>NC_139993.1:58967923-59197923 GCF_964263955.1 Coregonus lavaretus | reverse complement strand
CGAGGACGAGGACAACGACTGTCTCCCTGGTGTGAAGGAGCAGGAGGAGCAGAGAGGCCAGGATGGCGGCTCTCTAGCCCAGGGAGGAGGGCCTTTGGTGGGGAAGGCTTGCCAGGCGAGCAGGGGGCCCAGGCCCATGGCTCCCCTGTGGAAGGCCATGCTGTCTAAAAGCAGCCCTCTGTACAGAGACTCTCTGTTCTCCTTCTCTCTGTGGGAGAGCCGGGTCCAGGAGAGAGAACTGGCCCTGTATAGAAAACACACTGAAAGAGAGAGAAGGGCCCTGCACAGGCAGATGGAAAAGTAAGGCAGAAAGAAGCATACATTTATTTTTGTAGTAAAGTGAGAGTGATAGTAATAGCTAACTGTGTACTATACAGCAAGTCCTTCAGAAGAGAAGCCGGTGTGTGTGTGTGTGTGTATGTGTGTAGAGGGATCAGCCTGGGACAGGTTTAGATTGGTGAGTTGACCTTCACTCAGGGTGCTGCAATCAATTCATTCATTCAGCTGAGGGGGAATAGCCTGTGTGTGTGTGTGTGTGTGTGTGTGTGTGTGTGTCTATCACGTTCTCTTTGTTATGATTACATGTATGCATCGCACATGTTTGTCTCGTGTCCAAACTTACCATATATGATCTTGAGTTAATGTGCCAGTCAGTGGTCACCTACTGTATGTGTCTGTGTTGATCCCTGCCTGTCTGTGTCTCTGTGTCTGTGCTGATCCCTGCCTGTCTGTGTCTCTGTGGCTGTGTTGATCCCTGCCTGTCTGTGTCTCTGTGTCTGTGCTGATCCCTGCCTGTCTGTGTCTCTGTGTCTGTGTCGATCCCTGCCTGTCTGTGTCTCTGTGTCTATGTCGATCCCTGTCTGTCTGTGTCTGTGGGCAGTAAGCAGCTTCAGGAAGGATCAGATCACCAAGCCTCTTTCTCTGTCTGTACAGGACAGAACAGGACAGCTAATAGCTTAATCATGCTTTGTTTTCTGCATCTGTTAGCATTCGGTGGTGGTGTGACAATGCAGAAACTGCTTACTGTACATTTTGACATCTCTGCTACTGAAAAGCCTAGAGAGCAGGTGTATGGTCATACGTTTGCAAGGACAAGATCACTGAGTGTCTCCCTCTTTGTTTGTGTACAGGCTGAGTAAGGAGCTCCAACAGAAGGATAAGGTGATCGAGTCTCTCCGTGCCAAACTCACCCAGCATCAGCCTCGTTCTGACACACCATACAGTAGCCACGCCCTCTCTGACACCACCGACCAATCAGATCACATCTCCTTTGTGTCCGATGAGCAGGGCTCCACCAATGAGGACCTGGAGCTGTGCTCAGACATTGACGCAGCCAGCGAGTATGGCCAGAAGGACAGAGGTGCCTCCACTAGAGCCAGTACAGGTAAATGTGACCCACCTGGATTCGGTCCTATGTAGCAACATTTGAAATTGTGTTTTTTATATTGGATTAAAGTAGAGACTCAGAGCTAGAAAATAGTATATCATACACCGCAGTTAAGGATCAATAGGAAAGTAATTCTGCTTTGAAAGTTGATAAACCTGTAACTCCACGTTTGACAAAATGGTCCTTGAATGTTTTGGTACACCTACTGGAGAGCTCTTCTTTGTCTACACCCATTCAGCATCGTTCACACCCACTTAAGCCTTAGCCCCACCCATCTCTTTAAGGATTCACATGTGAGGCCATGTGCTAAACAAATCAAATCTAATTTTATTTGTCACATACACGTGATTAGCAGATGTTATTGCGGGTGTAGAGAAAAGCTTGTGCTTCTAGCTCCGACAGTGCAGTAATATCTAACAATTTCACAACATATACCCAATACAAACAAAACTAGTAAGGAATGGAATTTAAGAATATACACATATATGGACAAGCAATGACAGAGCGGCATGGACTAAGATACAGTAGAATATTATAGAATAGAATGCAGTATATACATATGAGATGAGTAGTGCAAGATATGATAACATTATTAAAGTGACTAGTGTTCCATTTCTTAAAGTGGCCAGTGATTTCAATAGGCAGCAGCAGCCTCTAATGTGCTAGTGAAGGCTATTTAACAGTCTGATGGCCTTAAGATAGAAGCTGTTTTTCATTCTCTCGGTCCCAGCTTTGATGCACCTGTACTGACCTTGCATTCTGGATGATAGCGGGGTGAACAGGCTGTGGCTCGGGTGGTTGATGTCCTTGATGATCTTTTTGGCCTTCCTGTGACATCGGGTGCTGTATGTGTCTTGGAGGGCGGGTAGTTTGCCCCCGGTAATGCGTTCGGCAGACCGCACCACCCTCTGGAGAGCCATGCGGTTGTGGGTGGTGCAGTTGCCGTACCAGGTGGTGATACAGCCCGACAGGATGCTCTCAATTGTGCATCTGTAAAAGTTTGTGAGGGTTTTAGGTGCCAAGCCGAATGTCTTCAGCCTCCTGAGGTTCAGCCTCCTCAACTTTCAAACAGAGTAATTAGTGTAGTAAACAACCAAAGATATCAAGACTAAAAATTGTAAAAGTAGTAGCCTACAATAAGGAAAAACTCCACGTAAAATTACACTTTATCTAGTCCTTGGCCTATATCCTAATCTGACTTTGGTGCAGGTCATGTTGTTTTTCACATTACCGTCTCTGGTAAACACACACTATATCAAATAAAATCTAAGTTTATTTGTCACATGCACAGGATACAGAAGGTGTAAACGGTACAGTGAAATGGTTACTTGCATATTTGCATAGTAGCAATATCAAAAACAGAAAGTGTCCAGATAATTATTAGATGACGCTTACCCAGACATTATGCTATAACCACCCCCCAGCCACATCTAGCAAAGTAGATGGGTCACTATTGTCTAGACATGTACACATGTTCATGAAATACAATAGATGGCCGTAATCACCCCCAGACACACCTGGCTAACTTGATGGGTCATGTAGTTATCTGGTGCAGTGGAGTCTTTTGTTTAAACATGTAGCTAGCTAGCTAGCTAAACAATGAACCGACATAATCTCAACTCATACTACTAACAATACAAACTGATTGTCATAGCTGTAGTATGAATCTGCAGCTAGGTATGAATCTGCAACTAGGTTCAATGTTAGCTAGCTAGCTAACATTAGGCTATAACTAGCAATCCAAATGGATTTCTGATTTGAATAATATTACTACACAGGTCATACATGTAACGATAGCAGGGAGCCAGCAAGCTAATGTTTGCTAGCTAGCGAACAGTACGCTTTAACTTGCAATGAAAATGACTTTCTGACAAAATTAGAAACGTATAATATCTGAAAATGTAACTAGACTCTTTCCCGTATACATGGATGAACGCTTCATGGCAGACTGGAACCATTTAACTCTGTTTTATTTAACTTGTTTGTTCAGCGTTGTGTCAAGACACTCTGGTTCACACTGACCATGGCGTGTGCAAAAAGTAGCCCATCACAACTTTTTCCAACTGATCTGTCGATAGCACCTTCTAAATTCAGGGCATCAATGTTGTTGAGAAAAGTAGCACAACTTTTGTAGTTCTCGATGGCTAATGTTATATCTTTCAAAAAAGCCGCAGTAGAAAGGATTATCAACACATACTGAGCAGCTCACGTTATAGATAGAAGCATGCTACATGGCAGACCAATACAAACTCATCTCCCGACATGTCCAGCCCATCCATTGTCTTAGCCAATCATGGCTAGCGGGAAGATTCCTGTCTTTTTCTGTGGCTAAACCAACTAGGCTCATAATTTACATTTTTTGTTCGTATTTACAGATGGAATACAAGTTTGTTATTTAGGCACATGAAAGTTCACATGTTCCAGATGGCATTTCCACCCAAAAACGCATTTTGATTAAAAAATTAAGTTTAAATGCCTCTCCTGTGAAGTAGTGACGTGCGACATATGCCTAGCTTCCTGAAACGGGTCACAAATGGTCTCACACACACACACACACACACACACACACACACACACACACACACACACACACACACACACACACACACACACACACACACACACACACACACACACACACACACACACACACACACACACACACACACACACAGATGACTGCACATCCATACAACAACTCATCTGTCATTTTTTCATTCCTCATCTCTGTTTCATTTCAGATTCTCACTGTAACAGTGTCCCCATGTCACGTCACCCCTCCATCCCTCCTTCCACCACTTCATCCCACGGACACCAGTCTTCCATCAGCTGTCCCAGCCTGCAGCGGTCAGCGGACACACAGACACAGACAGGTAGGCAGACAGACAGACAGACAGGGAGAGTTTCACTGTATCCACATACTGTTCTTGTCATATCATGTCCAGACATTGAAGTGTTTTGTTCCCTCATATCTCTTCCTGTATCCCTGTCCTCTCTTCTCTCTGTCCTCTCTTCTTCTCTCTGTCCTCTCTTCTTCTCTCTGTCCTCTCCTTTCTCTCTGTCCTCATCTGTATTTCTCCTCCGTACCTCCAGGCCTCTATAGTGGACCAGTGTCCAGTTCCCTCCCCACCCCTCATCAGCCCCAGTCCCATCCCCATCCCCAGCCCCATCCCCATCCCCTCTACCACCCCGACCTCTCCTCTCAGAGAGCCCCCCTGCCCTTTGACCCCCAGACTGCAACCCTGCGACCCCGTTACCATGGAAGCAGGCCCGGGGCCTTCTCCCTGGCAGAGGTTCACCAGGAGCTGCAGATGTTACAGAGACAGCTGGGAGACACTGAGCGTGCGTCACTCTGCACCCATGTGTGTGTAGCATGGAGTGACTAAATTAGTCTCTCTTTAAACACATCACGTAATTACATGAGGTTATACGCTCTAAAATGGACCCTGTATTAGTAATAGTGTAATTTGGCATGGGGATACTAGTAGTTGAAATGGCAATATGAACACAGGATTTAAGGTCCAGATACATTGATTAGCTCACATAAGTTTGCATTGATTACCTGTATGTACACTAAGTGAGTTTCATATTCAAAGCTCTGAACTCTGTCTCCTGGCAGTAATCTCCTTCTCCAGACTAGCATGCTAACCCACCGCCCATCAGGTTTTTCCTCTGAAATCTATCCTGTCAGTAATGTCCTCCTCCAGACTAGCATGCTAACCCACCGCCCATCAGATTCTTCCTCTGAAATCTGTCCTGGCAGTAATGTCCTCTTCCAGACTAGCATGCTAACCCACCACCCATCAGGTTGTTCCTCTGAACTCTGTCGCCTGGCAGTAATGTCAAGCGGACTGCACGTGTAATGTCCTGTTGAGATCCAGACTAGCGTGATTAAATGTGTGAGTGTGCGTGCTAACTTGTGCGTGCTAACCGACCACTCATCTCGCTCTTCATCTGAATGGGGTAGGACGTGTGACAGTGCTGTCTCTAGGCTCTCGGAACATGGAGGGAAGAGAGAAGGAGAGGGAGGAAAGAGAGGGGGGAAAGAGAGGGAGGAAAGCGAGAGAGGAAAGAGAGAGAGGGAAGAGAGGGGGGGAAGAGAGAGGGGAGAGGGAAGAGAGGGAGGGGAGAGAGGGAGGGAAGAGAGAGAGGGGAGAGAGGGAGGGGAGAGAGGGAGGGAAGAGAGGGAGGGAAGAGAGGGAGGGAAGAGAGGGAGGGAAGAGGGAAGAGCGAGAGGGAAGAGCAAGGCTGTGTTAGTGTTCTGACTCTCTGTTGAGGCTGTGTTAGTGTTCTGACTCTCTCTGACTCTCTGACTCATCTATCTCACAACAAGCTGCCTGGCACGCTAACATTGGGTTTTTCTCTATTTCTTACTGCAGGTTTTGCCGTTCCTTCAGCCAAGCCGTTTGGTGGCTTCCCCATATCGGCTCACCCCCACCCCCAACCCCAGACAGACCCCTCCAGTTACCTGCCCCAGCCTCTGTCCTACCACACCTTCCACCCCGCTGGTCTGAACGCTAGCCTCAACGCTAGCCCTGCCATGAAGGCAGGCGCCAGTCTCCTGGAGAGTAGTGCAATGTGGGACATGGCCTACGGTGCTCGGTCAGTGAGAGTTGGCGCTGCTGATTTGTCATCAGGGTCGTCAGGGTACCAATCTGGTACCAGCCATACAGGTGTGTGTATGTTTGAGTTTTAATGAGATTATATGTGTGTGTATGTGTGTGTGTCCTACCTGTAATGAGTTTACAGATCGTACCACGCATATCCCAGATGATATGCGTAATACATGTACATATTACCTCGATTACCTCGACTAACCGGTGCCCCCGCACATTGACTCTGTGCCGGTACCCCCTGTATATAGCCTCCCTATTGTTATTTTACTACTTGTGTCATGCACAAAGTAGATGTCCTAACCGACTTGCCAAAACAAAAAAATGATGTCATGGCTTTAGAAGCTTCTGATAGGCTAATTGAAATCATTTGAGTCAATTTGAGGTGTACCTGTGGATATATTTCAAGGCCTACCTTCAAACTCAGTGCCTCTTTGGTTGACATCATTGGAAAACCAAAAGAAATCAGCCAAGATCTCAGAAAAAAAATTGTAGACCTCCACAAGTCTGGTTCATCCTTGGGAGCAATTTCCAAACGCCTGAAGGTACCACATTCATCTGTACAAACAATAGTACGCAAGTATAAACACCATGGGACCACTCAGCCGTCATACCGCTCAGGAAGGAGATGGACGCATTCTGTCTCCTAGAGATTAACGTACTTTGGTGCCAAAAGTGCAAATCAATCCCAGAACAACAGCAAAGGACCTTGTGAAGATGCTGGAGGAAACAGGTACAAAAGTATCTATATCCACAGTAAAACGAGTCCTATATCGACATAACCTGAAAGGCCGCTCAGCAAGGAAGAAGTCACTGCTCCAAAACCGCCATAAAAAAGCCAGACTACGTTTTGCAACTGCACATGGGGACAAAGATCGTACTTTTGGGAGAAATGTCCTCTGGTCTGATGAAACAAAAATAGAACTGTTTGGCCATAATGACCATCGTTATGTTTGGAGGAAAAAGGGGGTGCTTGCAAGCCGAACAACACCATCCCAACCGTGAAGCACGGGGGTGGCAGCATCATGCTGTGGGGGTGCTTTACTGCAGGAGGGACTGGTGCACTTCACAAAATAGATGGCATCATGAGGAAGGAAAATTATGTGGATATATTGAAGCAACATCTCAAGACATCAGTCAGGAAGTTAAAGCTTGGTCGCAAATGGGTCTTCCAAATGGACAATAATCCCAAGCATACTTCCAAAGTTATGGCTTAAGGACAACAAAGTCAAGGTATTGGACTGGCCATCACTAAGCCCTGACCTCAACCCTATAGAAAATGTGTGGGCAGAACTGTACTCCTGAGTGGCGCAGTGGTCTAAGGCACTGCATCGCAGTGCTAACTGTGCCACTAGAGATCCTGGTTCGAATCCAGGCTCTGTCGCCGCCGGCCGCGACCGGGAGACTCATGGGCGGCGCACAATTGGCCCAGCGCCGTCCAGGGTAGGGGAGGGAATGGCCGGCAGGGATGTAGCTCAGTTGATAGAGCATGGCGTTTGCAACGCCAGGGTTGTGGGTTCGATTCCCACGGGGGGCCAGTATAAAAAAAATATATATATATTCACTAACTGTAAGTCGCTCTGGATAAGAGCATCTGCTAAATGACTAAAATGTAAATGTAAATGTAACTGAAAAAGTGTGTGCGAGCAAGGAGGCCTACAAACCTGACTCAGTTACACCAGCTCTGTCAGGAGGAATGGGCCAAAATTCACCCATTTTATTGTGGGAAGCTTGTGGAAGGCTACCCGAAACGTTTGACCCAAGTTAAACATTTTAAGGCAATGCTATCAAATACTAATTGAGTGTATGTAAACTTCTGACCCACTGGGAATGTGATGAAAGAAATAAAAGCTGAAATAATTAATTCTCTCCACTATTATTCTGATATTTTATATTCTTAATATAAATTGGTGATCCTAACTGACCTAAGACAGGGAATTCTTACTAGGATTAAATGTCAGGAATTGTGAAAAACTGAGTTTAAATGTATTTGGCTAAGTTGTGTGTAAACTTCCGACTTCAACTGTATTTTATACAAGTTTTTTTATGTTGTGAAATGTAAACAGTATTTTGATGTGTACGCTGTGTGTTCCTGTGCAGGTTCTGACCTGATGAACGAGCACCTGAGAGAGATCAGGAGTCTACGTCAACGCCTGGAGGATTCCATTCAGACCAACGACCGCCTCCGACAGCAGCTGGAGGATAGACTGGCCAACCAAGCCAGAGATAAAGGTATTAACTAGACCACCATCACACCTGCTGTCTCAAACCAGGAACATATATTCTACACACCCAAATTGTCTACCTGTACTAAGTAAGTGTTGGCAGTCACTGTGTCAAAAGGCATTAGTGAAATGTACTGTTCCTCTTCCTCATCTTCCTCCTCCTCATCTTCTTCCTCCTCCTCCTCCTCCTCCTCCTTCTCTTCCTCCTTCTCTTCCTCAGGTGCTCCCACCAACATCTACATCCAGGGCTTGGACTCTGTCAGCCAGCTGTCCAGTGAGATCCAAGTTCTGAAAGCGGAGAACCTCAGCCTGCAGGCCCGACTCCAACAGGCCAGCAGAGGTAACCAACCGCCTAGCTCCTAGTACTCTCAATGCTGCCTAATATACTACCCAACACACTTCTGCTCTGTAGCTCAGATGGTAGTGCATCACGCTTGCAATACCAATGGGTTTGATTCCCAGGACCACCCATACGTAAAATGTAAGTCACTTTGGATAAAAGCGTCTGCTAAATGACATACTGTATATTACACACACTGAGAAGAGAATGAGGACTATTGAGTCTCATTATATTATACAACGGGTGGGTCTAATCCTGAATGCTGATTGGTTAAAACCGCATTCCAGCCAGTGTCTATTCCACAAGTTACCACCGGCTAAAGCTATGACGTTAAAATGCCTATTTACTCTGTTCCATCTGACTGCGCAATCCACTGTCTCATCAGCCCAGCCAGGCAATTTATAAACTTGATCTCCACTATAAAAAGCATCTAGACATCATCTCACATTTCCTTTAGACTAGCATTTAGTTTTCAACAGCGGAGATTTGTATAAACTTTGCTGTCTGTCTCGCTGATAACATTGTTTTAATATTCAAATTTGATCTCCAGCTGTCGCATAGTAATGAACGGGTCGGGAGTCGGGATGAGACAGACAGGCAGCTTTTCTCAGCCAGTCGAAATCATGAATCTGCATAATTTTTATGGATATATACAAATAAATATAAATATAATAATAATGCAGCTAGTTTGCAGTCTTTCCAGCTTCAGTTTGAAGTGATTGTGTTAGCTGTGTTGTTGGCTAGCTCCTCTGAACAACAGTGTCCTGACGAGAGAGCACATTTTCTATTCCAGGTGAAATTGCGGATCATTAGCTCATTGTTCTGGATGTATCCAAATAAATGTCACTAGAAAACAGCTTAAGCGAGGCCACACTGTTTGACGTGACTGTAAGTTAGCCCTAGTTGGCTAGCTAGCAAGCAAGGGATAAGAACGTTGCCAGCCAGTATGGCAATAGAACATTTAGAACGAACGACTGGATACAGAACAAAAATACTTAATGACTGGGTAGCGTCTCTGGCAACCGAACCGAAAGAACGAACAACCAGCAAGCTTGGGTAGCAACCCTAGATTTGTGTCGGGACTATATCTTGTGGAAGCATGAAATAGTATGAATAATTTCATCAAAAAAATGTTTTGTTGGTAACCGTTGTATAAAAGTGATAATGCCCTCGAAGCCGGTGTTTGGAGGATATATTGGCACAGTTTGCCGGCCCGAGACAAACAACACCCGTGCCAATATATCCTCCAAACTCCAGCTTCTCGGGCATTATCACGTAACCATATTATTCCTAGTCATTTCTGTCTTTATCTGAGTTCCTCTGTACTCTTCCCCAGAAGGCAGTAAGGAGGTGGATCAGCTGCGGGAGGCGGTGCTGTTGGGGCGTGCCCGTGTGAAGGAGGCGGAGTTAGAGACAGAGCGGTGGGCGGAGCAGGGCAGGAGGCTGCAGACGCAGACAAAGGCTCAGACCCTGGAGATCACTCAGCTGAAACAGGACAGGCAGAGCAACCAGGAGGCCATCAACAGGTAGGAGGAGTGTCTGTGTGTGTCTGTGTTCATGCATGCGTGCGTGTGTGTGTGTGCATCTCTGTTGTGTGATTATTGTTTTGTTACATGTGTGGAACTGTGTTGTGTGTGTGTGTGTGTCTAGGTTGCAGCACGATGTGAATGTCCTGCAGCAGCAGTTGTGTGAGAGCCGTGGCCTGGCCCACTCTCTACAGTATGACCTCCAGATATACCACAGAGTGTGTGGTGTCCCCAAGAACACACACACAGGTGAGGGGTCACACTCATGGGAGTCTGCGCCCTTTGACCACAGGGACCTGCATGTTCAGCTGGGGCAGCAGTTGACTTCTGGGACACGCCCTCCTGGAGCCAGGATACAGCTCTTCCACGGTGAGAGAGCGCCACACTGGAAAGCATTCTGGGATAGGGTTAACACGTTACCACTGATTGAACCACATTTATACTGACACAGAACTTTGTAAGAATGTGTCTGAAATTGCACTGTATTCCCTATGGACTCCCGAGTGGCGCAGCGGTCTAAGGCACTGCATCTCAGTGCTTGAGGCGTCACTACAGACCCCCTGGTTCGATTCCAGGCTGTATCACAACCGGTCGTGATTGGGAGTCCCATAGGTCCAGTGTCGTCCGGGTTTGGCCGGTGTAGGCCGTCATTGTAAATAAGAATTTGTTCTTAACAGACTTGCCTAGTTAAATAAAATAAAAATATAGTGCACTACTTTTGCCCAGAGCCTTGGACAAAAGTTGTGCACTTTATAGGGAATAGGACACCATGCCATTTGAGATTGACCCGTATCTAACACTCATTCCCCAATCTTCCTCTCCTGCTCACAGACCCTGCTCTCTCTCCCCCTGTCCGAGACACTGGACTCTTCAACCCTGCTTCCCCTCTCTCCCCCGCACTGGAACCCCAGGAGGTTGACTCTTCTCTGGAGGGCCAGGCTCCAGACGGCTCCTTCGCAAACCGTAATGGCCGCCACGCTGTGGGCAACGTGGATGACTTCAGCGCCCTGCAGCAGCAGATCCTGGAGGGGCGTGTCCTCATCGGCAAGATGGAGGCTGCCCTCCAGGCCACCACCAACCACGCCCTGCTGGAGCTCAGCCTGGACAAGGTGAGAGGGGTCAGTTAGTCCAGGGGTTTTCAAACCTCTCCTCGGGGACCCCCAGCCGTTCCATGTATTTTAACTATTCCAATGCCAGCACACTTGATTCAACTTGTCAACTAATCATCAAGCCATTGACTTGGTGAATCAGGTGAGCTAGTTCAAGGCTACAACAAAATTGTGAAACCGAGGAAAAGGGTTAAAAACCACTGAGTTAGAGGTTAGAGGATTCACAGACACCTTACAGAGGAGTTAATGATGCTCGACAGTAACTTTTAGATCCTTGGTTTAAATTAAACTCATGCTTCATCCTAGTAGTGTGGCATACAGTATAGCTAGTTGAGCTGAAAATATGTTCAACTTTTGTATTGTTTACCTGTGTTTTAGTTAGATTAGTTTAGTCTAACTGTCTCTGTGGATCTCTCTCTCTCCGTGTGCCAGCCTGTGGACCCTGGCTGTGTGAGGCGTCTGTTGACTAGCACTAAGACCCTGAGGCAGATCCTTGAGGATGCCAGCTCCCTGCTCAGAATGTTCTGGAGGGCAGCACTGCCCAGTAGTGAGGGGTCTACTCAGAGCACCAAGAAGGTCAGAATCCCATACTCTTTGTTTGTTTGTAAGAGTTAAATGAAGGGTATTTTCTTATGCTGTTATCGTGTTGTGTGTGTGTGAATTCACCTATCATGTTTGAGAGTGTATGTATGCTTTAGTGGTGACTTTTTAAATGAATTTGTCACTAGGTGGACTTTCTGAAGTGTGACGGTGTGTTTTATCTGTCTGTGTGTGTGTCCAGGAGCTGTCTCTAAAGGAGGTCCACTCGATGCATCAGCGGATCTCGGAGCAGGAGGAGGCTCTAAAGGACGCCATGGAGAGACTGAAGAGCTCCAACCGCACCAAAGACAGCATGGAACACTTCATCGTCAGTCAACGTAAGTGACTCCTATCACTCTCCTCCTCTTGGTCCTAAATATATTTTCTCCTTTATTTACCTCTCCCCTCCTTCCTTTCCCTGCTCTGTGTTCTTCGTTCTCTCCCCCTGTCCTGTCTTCTCCTTATATGCCCAGTCATGTATCTTCCCTTTTGTTCATTCCTTTGTTCATCATTTCTCCCCCTCATTCCTCCCCTCTCTGTAACTCCCATACTGCACACTGATGCTGTGGTGACACCTGGGGTTATGTAAGGACTGAAGGAGCAGAGCAAGGCCTTTTCCTTTCTGTCTCTCTCTGTGTGTGTGTGTGTGTGTGTGTGTCCCTCAGCACAGATTGTGTGAGGGCCTTGGGAATTAATGACTCACTTTTGTGTTTGTATGTGTGTTGAAGTGATGGGTGATAGTCACAGATGAATCACAACGGTTTTGTTTCTGATTGTTTACAGTGTCAAGAACAAAGGATGTCTTGAAGAAGGCACGGACAAACTTAGAGGTGAGCTCACCCTTTTTACAGGATCTGACTTATCTGACTCACACCCTCTATAAGTCACACCCTCTTAATGCTGTTATTCTACTTCTTGAGAAAAATCCCTGTTAGGTATTCCATCTGCTCTCCCCCTTTCTCCATCTCACCCGGCCTCCTCTCTCACATGTGCTCTCTCCATCTACCTCTATTTCGCTCCCTCTCTCGCTCTTCCTTGAGTTATTCCAGGAGAACGAGCAGAGAATGTCCTCCCTTGGCCTCACTTCTTTCCCCACCCCCTCTTCCTCCCATCACTGGGTTGGTAAAGGTACGGTTCCCTGTCATGCTGTGCCTGTCAGTGTTCCAGCATCTGCATCCTGTAATCCACCCTGCCTATTTTTTAAAGGCCCAATGCAGCTGTTTTTATCTCAATATCAAATCATTTCTGAGTGACAATTAAGTACCTTACTATAATTGTTTTCCATTAAAATTGTCAAAAAGAAACAAAAGTAGCTTTTTAGCAAAAAACAATTTCTCAAGCATGAATTTTGCTAGAACTGTCTGGGAGTGGTCTGAATGAGGGGCCTAATTGGAGGGGTCTATTGGGAGGGATATGTAACCTGAAAACTACCTGTTATTGGCAGAGAGGTTTGTAACTTTCTTTGTGATTTGAATATTAACTTAGACAGCCTGGTGATATCACCAGGCAAGCCAAAACTCCACCCATTTAAAAACTGCTGATTAGAAGGCCCTGTGTGAAATAACACTGATCACATTTTTGCACACTTTTACAGTGCTCGCTTCTTCAGCTGTTGTACAAAAACTGCATTTTGACTGCACTGGGCCTTTAACCACCATCCTTCATTGAGTAGGAGGCCACCTATTGGCATTAAACAGCAGTGCATGATCCCCTCTTTGACACGATCACTTGGTTAAAGTTTTGTTTTGTAATACCATTGTACATATAACATTTTCTAACACCTCCTTATTTGTATCATACTTGTTGTAGGGCTACCATCAGCAGATTTGAGTGACTCTACTTGAATTTGCTAGTGTGTCTAGGTGTGTGTGTGTGTGTGTGTGCTAAATTGACTCTGTTTAGGTTAGAGAGGAAATAAATAAGCATGTGAAGACAATTTGAGGTAATCTTTGAAGGAGTGTTTTCATTGTCTTAGGTCAGATAGCGCAATGAATCAGCATGACAAGTCATGACATTACATAGTAACATGAGATATGTTAGAATGCCAAGAGTGTGCAAAGCTGTCATCAAGGCAAAGGGTGGCTACTTTGAAGAATCTCAAATATAAAATATATTTTGATTTGCTTAACACTTTTTTTGGTTACTACATGATTCCATATGTGTTATTTCATAGTTTTGATGTCTTCACTATTATTCTACAATGTAAAAAATAGTAAAAATAAAGCAACTCTTGAATGAGTAGGTGTGTCCAAACTTTTGACTGGTAATATATATATATATATACAGTGAGAGAAAAAAGTATTTGATCCCCTGCTGATTTTGTACGTTTGCCCACTGACAAAGAAATGATCAGTCTATTATTTAATGGTAGGTTTATTTGAACAGTGAGAGACAGAATAACAACAAAAAAATCCAGAAAAACGCATTTAAAAAATGTTATGAATTGATTTGCATTTTAATGAGGGAAATAAGTATTTGACCCCCTCTCAATCAGAAAGATTTCTGGCTCCCAGGTGTCTTTTATACAGGTAACGAGCTGAGATTAGGAGCACACTCTTAAAGGGAGTGCTCCTAATTTCAGTTTACCTGTATAAAAGACACCTGTCCACAGAAGCAATCAATCAATCAGATTCCAAACTCTCCACCATGGCCAAGACCAAAGAGCTCTCCAAGGATGTCAGGGACAAGATTGTAGACCTACACATGGCTGGAATGGGCTACAAGACCATCGCCAAGCAGCTTGGTGAGAAGATGACAACAGTTGGTGCAATTATTCGCAAATGGAAGAAACACAAAATAACTGTCAATCTCCCTCGGCCTGGGGCTCCATGCAAGATCTCACCTCGTGGAGTTGCAATGATCATGAGAACGGTGAGGAATCAGCCCAGAACTACACGGGAGGATCTTATCAATGATCTCAAGGCAGCTGGGACCATAGTCACCAAGAAAACTATTGGTAACACACTACGCCGTGAAGGGCTGAAATCCTGCAGCGCCCGCAAGGTCCCCCTGCTCAAGAAAGCACATATACAGGGCCGTCTGAAGTTTGCCAATGAACATCTGAATGATTCAGAGGAGAACTGGGTGAAAGTGTTGTGGTCAGATGAGACCAAAATCGAGCTCTTTGGCATCAACTCAACTCGCCGTGTTTGGAGGAGGAGGAATGCTGCCTATGACCCCAAGAACACCATCCTCACCGTCAACCATGGAGGTGGAAACATTATGCTTTGGGGGTGTTTTTCTGCTAAGGGGACAGCACAACTTCACCGCATCAAAGGGACAATGGACAGGGCCATGTACCGTCAAATCTTGGGTGAGAGCCTCCTTCCCTCAGCCAGGGCATTGAAAATGGGTCGTGGATGGGTATTCCAGCATGACAATGACCCAAAACACACGGCGAAGGAAACAAAGGAGTGGCTCAAGAAGCACATTAAGGTCCTGGAGTGGCCTAGTCAGTCTCCAGACCTTAATCCCATAGAAAATCTGTGGAGGGAGCTGAAGGTTCGAGTTGCCAAACGTCAGCCTCGAAACCTTAATGACTTGGAGAAGATCTGCAAAGAGGAGTGGAACGAAATCCCTCCTGAGATGTGTGCAAACCTGGTGGCCAACTACAAGAAATGTCTGACCTCTGTGATTGCCAACAAGGGTTTTGCCACCAAGTACTAAGTCATGTTTTGCAGAGGGGTCAAATACTTATTTCCCTCATTAAAATGCAAATCAATTTATAACATTTTTGACATGCATTTTTCTGGATTTTGTTGTTGTTATTCTGTCTCTCACTGTTCAAATAAACCTACTATTAAAATTATAGACTGATCATGTCTTTGTCAGTGGGCAAACGTACAAAATCAGCAGGGGATCAAATACTTTTTTCCCTCACTGTATTTATATATACAGTGGGGAAAAAAAGTATTTAGTCAGCCACCAATTGTGCAAGTTCTCCCACTTAAAAAGATGAGAGAGGCCTGTAATTTTCATCATAGGTACACGTCAACTATGACAGACAAATTGAGAAAATGTTTTCCAGAAAATCACATTGTAGGATTTTTTATGAATTTATTTGCAAATTATGGTGGAAAATAAGTATTTGGTCACCTACTAACAAGCAAGATTTCTGGCTCTCACAGACCTGTAACTTCTTCTTTAAGAGGCTCCTCTGTCCTCCACTCGTTACCTGTATTAATGGCACCTGTTTGAACTTGTTATCAGTATAAAAGACACCTGTCCACAACCTCAAACAGTCACACTCCAAACTCCACTATGGCCAAGACCAAAGAGCTGTCAAAGGACACCAGAAACAAAATTGTAGACCTGCACCAGGCTGGGAAGACTGAATCTGCAATAGGTAAGCAGCTTGGTTTGAAGAAATCAACTGTGGGAGCAATTATTAGGAAATGGAAGACATACAAGACCACTGATAATCTCCCTCGATCTGGGGCTCCACGCAAGATCTCACCCCGTGGGGTCAAAATGATCACAAGAACGGTGAGCAAAAATCCCAGAACCACACGGGGGGACCTTGTGAATGACCTGCAGAGAGCTGGGACCAAAGTAACAAAGCCTACCATCAGTAACACACTACGCCGCCAGGGACTCAAATCCTGCAGTGCCAGACGTGTCCCCCTGCTTAAGCCAGTACATGTCCAGGCCCGTCTGAAGTTTGCTAGAGTGCATTTGGATGATCCAGAAGAGGATTGGGAGAATGTCATATGGTCAGATGAAACCAAAATATAACTTTTTGGTAAAAACTCAACTCGTCGTGTTTGGAGGACAAAGAATGCTGAGTTGCATCCAAAGAACACCATACCTACTGTGAAGCATGGGGGTGGAAACATCATGCTTTGGGGCTGTTTTTCTGCAAAGGGACCAGGACGACTGATCCGTGTAAAGGAAAGAATGAATGGGGCCATGTATCATGAGATTTTGAGTGAAAACCTCCTTCCATCAGCAAGGGCATTGAAGATGAAACGTGGCTGGGTCTTTCTTCATGACAATGATCCCAAACACACCGCCCGGGCAACGATGGAGTGGCTTCGTAAGAAGCATTTCAAGGTCCTGGAGTGGCCTAGCCAGTCTCCAGATCTCAACCCCATAGAAAATCTTTGGAGGGAATTGAAAGTCCGTGTTGCCCAGCGACAGCACCAAAACATCACTGCTCTAGAGGAGATCTGCATGGAGGAATGGGCCAAAATACCAGCAACAGTGTGTGAAAACCTTGTGAAGACTTACAGAAAACGTTTGACCTGTGTCATTTCCAAAAAAGGGTATATAACAAAGTATTGAGAAACTTTTGTTATTGACCAAATACTTATTTTCCACCATAATTTGCAAATAAATTCATTAAAAATCCTACAATGTGATTTTCTGGAATTTATTTTCTCATTTTGTCTGTCATAGTTGACATGTACCTATGATGAAAATTACAGGCCTCTCTCATCTTTTTAAGTGGGAGAACTTGCACAATTGGTGGCTGACTAAATACTTTTTTCCCCCACTGTATATATATATATATATATATATATATATATATATATATATACTGCTCAAAAAAATAAAGGGAACACTTAAACAACACAATGTAACTCCAAGTCAATCACACTTCTGTGAAATCAAACTGTCCACTTGACAATAAATTTCACATGCTGTTGTGCAAATGGAATAGACAACAGGTGGAAATTATAGGCAATTAGCAAGACACCCCCAATAAAGAAGTGGTTCTGCAGGTGGTGACCACAGACCACTTCTCAGTTCCTATGCTTCCTGGCTGATGTTTTGGTCACTTTTGAATGCTGGTGGTGCTTTCACTCTAGTGGTAGCATGAGACAGAGTCTACAACCCACACAAGTGGCTCAGGTAGTGCAGCTCATCCAGGATGGCACATCAATGCGAGCTGTGGCAAGAAGGTTTGCTGTGTCTGTCAGCGTAGTGTCCAGAGCATGGAGGCGCTACCAGGAGACAGGCCAGTACATCAGGAGACGTGGAGGAGGTCGTAGGATGGCAACAACCCAGCAGCAGGACCGCTACCTCCGCATTTTGTGCAAGGAGGAGCAGGAGGAGCACTGCCAGAGCCCTGCAAAATGACCTCCAGCAGGCCACAAATGTGCATGTGTCTGCTCAAACGGTCAGAAACAGACTCCATGAGGGTGGTATGAGGGCTCGACGTCCACAGGTGGGGATTGTGCTTACAGCCCAACACCGTGCAGGACGTTTGGCATTTGCCAAAGAACACCAAGATTGGCAAATTCGCCACTGGCGCCCTGTGCTCTTCACAGATGAAAGCAGGTTCACACTGAGCACATGTGGAGAACGTTCTGCTGCCTGCAACATCCTCCAGCATGACCGGTTTGGCGGTGGGTCAGTCATGGTGTGGGGTGGCATTTCTTTGGGGGGCCGCACAGCCCTCCATGTGCTCGCCAGAGGTAGCCTGACTGCCATTAGGTACCGAGATGAGATCCTCAGACCCCTTGTGAGACCATATGCTGGTGTGGTTGGCCCTGGGTTCCTCCTAATGCAAGACAATGCTAGACCTCATGTGGCTGGAGTGTGTCAGCAGTTCCTGCAAGAAGAAGGCATTGATGCTATGGACTGGCCCGCCCGTTCCCCAGACCTGAATCCAATTGAGCACATCTGGGACATCATGTCTCGCGCCATCCACCAACGCCACGTTGCACCACAGACTGTCCAGGAGTTGGCGGATGCTTTAGTCCAGGTCTGGGAGGAGATCCCTCATTGGGAGCATGCCCAGGCATTGTAGGGAGGTCATACAGCACATGGAGGCCACACACACTACTGAGCCTCATTTTGACTTGTTTTAAGGACATTACATCAAAGATGGATCAGCCTGTAGTGTGGTTTTCCACTTTAATTTTGAGGGTGACTCCAAATCCAGACCTCCATGGGTTGATACATTTGATTTCCATTGAAAATTTTTGTGTGATTTTGTTGTCAGCACATTCAACTATGTAAAGAAATACAGTGGGGAAAACAAGTATTTAGTCAGCCACCAATTGTGCAAGTTCTCCCACTTAAAAAGATGAGCGAGGCCTGTAATTTTCATCATAGGTACACGTCAACTATGACAGACAAAATGAGGAAAAAAAATCCAGAAAATCACATTGTAGGATTTTTAATGAATTTATTTGCAAATTATGGTGGAAAATAAGTATTTGGTCACCTACAAACAGGCAAGATTTCTGGCTCTCACAGAGCTGTAACTTCTTCTTTAAGAGGCTCCTCTGTCCTCCACTCGTTACCTGTATTAATGGCACCTGTTTGAACTTGTTATCAGTATAAAAGACACCTGTCCACAACCTCAAACAGTCACACTCCAAACTCCACTATGGCCAAGATCAAAGAGCTGTCAAAGGACACCAGAAACAAAATTGTAGACCTGCACCAGGCTGGGAAGACTGAATCTGCAATAGGTAAGCAGCTTGGTTTGAAGAAATCAACTGTGGGAGCAATTATTAGGAAATGGAAGACATACAAGACCACTGATAATCTCCCTTGATCTGGGGCTCCACGCAAGATCTCACCCCGTGGGGTCAAAATGATCACAAGAACGGTGAGCATGGGGGTGGAAACATCATGCTTTGGGGCTGTTTTTCAAAATACCAGCAACAGTGTGTGAAAACCTTGTGAAGACTTACAGAAAACGTTTGACCTGTGTCATTGCCAACAAAGGGTATATAACAAAGTATTGAGAAACTTTTGTTATTGACCAAATACTTATTTTCCACCATAATTTGCAAATAAATTCATAAAAAATCCTACAATGTGATTTTCTGGGGGAAAAAATCTCATTTTGTCTGTCATAGTTGACGTGTACCTATGATGAAAATTACAGGCCTCTCTCATCTTTTTAAGTGGGAGAACTTGCACAATTGGTGGCTGACTAAATACTTTTTTCCCCCACTGTAAGTATTTAATAAGATAATTTCATTCATTCAGATCTAGGATGTGTTGTTTAAGTGTTCCCTTTATTTTTTTGAGCAGTGTATATATATATATATATACTGTAAGAATGCTGACCCTTCCATCCCCTTTTGCCTCTTCCACCCAGGTGAAAACCCAAGAGGCTTCTGTGAGCTCACCCAGTCTGCTGGTTGGGGTATCGTGAAACCCCAGATCCAGGCTCCATCACCCAGGACTCCTACGGTCCCGTGGCCTAATACCCAGGGTCTGACCCAGGGGGTTAACAGACCGCGCTCCCTACAGGCAGCCTCCGTGATGCACCAGCTCCAACTTCCTCCTAATACTGGGAGACAGGATACTTCCTGTTGAAACGGGAAACACAGGACATAATCTCAGGTTTCTAGTTAAATAGGGAGAACACTTTAGTTGAGGGGAGACTGTCTGATAGTCAGTAGGGGTTCAGCCAGGTGCTCTCTGTGATGCTGTTTTATGCCAAGCGGAACAGGGGTTAATGAATGTCGACGACTGTCTATGTCAGGTGTTATGTATAGTTTATGTAGGTGTTACGAAGGTACCTCAACTGAAGTATTTCCCCTATTTTACCTGAGACATAAATTATGTTTTGAGCTCTATATGAAACCTCTTCAAGGATCCTATGACAATCAACCTTGAGCATCCAGGAATAGGGGCTTTTAAAAAGCCAAACAAGACTAAAGTGCTTCCTTTTCGCTTCTAACAAGGCTAGATTGTAAGTGTGTGTATGTGTAAAGTAGTTGCATGTTGTTTGAGGGAAAAAAGCCATATTTATAGATGTTAGATACCTTGTTTGTTTCCTGTTTCGTACGATACTTCTTCTGCCATTGAAATGGTCTGTTACTGATGTCACAAGATGTAAACACTATTCAGATTTGAAAGATCCTATGGATGGGTTGACCCTAGAACTGTCTTCCTGCTGAAATGCTAGAACCTGTAACCATACTATAGATGTAAAGATTGTTCCCAGCTTTAAATCAGGCATACTGCTGCCAGCTGCAATACATTCAACTATGACCTGCTGATTTATTCCAATGACCTATTTAAGAAAGTGACCGGAGCATTTGGTGCTTGGTCCAAAATAAGTTAAAATTTTTAAAGTTTTAAATTTTAAACAGAAATGCCTCAGAGGCGAATGGACCACACAATGTTTTTCTTTCTCCAAATTTGTAAAGTCGTTTTAATTTGGGATAACATTCTAAGACCATTTTTTTCTATATTATCTTCATTTGATTTTTTCTTTTTTCTGTTGTGGTAACCATAGATGTTATTTACTATTAACAAAATCTGTGACAATCATCAGCAGGATATGTGAAAACCTGGTTACTTACACTGGGATATGCAAAGCTGTATCTGTATAAGATGGACTGTATGTACATAATGGCAGGGGTGTACATTAAAACAGCTTTTTTTCGTGGCAGGCAGGAAGAGGGGGTCTGGTGTCAAGGGCATGTGTTATATACAAAATAAGATGTTTTGGGGAGAAGCTTTTCAATAAAACAGGACTAAAATATGAATTATGTTTGTTTTTGGAAGATTTCTATAAATGTTGTCCAACACATAACTCTATTACGTTCTTTTTTTTTTGAAGTGCTCGATAGGATGTAAATCAAATCGCTGAATACAACAGGTGTAGACCTTACAGTGAAATGCTTACTTACAAGTCCTTAACCAACAATGCAGTTTTAAGATAAATAAGTGTTAAGTAAAAAATAGATAAGTTAAAAATAACATAATTAAAGAGCAACAGTAAAATAACCGTAGGGAGGCTATATACAGGGGGAACCGGAACAGAGTCAATGTGCGGGGGCACAGGTTAGTCAAGGTAATTTAGGTAATATGTACATGTGGGTAGAGTTAAAGTGACTATGCATAGATAATAAACAGAGAGTAGCAGCAGTGTTAAAGAGGGGGTGGGGTGGGGTGGGGTGGACAATGCAAATAGTCCGGGTAGCCATGATTAGCTGTTCAGGAGTCTTATGGCTTGGGGGTAGAAGCTGTTAAGAAGCCTTTTGGACCTAGACTTGGCGCTCCGGTACCGCTTGCCGTGCGGTAGCAGAGAGAACAGTCTATGACTAGGGTGGCTGGAGTTTTTGACAATTTTTAGGGCCTCTGACACCGCCTGGTATAAAGGTCCTGGATGGCAGGAAGCTTGTCCCCAGTGATGTACTGGGCCGTACGCACTACCCTCTGTAGTGCCTTGCGGTCGGAGGCCGAGCAGTTGCCATACCAGGCAGTGATGCAACCAGTCAGGATGCTCTCGATGGTGCAGCTGTAGACATTTTTGAGGATCTGAGGACCCATGGCAAATCGTTTCAGTCTCCTGAGGGGTAATAGGCTTTGTCGTGCCCTCTTCACGACTGTCTTGGTGTGTTTGGACCATGATAGTTTGTTGGTGATGTGGACACCAAGGAACTTGAAGCTCTCAACCTGTTCCACTACAGCCTCGTTGATGAGAATAGGGGCGTGCTCAGTACTTTTTTTTTTCTCCTGTAGTCCACAATCATCTCATTCTTGATCAAGTTGAGTGAGAGGCTGTTATCCTGGCACCACACGGCCAGGTCTCTGACCTCCTCCCTATAGGCTGTCTCATCGTTGTCGGTGATCAGGCCTACCACTGTTGTGTCATCGGCAAACTTAATGATGGTGTTGGAGTCGTGCCTGGCCATGCAGTCATGTTGAGGATCAGCGTGGCAGATGTGTTGTTACCTACCCTTACCACCTGAGGGTGGCCCGTCAGGAAGTCCAGGATCCAGTTGCAGAGGGAGGTGTTTAGTCCCAGGGTCCTTAGCTTAGTGATGAGCTTTGAGGGCACTATGGTGTTGAACGCTGAGCTGTAGTCAGTTAATAGCATTCTGACGTAGGTGTTCCGCTTATCCAGGTGGGAAAGGGCAGTGTGGAGTGCAATAGAGATTGCATCATCCGTGGATCTGTTGGGGCAGTATGCAAATTGGAGTGGGTCTAGGGTTTCTGGCATAATGGTGTTGATGTGAGCCATGACCAGCCTTTTAAAGCACTTCATGGCTACAGACGTGAGTGCTACGGGGTCGGTAGTCATTTAGGCAGGTTATCTTAGTGTTCTTGGGCACAGGGACTATGGTGGTCTGCTTGAAACATGTTGGTATTACAGACTCAGTCAGGGACAGGTTGAAAGTGTCAGTGAAGACACTTGCCAGTTGGTCAGCGCATGCTCAGAGTACGCATCCTGGTAATCCGTCTGGCCCTGCGGCCTTGTGAATGTTGACCTGCTTAAAAGTCTTACTCACATCGGCTACGGCGAGCGTGATCACATAGTCATCCGGAACAGCTGATGCTCTCATGCACGCTTCAGTGTTGCTTGCCTCGAAGCGAGCATAGAAGTGATTTAGCTCGTCTGGTAGGCTCGTGTCACTGGGCAGCTCGTGGCTGTGCTTCCCTTTGTAGTCTGTAATAGTTTGCAAGCCCTGCCACATCCGACGAGCGTCGGAGCCGGTATAGTCCGATTTAATCTTAGACTCTTTGCCTGTTTGATGGTTCGTCGGAGGGCAAAGCGGGATTTCTCATAAGTGTCCGGGTTAGAGTCCCGCTCCTTGAAAGTGGCAGCTCTACCCTTTAGCTCAGTGCGGATGTTGCCTGTAATCCATGGCTTCTGGTTGGGGTATGTACGTACGGTCACTGTGGGGAATACGTCATCGACGCACTTATTGATGAAGCCAGTGACTGATGTGGTGTACTCCTCAATGCCATCGGAAGAATCCCGGAACATATTCCAGTCTGTGCTAGCAAAACAGTCCTGTAGCTTAGCATCTGCTTCATCTGACCACTTCCTTATTAACTGAGTCACTGGTGCTTCCTGCTTTAGTTTTTGCTTATAAGCAGGAATCAGGAGGATATAATTATGGTCAGATTTGCCAAATGGAGGGCGAGGGAGAGCTTTGTACGCGTCTCTGTGTGTGGAGTAAAGGTGGTTTAGAGTTTTTTTTCCCTCTGGTTGCACATTTAACATGCTGGTAGAAATTAGGTAGAACGGATTTCAGTTTCCCTACATTAAAGTTCCTGGCCACTAGGAGCGCTGCCTCTGGATGAGCG
Source organism: Coregonus lavaretus (assembly GCF_964263955.1). Taxonomy (NCBI): domain Eukaryota; kingdom Metazoa; phylum Chordata; class Actinopteri; order Salmoniformes; family Salmonidae; genus Coregonus; species Coregonus lavaretus. Next base: position 59,174,129 of record NC_139993.1, on the reverse strand, counting down.
TTTTCCTGTTTGCTTATGGCCTTATACAGCTCATTGAGTGCAGTCTTAGTGCCAGCATCGGTTTGTGGTGGTAAAATGTGAAGTAACATGTAAACGTTTGCCAGCTGGCACTTGTCACGTTAGAACATTTACCCATTTCAACCACGAGAAGGCAGCAGACACCAACTCATTCGCTTATCTACACTAGGGTCTCATGCCACGCGCTGCATGTTTATATTCAGTGCGTGCGCCTTGTCTAGTTACATATGAAAAGCTGATTACAGGTCAGATCTTAATTACTTTAGAATGTATTGAATTTTGTCAACTTGAAGACATGCTGAACCTAGATCAGTGGTCTAGGAGCAGGAGGCACTGCAGTTGAAACATGAGAGGAGATTCAGGAAACGAATCGTGACTGCAGTCACAGATCACCAAATCAGCAGCTCACACCGGTGACGATGGAAGACTGACAATTTGAAAGAGAGGGCAACGGATTGAGAGACATTCGTGAATAATAATAACATTTACTTTACATCAAGTTGGATGGAAGAAAACATTCTGCTACGTCACCTGTCAAGAAAAAATGCCAAGTGTTACAATGACAACGTGTCTTTTGCAGGTAGCTAGCAACGAAGCTAGCTTGATTCTAGATAGCCATCCATCCAGGTCTGTCTGATAGCGAAGTCACAGGGGTGCGTGGAGTTGGAAAAAAATGAATATCGTTTTTGGTGTACTGTTCCTCTAATTGTACGACCTCGCGGTTCATTTCTGTTCGCGCGATACGCTTGCTAGTTAGGTTTTCTCTCAGCAAGCGACCTAGCTAGCTAGTAAGCTACATAAAGGTGGCGCGTAAAATGCAGTAGCCAGGAAAAAGACAACCACGGTAATTAAGGCTAGCTATCTTGTAACTACAGCAACCAAGTGACTGACAACCTGTCAAAAATAGTTTTGACATTACTGCAGATGCCGAGGATAATTTAGTCTGTTTGTGCCAGCAAGTTAATTTGAACGGGGATGCATTTCTACGGTCGGATTTGGCAGCAGTTGGACTTGCTGAACACATCACAGCATCAGATATGAATGTCAAGTTTCCGAAGGAAATGCGAGGAAGACGTCAATACAGTTAGCTGGCTAGCCTAGCGTAAGTTTGCTAAGCAGAGTTAGATATCTGTGAAACACATTTATTTTTGTCATATTTTTTTCCACGTGAGAAAATGAAGAGAACCGAAGATAAAAACAAAAAACTCATTCCGGACCAGCACGGAAGCAGCACCGCGGCGAAAGATGTGGTGAGTTGTCATGACACGAGTGTTCTTCAGTAGCCTAGAAAACTACAATACAAAGGAAGCCTAGTTACAAAGACAGGTTTGGGTCCCACGAATGTAACCTAGCTAGCTTGCTACCATTATAGATGCAGAAATCAACAACCTATTAATATGTGCTTGTACTGGGTATTGCTTAGTCAGTGGTTATTTATTGATTGTACTGTATACAAGTCAAACGGATTGATTGACATGCTATTTTCTGATTAGTTTTCCCAATTTCTACTCATTTGTTGGTGATTGGTCCTTGCATGAATCTCTTATGAATTCTATGTAATAATGTATACAGCCTTATCTGGCTAACCTGCGTCTAGTCGGGTGACCTGCTGCACTACATGACCTCACTCCTCCTGCATTCAGTCTAGTTAAACACTGACTTCATCTGATGAGGTTCAGAATGGAGTGAAAGAGTGCACACAACACAGGGTGGATAAAATGGGTTGAGGTCAATGAGCACTTGAGTTGGGATTATGTTGTTGAGGCATGTTGTAGTCCCACTGAGGTAGCAGGTGGTGTCAGTTAGTCTGCTCTGCTAGTGCACTGCCTCAGGGAGCAGCACCATACCAGAACCACTAACCAGAACCAGTATTCATAAAGCATCTCAGAGTATGAGTGCAGATGTAGGAGTTGTTTTGCCTTTCAGATCAAGCACTCCCATTTGTCATGTGAATACTGTATGTATGCTCTCTGCCAGATGTTATGACTAGAAGAGGAGGGGAGCTAACATGCCAGTTGTTTTTGGGAGAATTGTCTGGCAGGGAGCACCACAGTGTTTGGCCTTAAGGGTAAATGGGATGGAATTTGAATTGCTAATATTATGGCTAGAACATCCTTAGCGCTCAGAAAAATAATAATACACAAGGTCAGGATCAGCGTTCCCAATAATGTTGATTTCAGTGCTGCTCAACAACTCCCTCTCAATATTTTCTGTCTCACTCATATTTCATAATCAATAAACCCTCACATAAAATTAGCCCTCTAGAACATACGGTAGTTAATTGCTGTTTCGAAGTATGGTCTTGTAACTAGAAAGTTAGCATTGATTGAGTGATAGGTGGTGTCATATTGTTCCACCCCCTCTCTGAGGATATTGATGTCATAAAAGGTCATCTGCTCCGATGCTCCACATTTCTTTTCACAAATGGTTTCGCGTTCAGCAGCTGCGCAGCATTTTGGAGAGCAAAGCTTTGCACTGTGTCCTCATAATAAGCACCTACGAGAAAAAATCGGAAGTCTTTTCTAACCAGATTATTGTGTTGGGAGGGAGGCAGTTTGGTCTCGACTGGGGGAGTTGCTTTATGATATTGTGGAATGCCTGACAGAAATGTTTATGTGCTCATTGCTGGCAGTTTGATGTAGTTTTGGGTGGAAGCAATAGTAGTATACACATTGCAGTGCACACAGGAACCTTTCCCTCTGCAGTCTGTCTTACTGTTGACACGTTCGCTCTAGAACTGTGGGTTCTAATGATGTCACTGTCACGTGACACTTCTAAGGTGTGTTGTTGTCCGCAGGCGATTCTGGGGTCTCTGGCCTTGACACAATTGGCCGACACACATCCTCTTCAAACAAAGGATGAACTCAGTCAAACCTTACCTTGGGATTTGTGACTGCATGACCACCCTAGCCTTGTCCTACTTCCTAGTTACTGTTTAATGAAAGGCGGAGTGTTTTATTGTCCCCATATTGTGGAGTGGGTTCAGTGTACTGCTGTTTAACTCCTTTGGTCCAGCCCAGGTTTACTGGCCACTGGGCTAGCCTTATTGATATGGTACATTTAAACAGTACAAAACACAGGATGGTCCAGTAAAACAACTCTTAACACAGTAACGCTTCACTGTGATCTAGCCCATCTATTGCACCAGTGTTACAAGACAGCTTGCGGCTGCTGGTTCATTTGCTTACTCATTTTACATTTACATTTTAGTCATTTAGCAGACGCTCTTATCCAGAGCGACTTACAGGAGCAATTAGGGTTAAGTGCCTTGCTCAAGGGCACATTTACGTCATTTAGCAGACGCTCTAGTCCAGAGCGACTCACAAATTGGTGCATTCACCCTATAGCCAGTGGGATAACCACTTTACAATTTTTTTTTGGGGGGGGGGGGGGGGGGTAGAAGGATTACTTTATCCTATCCCAGGTATTCCTTAAAGAGGTGGGGTTTCAAATGTCTCCGGAAGGTGGTGAGTGACTCCGCTGTCCTGGCGTCGTGAGGGAGCTTGTTCCACCATTGGGGTGCCAGAGCAGCGAACAGTTTTGACTGGGCTGAGCGGGAACTATGCTTCCGCAGAGGAAGGGGAGCCAGCAGGCCAGAGGTGGATGAACGCAATGCCCTCGTTTGGGTGTAGGGACTGATCAGAGCCCGAAGGTACAGAGGTGCCGTTCCCCTCGCTGCTCCAAAGGCAAGCACCATGGTCTTGTAACGGATGCGAGCTTCAACTGGAAGCCAATGGAGTGTGCGGAGGAGGGGGGTGACGTGAGAGAACTTGGGAAGGTTGAACACCAGACGGGCTGCGGCATTCTGGATGAGTTGTAGGGGTTTAATGGCACATGCAGGGAGGCCAGCCAACAGCGAGTTGCAGTAATCCAGACGGGAGATGACAAGTGCCTGGATTAGGACCTGTGCCGCTTCCTGTGTAAGGCAGGGTCGTACTCTCCGAATGTTGTAGAGCATGAACCTGCAGGAGCGGGTCACCGCCTTGATGTTAGCGGAGAACGACAGAGTGTTGTCCAGGGTCACGCCAAGGCTCTTCGCACTCTGGGAGGAGGACACAACGGAGTTGTCAACCGTGATGGCGAGATCATGGAACGGGCAGTCCTTCCCCGGGAGGAAGAGCAGCTCCGTCTTGCCAGGGTTCAGCTTGAGGTGGTGATCCGTCATCCATACTGATATGTCTGCCAGACATGCAGAGATGCGATTCGCCACCTGGTTATCAGAAGGGGGAAAGGAGAAGATTAGTTGTGTATCGTCAGCGTAGCAATGATAGGAGAGGCCGTGTGAGAATATGACAGAGCCAAGTGACTTGGTGTATAGGGAGAAAAGGAGAGGGCCTAGAACTGAGCCCTGGGGGACACCAGTGGTGAGAGCACGTGGTGCGGAGACAGCTTCTCGCCACGCCACTTGGTAGGAGCGACCGGTCAGGTAGGACGCAATCCAGGAGTGAGCCGCGCCGTAGATGCCCAGCTCGGAGAGGGTGGAGAGGAGGATCTGATGGTTCACAGTATCAAAGGCAGCAGACAGGTCTAGAAGGACAAGAGCAGAGGAGAGAGAGTTAGCTTTAGCAGTGCGGAGAGTCTCCGTGACACAGAGAAGAGCAGTCTCAGTTGAATGACCAGTCCTGAAACCTGATTGGTTTGGATCAAGAAGGTCATTCTGAGAGAGATAGCAAGAGAGTTGGCTAAAGACGGCACGCTCAATAGTTTTGGAAAGAAAAGAAAGAAGGGATACTGGTCTGTAGTTGTTGACATCAGTGGGGTCGAGAGTTGGTTTTTTGAGAAGGGGAGCAACTCTCGCTCTCTTGAAGACGGAAGGGACATGGCCAGCGGTCAAGGATGAGTTGATCAGCGAGGTGAGGTAGGGGAGAAGGTCACCGGAGATGGTCTGGAGAAGGGAGGAGGGGATGGGGTCAAGCGGGCAGGTTGTTGGGCGGCCTGCAGTCACAAGTCGCAGGATTTTATCTGGAGAGAGAGGGGAGAAAGAAGTCAAAGCATAGGGTAGGGCAGTGTGAGCAGGACCAGCAGTGTCATTAGACTTAACAAACGAGGATCGGATGTCGTCAACCTTCTTTTCAAAGTGGTTGACGAAGTCATCCACAGAGAGAGAGGAGGGGGGGGGGGGGGGGGGGTTCAGGAGGGAGGAAAATGTGGCAAAGAGCTTCCTAGGGTTAGAGGCAGATGCTTGGAATTTAGAGTGGTAGAAGGTGGCCTTAGCAGCAGAAACAGATGAAGAAAATGTAGAGAGGAGGGAGTGAAAAGATGCCAGGTCGGCAGGGAGTTTAGTTTTCTTCCATTTCCGCTCCGCTCCGCTGCCCGGAGCTCTGTTCTGTGAGCTCGCAATGAGTCATCAAGCCACGGAGCTGGAGGGGAGGACCGAGCCGGCCGGGAGGATAGGGGACACAGAGAGTCAAAGGATGCAGAAAGGGAGGAGAGGAGGGTTGAGGAGGCAGAATCAGGAGATTGGAGGGAAAAGGATTGAGCAGAGGGAAGAGATGATAGGATGGAAGAGGAGAGAGTAGTGGGAGAGAGAGAGCGAAGGTTGCGGCGGCGCATTACCATCTGTGTAGGGGCAGAGTGAGTAGTGTGGGAGGAGAGCGAGAGAGAAAAGGAAACAAAGTAGTGGTCGGAGACATGGAGGGGAGTTGCAGTGAGATTAGTAGAGGAGCAGCATCTAGTGAAGATGAGGTCAAGCGTATTGCCTGCCTTGTGAGTAGGGGGGGACGGTGAGAGGGTGAGGTCAAAAGAGGAGAGGAGTGGAAAGAAGGAGGCAGAGAGAAATGAGTCAAATGTGGACATAGGGAGGTTGAAATCCCCCAAAACTGTGAGGGGTGAGCCATCCTCAGGAAAGGAACTTATCAAGGCGTCAAGCTCATTGATGAAGTCTCCAAGGGAACCTGGAGGGCGATAGATGACAAGGATATTAAGCTTAAATGGGCTAGTGACTGTGACAGCATGGAATTCAAATGAGGAGATAGACAGATGGGTTAGGGGAAAAATTGAGAATGTCCACTTGGGAGAGATGAGGATTCCTGTACCACCACCCCTCTGACCAGATGCTCTCGGGGTATGCGAGAACACATGGTCAGACGAGGAGAGAGCAGTAGGAGTAGCAGTGTTTTCAGTGGTGATCCATGTTTCCGTCAGCGCCAGGAAGTCGAGGGACTGGAGGTTGGCATAGGCTGGGATGAAGTCAGCTTTGTTGGCAGCAGAACGGCAGTTCCAGAGGCTGCCTGCGACCTGGAACTCCAGGTGTGTGGTGCGTGCAGGGACCACCAGGTTAGAGAGGCAGCAGCCACGCGGTGTGGTGCGTTTGTGTAGCCTGTGCAGAGAGGAGAGAACAGGGATAGGCAGAGGCATAGTTGACAGGCTGTAGCAAATGGCTACAAAAATGCAGAGGAGATCGGAATGAAATGAGCTAAGCATCTGGGAGAGGAGAGAGCAGGGCCTCCCTCACCAAAAACTTCTACCTCAGAAACTAAAATTGTTTCACTGAACCACCCGAACAAAAAACTCTCCCAACTTCCACCTTTAGAAATCAGAATTGTTGTGAACCACAGCGGTTCAATGTTTAAAGGAATAGACTCAACCCACTTTATTCAGCTAGCTAACTATGACACCATAGCTAACTAGCATGCTAGCATCCAATAACAATAACACACAGTTTAGCACCAACACTTGGTCACAACAAACCACCAATAGTGTGTTAACTAGCTAACTAGCATGCTAGCATCCAGTAACACACAGTTTAGCACCAACACTTGGTCACAACAAACCACCAATAGTGTGATAACACACTAAACAGATCATTCGTGTCTGTGTCAAGTTCCTTTCATGACGCAGCAATGATTAAACGTTGGCTAGCTAGGACAAGTATATTGTATTTAGCTACTACAGTACAGTTAGCTGGTCGTATTGGGTAGCTAGCAATGGCCACTGTGTTGACTTTGTTTGAAGAACGGCTAGCTAGCTAGCTTCGTGCTACACCCGGCACACAATGGCTACTGTGTTGACTCTGACTCTGTTCGAAAAACGGCTAGTTAGCTCGCTTCGTGCTACAGCCGGCACGGCCGAAGACACTGCCAAGACACACCAATAGTGTGATAACACACTAAACAGATCATTCGTGTCTGTGTCAAGTTTCTTTCATGACGCAGCAATGATTAAACGTTGGCTAGCTAGGACAAGTATATTGTATTTAGCTACTACAGTACAGTTAGCTGGTCGTGTTGGGTAGCTAGCAATGGCCACTGTGTTGACTTTGTTTGAAGAACGGCTAGCTAGCTAGCTTCGTGCTACACCCGGCACACAATGGCTACTGTGTTGACTCTGACTCTGTTCGAAAAACGGCTAGTTAGCTCGCTTCGTGCTACAGCCGGCACGGCCGAAGACACTGCCAACCTACAGTAACTACCCACAACAACCCACGATGCCTAGCTATGACGCCATAGCTAACTAGCATGCTAGCATCCATTAACACACAGTTTAGCACCAATGCTTGGTTACAACAAACTGCCAAGAGTGTGTTAGCACACTAAACAGATAATTCATGTCCGTGTCTAGTTCCTTTCATAACGCATAACGCAGCAAAAATTAAACGTTGGCTAGCAGCACATTAACATTGGAAACAGCTCTCCACCGTTGCTAAACGTTACCAGTAGCTACCCGCTAGCTAGCTAGCCTCGTGCTTCGATACTAACCTACAATTACCTACGGAAACCTACAATAACAACAATACTAACCTACAATAACTACAATACCTAACTACAACTAACTACCTACCTACGATCTAATACATGGTTAAGCTTTACTCAACACCATATGAGAAGCTTACCTCCTGCTTACCTCCTGCTAGAGAAAAACACAACCTCTCCCGATGGTGTCCTTTCACTCACGTGGTGTTTGAAGGCATGGGTGTACTCCAACTGTGGTGTTTGACCTTGTGTTTTCAAATCGACCCAATGAGCCGTGAATGGGCCTCCTTTTCTCTAGTTGATCTGGGGCTGGGTCTCAAGGAGGGTGTGTTGGAAAAGCTGGGTCTCAGGAGGTGTTTTGGAACAGTAGTAGAACAGAAACTTTTGCACACCTGAAGTAGGCTAATGTCTTACAGGCGCGTAGGGTAATAAACAACCGAAAATGACTCCTGCTTCAGTGTGTCAGTTAGAACAGAAACAGAGGCTGTTCCTTTTGGAAAGCTCATTAGCCCGATTTGAGACAACTGAAATCTGCAGGGATTATGAATGCTGCACATTACAGTGTTGTACACTTGTTTGTGCTTTCATATGGTGGAAGGAGGGGAGAAATGCCAAGGTTTTTTTTCACACAGACTCTTCTGTGTTGTAAATGTCTCAGTGCCCTGAGAACATATAGCCTAGCCTTAGAAGACATAGTCCCATGATGAGCAGATCAGAGCTGCGGAAGCAAAATAACTGTTCTCTCTTCATTGCATTTTGTGTGTGGCTGTAAACAAACACAATCCTGTGCTGAGTAAGTCTACTGCTCAGAACGTAGTTGGAACTTGCTGAATGATGTTTCAAGGCATGGGTGGTTGACTGGGCTTTATATACTGAACAAATATATAAACGCAACATGCAACAATTTCAACGATTTTACAGAGTTACAGTTCACATAAGGAAATCAGTCAATTGAAATAAATTAATTATAATCTATGGATTTCACATGACTGGGCAGGGATGCAGCCATGGGTGGGCCTGGGAGGGCATAGGCCCACCCACTTGGGAGCCAGGCCCAACCAATCAGAATACATTTTTCCCCACAAAGGGGATTTATTACAGACAGAAATACTTCTCAGTTTCATCAGCTTTCCGGGTGGCTGGTCTCAGACGATCCCGCAGGTGAAGATGCCGGATGTGGAGGTCCTACGCTGGAGTGGTTACACGTGGTCTGCAGTTGTGATGCCGGTTGGACGTATTGCCAAATTATCTAAAAAGACGTTGGAGGCGGCTTATGTTAGAGAAATGAACATTAAACTCTCTGGCAACAGCTCTGTTGGACATTCCTGCAGTCAGCATGCCAATTGCATGCTCCCTCAAAATTTGAGACGTCTGGCATTGTGTTGTGACAAAACTGCACATTTTAGTGGCCTTTTATTGTGTCCAGCAAAAGGTGCACCTGTGTAATGATCATGCTGTTTAATCAGCTTCTTGATATGCCACACCTGTCAGGTGGATGGATTATCTTGGCAAAGAGAAATGCTCACTAACAGGGATGTAAACACATTTGTGCTAAACATTTGAGAGAAATAAGCTTTTTGTGCATATGGAACATTTCTGGGATCTTTTATTTCAGCTCATGAAACATGGGACCAACACGTTACATGTTGCGTTTATATTTTTGTTCATTGTAGATCCATGTCCATTTGCTCTGTGAAATGGTATTAGACTGACCTAGAGAGATAAGACAGGATTCCGTTGGCCCCAACACACAGCCAGGACAGATGGCTGGGACAGACATTGGCAGCAAACCAATGTTATATAAACCGTTTTTATATCCAACTCGGCTTTTCAGATTTATGTAGCTTTAAAAACAACATTGTTTGATCAACATTCCCTCAGAGTTCATTTGATGACTAGTTCAGCAAAGAGGCTTTGGGATTGGCTAGATAACATGAAGCTACATGGAGTTTAGCCTAGCGCTGTGGATGTCATTCAGTCTCTATCTGATTTATCCTATCTGATTGTTGTAATCCATGCTGTAATGGGCCATGCATGCCCCTTATTCCCTGACAGAAGGGTTCATGTGTGTTCACATTTCCACATTTCATGCTGCTGACAGTTTGAGTTATTGCACAAATAGGATTGAGATGATTTAGCAGACCTAGTAGCTAGCTCTTGTTGTGTATATAATGGCCTTACTTCACACGGAATGGAAACTGTCACAGATAAATGTTTTTAATTGATTCCAGATTGAGTTGAGTTGGTTATAGGTCAAGAAGAAAACAGTGAAAATAAATGTATCTAAGTGCTTTGCTACAAGTCAGCAGCGCAGTACCAATAGAGGCTTGTTATTGCTCCATACCGTTGAGTTTGCAACTGTTGTTAAAAACAAGTTCAAGTCAATTACCTTTATTGGTTTGTTTTGAATGTTACAATACATCTGTTGATGTTGTCTATTCTCTTCCCATTATGGTTTAACACAACAAGGGAAGTTTGATCAGGTTCAATTAGATCACTGCTCTAGCTATTTAACCAAGGGGCATCAACTGTTAGTTCCACAGTTCCAACATTGTCTATTTTTGTATTTTGCTAGTCTTTCCTATGCCATAGTTTGTGGCCTGTATCTGCCTTTTTTTGCAGTGAGTGGACTCCCTCCTGTACTTTAAAGCCACCTTCCTTTCCTCAGGTATAGGTCAGGATATCATGATGTCTCTGATGACTGTAGCCGGAGGTTCCTCCCTGCTCTGCTCTCCTGGTCATTAGAGATCTCTTAGGTTATCCATTAACCAACAGCAGCAGCTTCTCTCTTTTCTCTCTGACGCTCCTCTAGCAGACCAAGGCGAGATATGAGACTAGGCTCTACCAGGCCTGTTTAACTGGTAGCCCTTCCTCTTCCCCCCATGAGTCATGACTGACTGCCACTGACTGACTGACTGACTGCCACTGACTGCCACTGACTGACTGACTGCCACTGACTGACTGACTGACTGCCACTGACTGACTGACTGCCACTGACTGACTGACTGACTGACTGACTGCCACTGACTGACTGACTGACTGACTGACTGCCACTGACTGACTGACTGACTGACTGACTGCCACTGACTGACTGACTGACTGCCACTGACTGACTGACTGCCACTGACTGACTGACTGACTGACTGACTGCCACTGACTGACTGACTGACTGCCACTGACTGACTGACTGACTGCCACTGACTGACTGACTGCCAATGACTGACTGACTGCCACTGACTGACTGACTGACTGCCACTGACTGACTGACTGCCACTGACTGACTGACTGACTGCCACTGACTGACTGACTGACTGCCACTGACTGACTGACTGCCAATGACTGACTGACTGCCACTGACTGACTGACTGACTGCCACTGACTGACTGACTGCCACTGACTGACTGACTGACTGCCACTGACTGACTGACTGACTGCCACTGACTGACTGACTGCCACTGACTGACTGACTGACTGACTGACTGCCACTGACTGACTGACTGCCACTGACTGACTGACTGACTGACTGACTGCCACTGACTGACTGACTGACTGCCACTGACTGACTGACTGCCACTGACTGACTGACTGACTGCCACTGACTGACTGACTGACTGCCACTGACTGACTGACTGCCACTGACTGACTGACTGCCAATGACTGACTGACTGCCACTGAGGAGCTATTGCGCCAGAATAGCCACGGCGGGCCCCCAGCTGCAGGTCACGGTGCTGTCAGGTTGCCCAGGCCCAGGTAAACTGAATGGGGTGATTAATCCAGAACTAATGTCCCCATAAAGGGGTCCTGGGAGTGAGATGAGAGAGGGGGTGCAGATGCAGGGGGACGAAGAGGAGTAATTAATATTACTACCTCATTATGCAGAATTATGAGCTAGATGGCTGCCATCCGTCACAGAAGACAGGCAAGTGTTGGCAAGGAGAGGCTGGCATCCAATTTCATCATACAGGGATCAGTGCATTAGAACTAGTTCCTTTCTGACTAGTACTGTGTGTCAGCTCTTGCCTTTCTCTGATGTTTGTCTTCTCCAGATAAATGTGATAGAAATAAAAAAAGAACAGTACACCCCAGCCCATACCCCACACGCTTGTCTTTGATGAAACTCCCTCAACGTCAGCAAGACAAAGGAGCTGATCGTGCACTACAAGAAACAGAGGGCCGAGCACGCCCTCATCCACATCGATGGGGCTGTAGTGGAGCAGGTCGAGAGCTTCTAGTTCCTCTGTGTCCACATCACTGAGGAACTATCATGGTCCACACACACCAACACAGTCGTGAAGAGGGCACGACAATGCCTCTTCCCCCTCAGGAGGCTGAAAAGATTTGGCGTGGGCCCTCGGATCTTCAAAAAGTTATACAGCTGCACCATTGAGAGCATTTTGACTGACTGCTTCACCGCTTGGTATGGCAACTGCTTGGCATCCGAACGCAAGGCGCTACAGAGGGTAGTGCGTACAGTCCAGTACATCACTGGTGCCGAGCTCCCTGCCATCCAGGACCTCTATACCAGGTGGTGTCAGAGGAAGGCCCTAAAAATTGTCAAAGACTCCAGCCACCCAAGTCATAGACTATTCTCTGCTACTGCACGGCCAGCAGTACCGATGCACCAGGTCTGGAACAAACAGGACCCTCAACAGCTTCTACCCCCAAGCTATAAGACTGCTAAGTAGTTATGTAGCTGTTAGTTAAATAGTTAACCATCTGCATTGACCCTTTTTGCAATAACTCTTTTGAGTCATCACATACGCTGCTGTTACTGTTTATTATCTATCCTGTTGCCTTGTGACATATATGTCCACCCCTACCTATATGTACATATTTACCTCAATCCCCTGCACATCAACTCAGTACTGGTACCTCGTGTATATAGCCAAGCTATCGTTACTCATCCTGTATTTATTCCTCCTGTTATTTTTTTTCTAGTTTTCTATTATTATAGTATTTTTTTATCAGCATTGATGGAAAAGGACCGGTAAGTAAGCATTTTACTGTTAGTATACAAATGTTGTTTACCAAGCATGTGACAAATAACATTTTTATTTTATTTGGAACTGTCAAAGAACGAACAGGGAATTGTGGCCTAGCAACCCGTATCCTTTATCGAGAAATAGTGACATTTGGTGGCTTCATCCCTTGATTTCCTGTATAGTGCAGCCAGAAACCAAACACCAGCTTGCTCTTGCTGACATCTCTTTTTCCACTTTGCGTAACTATCAGCGAAATGCCTAACGCTATCAACTTCACCTGCGATATGCCTAACTATATCAACTTTACCTGCGATATGCCTACCTATATCAACTTTACCTGCGATATGCCTAACTATATCAACTTTACATGCGATATGCCTAACTATATATATATATATATATTTATTTATTTATTTGTCATTTAGCAGACGCTCTTATCCAGAGATTTTTCACCTAGTCGGCTCGGGGATTAGAACCAGCGACCTTACGGTTACTGGCACAACGCTCTTAACCATTAAGCTACCTGCCGCCCCATATCAACTTTACCTGCGGTATGCCTAACTATATCAACTTTACCTGCGATATGCCTAACTATATCAACTTTCGCACAAGGTCTTTCTCCTCCCCGAAAAACTTGAATCTGTGACATCAAGCACCATTATAAGGGCTTTTTGTGACGTTGCTACATAGCAGGGTCTCCCCCACTGGGAGAATATCCTCTCCACCCTGCAGCCACTGGGGATGCTAAACCCCCTTTTGGCCTCTCTTGCCAGGCTGGGCAGAGTATTATTTTTTAATTTTTCTATAGGTAGGCCAAAAGGTTTTTAGGCAAAATAACCAAATCAAAACGGAAAGCTCCTTGAACGTGGGAATATACCAGGCCTATTGGGCCAAAATCAATTATGGCCTATTATAAAGATAATAGAACGAAAAATGAACGAAACGTTTAAGAGATCTGATTATTAGTTTAGTTTAAAACTTAAAAAGTGAGCATATTTGTTTTCAGCACTTTTATTTCCATGACTGATCAAAACTTATTTTCTCATGACTCTCTCTTGTCCCTCTGCAGCAGACATATGGTGAGCAATATGTTTGGAACATCGAATCGCAATAAAACCACAGTATAGAATCGGGTGAATCGTAATACATATCGTATCGGCACCAAAGTATCGTGATAATATCGTATCGTGAGGTTCTTGGCAATTCCCAGCCCTAGTGTGTTGTGCTGTAGGTAGCTTGTTAAAGGGTAGGGCAGTGCAATGCAGAGGAGGGCAGGTTGGGATAGGGTGTGGAATGATACATGCGTGAACCTGTGAGTTGGCTCTCCTGGCGTGTTTATGTATGGTGGCGTTAGCTAGCTGAGGAGTGGACCTGTTAACTAACTAGAAGAACGAGGAGATGAAGTTGAACCGGCAAACAGGGATTTAATGCCCTGGAAGTACAGGCTAACAGAGGGTTAGGAGGGCTGGCCAAAATCAAACTAGCAGACTCACTAATAACTTGGTGGAACTCAGAGGAGAGGTCATCACTGCCAGAGGAGAGGTCATCACTGCCAGAGGAGAGGTCATCACTGCCAGAGGAGAGGTCATCACTGCCAGAGGAGAGGTCATCACTGCCAGAGGAGAGGTCATCACTGCCAGAGGAGAGGTCATCACTGCCAGAGGAGAGGTCATCACTGCCAGAGGAGAGGTCATCACTGCCAGAGGAGAGGTCATCACTGCCCGTTCAGTCTTGGTCTCATTTGCTCTCGCTCTGACCCCCTCAATCCCCAAAACTAGTAGCCTATCAGCCATCTGAACTAGGGGCAAATCCTCCCCTCATACCTTCCCCATGAGCCCCCCACATGATAGAGCTACAGTATGTACGCCTGCCTGCTCTGGATACAGCTACACTGTACTTCCACACACAGCTGTATTCCTTCTCTCTCCCTCACGGCTCTGATGCATTGCATTCTTGACCTGGCCTGTGTTGGTGGCTGGCCTGGCATTCTGTGTTTTGTCTGTGTAACTGAAGCACTATGTTCACCCTGGCCTTCTCCTGCTAGAGCAGTGGACTTTCTATTAGTGCAGACGGAACTGGGACTAGACAGGAGCACAGGCATTACCATCCCCAAGGCTGGTGTTTTTGAAAGCTCATATTCTTCCTGGAAAGCCTTGGTAGGCTTCCTGAGTGCTAAAGCCGCTACTGTGCCAAAGAACAGGGCTACTGGGCCAGAGAACAGGGCTACTGGGCCAGAGAACAGGGCAACTGGGCCAAAGAACAGGGCTACTGGGACAGAGAACAGGGCTACTGGGCCAGAGAACAGGGCTACTGGGCCAGAGAACAGGGCTACTGGGCCAAAGAACAGGGCTACTGGGCCAAAGAACAGGGCTACTGGGCCAGAGAACAGGGCTACTGGGCCAGAGAACAGGGCTACTGGGCCAGAGAACAGGGCTACTGGGCCAGAGAACAGGGCTACTGGGCCAGAGAACAGGGCTACTGGGCCAGAGAACAGGGCTACTGGGCCAGAGAACAGGGCTACTGAACCAAAGAACAGGGCTACTGGGCCAGAGAACAGGGCTACTGGGCCAGAGAACAGGGCTACTGGGCAGAGAACAGGGCTACTGGGCCAGAGAACAGGGCTACTGGGCCAAAGAACAGGGCTACTGGGCCAAAGAACAGGGCTACTGGGCCAAAGAACAGGGCTACTGGGCCAAAGAACAGGGCTACTGGACCAGAGAACAGGGCTACCTGGCCTTGGGTCGTCTAACAGGGATGTATGAGGGTTGGGGACTCACTGCCAAGCAGGTCTGTCTGTATGTTTGTCTGTCTGTCTCATTGAGCTTGGAACAGGATGGATGTGCTTCTAAGTACTGGTCCAGGGACAGTTTGTTTCTTTCCTGATGGTTTAGCTAGAATTGGGTCAGGAAAATCTGATCCTAGACCAGTTAAGCATTGTTTTTGCCTTGACCTGTGTCCTCCTGTTACATGGCACATGATCTCTGTGTTTGTTTGTACACATGATAGATTAGGTCATATACAATTCATGAGTCACAGGTACTCTAGCTATTGATGTGGGTGTTTTGAGAGTGTGTTTTGTCTGGCTTTAGTCTAGTGTGTGTGGTAGTGTATTGTAGTGTAGTGTGTCTGTCACGGCGTCCAGTGGGCCACTCCCCAGCCTTATTGGGGCTATAAACCCCTGGACAGCATCTGTTTAGGATCTTCCATCCCAGTACAGGCCAGCTGAAAAACATCCTGCTTCCTTTTCAGGGTTTCCGTTAGCTGGTAATGGTCGGCTTTTGGCCGTCCCAAAAATTTTAAATCCGATAAATTAAATTGGCACCAGCCATTTGTCCGGGAGAATAACAAAAATCCCATTGCGAAATCATGCTTTTTTGCCTATTCATTGATGTAAATACCAGTTGATGTAAATACATTTGATGGGCTGTGCTTATCGGTCTATAGGTTAATTTGCATAATTTAGTGTAATTAAATTGGTGCGTGTGTACAGTATATTCGTTATGTATCTTATTTATCACACACACAGCAAACAGAGCCTTTGAGAGGAAAATCTGTCAGACAGCGCAGACAGCACTTTTATAAGCCCAATCATTGTGCAACAATTCTAAATGCAATCGTGTGTTAAAAATAGATAATATTTGTATTTCTGTCACGAGAATTTCTATCTCTAATTCAACCTAAGCTTGAATCATTACCAGGGGTTGTAAGGCTCTGGTTTTAATCATAAATAATTCAAGGTCCACAACCAGCAAGAATGATCTGTATTTTTATTCATGGAGAGCTCTGGCGCCAAAAACCCATACATACTGTTTTATACCCCTTGACACACAAAGGCACTTTGCTCCGCCCACCTTTTAGGAGGCTTTTTTAAACAGTTTCCGCAGTCTCCTTCACCCTGGAATGTTTAGTCCCGCCCCCCTCTGTTAGTGGGTTGCCACTACATTATAACTCTTAACACCGTTCACACATTTATACTGTATTTGGGGTGAAATCCTTTAGTCATTATTCTTAAAATGCAAATTAATCTAACAATCCACCCCTTTGACTAAATGTTTTCACATTCAGGATAAATGTATTTTACAAGCATGATTAATCTCAGAGATTACGTCAGAACTAATAAACCTTTCATCCAATTGCGGTCTTTCAGGGTCCAAATCCTCGTCATCCACCAAGCCTGGAGGATCGTTTTTCACATTCCCCTGGTCAGAGTCCGGAGTCCATCTCTCATCATTGTTTAGATACTGCATTTCACCAACGCCTGACTCACCAATCCTCGGACACAGGGAACAAGACAACAACCACATAATACAAGAATACCCATACAAACACTGACCGCTCCTAAGATGGTGGCTGCTATGGTTTTCCATTTACCAAACATTTCATCAAACCACCCTATCCACGATGTACTAACTTCTGAGTTCTCAGTTCATTCTTCACTTAGTGCAGTTAATTATGTAAGAGCTCTGGTGACGGGATAAATGTGCAACAATGGCTTATCATTCTATAGACACCGGCCCTTTCTGCCTGATCTAGAACCAACCTCTACTAAGTTATGAGCGGGATGGCAGATAATTGCTCGGAGATCCCCTTTACTGCATCTCCAGTCTGGTTAATAAATCGTTGTTTGTTGTAATAGATATAGTTTATCCAAACCATTGTCACCCACCAGAAAAATGTTGTGGTAAAACTCTCCCATATTTGATTCATAGCTTTGTATTCGTCTGGAACACCCCTGGGGATGCCTATACCATCTATCCAAATTGGGTTATTTCCTTCCTGACCTATATTTCTTCTCCTCCTGATTATTCTTCCTGTCACTGGTCTTTGATGACTAATTCTTACAGGTTTGGACCAACAATACTGGTGCACAAGTACCCACCCATCCTTCTGGTAATGTCTGTCGAATGCTCCCTTTGTTAGTACATGCCCACCACACATCAGTCAGAGGGATGGTAAGGTTAATAATTTCCCCCCCTCCCTTCCTTATCTAAATCAGTCACATTAATTATCTCCTTACAGCCATCAAAATCACCCAAGTTACGGGTGCCATTTCTATGTCTGTAACACTGGTATTCGCCAGGAGTTAAAGTGAATCCAGGTGGGCTGGCCGAGTAAGTCAACTTTGCCAGCCCAATCCCTGTGCAATTGGGCTCTTTTTGATTGGACCCCAGGTCTAATACACAGGGAAACATTGCCTTTGGCATTGGGGCGGTCAACATTGTCGGTCGCCCAATGGAGCATGCATAACAATTGGTCTCCCCCAAGGCCCTAGCGGTGTACTTCATCCACTTTAACCAGAGATTCTCATCAGGGACCCCCTCCACTTCCCCTTGGTTCCATTCTTGGAGGAGAAAATCTTTCATAGTGGACGTGTTAGTCGAATTGACTCCGTCATCCCTTGACTGATCTACTCGGTCTATTGCTATTAATGGATTAATGACAGTATCTGTGCCCTCCATATTTTTCGACTCCATCCAATGTAATCTTAGACAAGTATCCCGTCCGTATTCGTCCGCACAAGCCCAGTAAGTTATTTTCATGTCCTCTTTAGTGACCTTTACTATTGTTACTACCATCTCCGTGGGGATGTCGTTATACCTTCTTATCCTCCATCTGGACGTCCAGCCCCCCCGTCTCATATCTCCGTCCCCCAGTATGTCTAAATACCTGAGCCTAGGAACAATCCGCAGAGGGAGCTGAACATAAATACAATGGGATTTTATAATCCCACGTTGCTTGCTTATCCGTCCTGATAAGATCCCTAATCCTAATTTTGAATCTTACTCCCCACCCTTCTCTGACTCCTATTTTGTAGATCACTCGTCCTTGACGGTCAGTATGTCGGGTCGCTTCCCTTTTATTTCTTAATAATGGTAAGGCCATAGCGTAATTGGTGCGAGGTGGTGGTGGATCTTGACATACCAAGACTATGATGCAGCTCAGGGTCACCCATATTCCCAAAAACCGCCAACCCTCTCCTGCCTTTAGTCCTTCTGCTTGGTACCACCCCATACTCACACCCTAAGAACACACTACAGTGATGATAGGTCGGGGTAGGAGATCTTTGTTAACAGAGGTGACCCCCGGACCCTATTGGTCCAGTTCTTCTCTCCAACTCTGCGTGTGTTCAGTGGTGCTTGTATGTGGTCTTACCTTCTTACAGTGGGTAACATGGACCCAGGTTGCACTTTCTGCTATTCTAATGGCAAAGGTAGTGACCAATATAACCTGATAAGGCCCTTCCCAACACGCCTGCTTCCAGTTTTTCTTCTTTAGGGACTGGATGCTCACCAGTCACCTGGTTAGATAGTGGTTCACCTTCTCCTTTAGTTCACTTGTGGGGCACAAAACCTCTGACATACGGGTGTGGTTAATAAACTATCTTCACACATGTTCAGATTAATCTAACAATTTCTGACTGCATTCTCTTTCTAAACTGTATCTAAAAAAAAAAATGTTTTTTGTTACGTGAATTTCTATCTCTAATTCAACCTAAGCTTGAATCATTACCAGAGGTTGTAAGGCTCTGGTTTTAATCATAAATGATTCAAGGTCCATAACCACAAAGAAGGATTTTTTGTATTTTTATTCATGGAGAGCTCTGACGCCAAAAACACATACATACGGTTGAGCGTCTGCTAAATGACTAAAATGTAAATGTAAATGTTATACCTCCTGAACTTGACTCCTCCCACCTTTAGGTGGCTTTTCTAAACAGTTTCCGCCTTCCCCTTCACCCTTGAATGTTTAGTACCGCCCCCTCTGTTAGTGGGTTGACACTACATGATAATTCTAACATTTATACTGTATTTGGGGTGAAATCCTTTAGTCATTATTCTTAAAATCCAAATTAATTTAACATTTGTTAATTTTTTTTTATTTTTTAAGTATTTTGTCCTCTCCTTCGTATATTATTTAATCCTACCATTAGCCTCTTCCCCCCCTCTTGACACATGGTTCTGCTCATGTGTCAATATTACCACCTACCTAAACAATCACTTAGGTAATTTATCAACCAATTGCCATGCCTTTTATTTTTGAGACTGTCTTTTGCTTCTTTATTGCTCCTCCCACTTCCTTTGTCTTTTATGGCGGCTAAATTCGACTTTCATTCAGTTCAGAATCAATTAGTAATCCAATCAATCAATCTCTTATCTTGTAAAAACACTTATGTTTAGTTCAAACTCTGTTCTACCCCGGCTCTCCCGGGCTTGACCTGAAGACTGATTGTTGGACATGACAAGTCCATATTTAAATCTTTCAAACCTAACACAACCCCCCCTCTTGCTGTAATCAATCAAGAAGATAGCAAAGGAGAGACAGGTTTTAGCCTGTACTCTGCTCAACCCTGGTGCCGCTCCCTTCACAATGTTTGAAGAGAGACAAAAGACAGCCATGGATTGAAGTAAGAGCAAGCACTTCGACCCTAGGTCACCTAAGTCTTCTGCCTAGCAACAAAGAATAAAAACCTCTATGTTCGTGATTAACCCAGTTATATCTAATAGCCCACAAAAAAAAAAATAACATCATGACCAATGTCATATCCCTCTTTACTCTCTACCATTTGGGTAACATCCCTGATATACAGTGGGGAGAACAAGTATTTGATACACTGCCGATTTTGCAGGTTTTCCTACTTACAAAGCATGTAGAGGTCTGTAATTTTTATCATAGGTACACTTCAACTGTGAGAGACGGAATCTAAAACAAAAATCCAGAAAATCACATTGTATGATTTTTAAGTAATGAATTTGCATTTTATTGCATGACATAAGTATTTGATACATCAGAAAAGCAGAACTTAATATTTGGTACAGAAACCTTTGTTTGCAATTACAGAGATCATATGTTTCCTGTAGGTCTTGACCAGGTTTGCACAAACTGCAGCAGGGATTTTGGCCCACTCCTCCATACAGACCTTCTCCAGATCCTTCAGGTTTCGGGGCTGTCGCTGGGCAATACGGACTTTCAGCTCCCTCCAAAGATTTTCTATTGGGTTAAGGTCTAGAGACTGGCTAGGGCACTCCAGGACCTTGAGATGCTTCTTACGGAGCTACTCCTTAGTTGCCCTGGCTGTGTGTTTCGGGTCGTTGTCATGCTGGAAGACCCAGCCACGACCCATCTTCAATGCTCTTACTGAGGGAAGGAGGTTGTTGGCCAAGATCTCGCGATACATGGCCCCATCCATCCTCCCCTCAATACGGTGCAGTCGTCCTGTCCCCTTTGCAGAAAAGCATCCCCAAAGAATTATGTTTCCACCTCCATGCTTCACGGTTGGGATGGTTTTCTTGGGGTTGTACTCATCCTTCTTCTTCCTCCAAACACCGCGAGTGGAGTTTAGACCAAAAAGTTCTATTTTTGTCTCATCAGACCACATGTCCTTCTCCCATTCCTCCTCTGGATCATCCAGATGGTCATTGGCAAACTTCAGATGGGCCTGGACATGCGCTGGCTTGAGCAGGGGGACCTTGCGTGCGCTGCAGGATTTTAATCCATGACGGCGTAGTGTGTTACTAATGGTTTTCTTTGAGACTGTGGTCCCAGCTCTCTTCAGGTCATTGACCAATTCCTGCCGTGTAGTTCTGGGCTGATCCCTCACCTTCCTCATTATCATTTATGCCCCACGAGGTGAGATCTTGCATGGAGCCCCAGACCGAGGGTGATTGACCGTCATCTTGAACTTCTTCCATTTTCTAATAATTGCGCCAACAGTTGTTGCCTTCTCACCAAGCTGCTTGCCTATTGTCCTGTAGCCCATCCCAGCCTTGTGAAGGTCTACAATTTTATCCCTGATGTCCTTACACAGCTCTCTGGTCTTGGCCATTGTGGAGAGGTTGGAGTCTGTTTGATTGAGTGTGTGGACAGGTGTCTTTTATACAGGTAACCAGTTCAAACAGGTGCAGTTAATACAGGTAATGAGTGGAGAACAGGAGGGCTTCTTAAAGAAAAACTAACAGGTCTGTGAGAGCCGGAATTCTTACTGGTTGGTAGGTGATCAAATACTTATGTCATGCAATAAAATGCAAATTAATTACTTAAAAATCATACAATGTGATTTTCTGGATTTTTGTTTTAGATTCCGTCTCTCACATTTGAAGTGTACCTATGATACAAATTACAGACCTCTACATGCTTTGTAAGTAGGAAAACCTGCAAAATCGGCAGTGTATCAAATACTTGTTCTCCCCACTGTATGTAGGAAAAGCTAAGACTGTTTGGGAAGAGAGCAACAATAAACTGTTCTTCCTCCTCAGAGTTCCAAATGATTTTACCATGGGCTGCCATTGCCTTCCCATAGATAAGATCACTTAATTTACCAGTATGCAGTACATAATGGAGTACCCAAGTAAAAGTAATCCAAGATTAGTACAATTTATTTTCATCCACCACTGGTGTTACTCAACCTATACAATAAAGTAATAACTATTTGAATTCATTAAAGCACTTCCTTTCAGTAAAGTCTTTAGACCTCTACTTGACATTTTCCAGCTCAATCTAACTCGCTGGACTGTCTCTATTTTTTCCCGCTAACCAGAGCCATAAATTATTCTCCTTTGTCCTCAACTCAATTTTCACAGCTCTATCGCCATTTCAGTTCGCTATTCAATTTCTTTAACTGTTCTCTCGGCCCTAATTAATAAAACAAATACTTGATATCGTTGATAAGCATACATTTAATGATATTCCTATCATCTGAACTATGTACTGTCTCTCACCACTCCCCCCCCTCCCCTGCTCCTTCCTACATTACGGGGGAGGCGCGGGGACCTTCCCTACAAATCTTCCTTCTTAGGAAATAATGTCATTCGTACTTGTAACATATTTTCATAGACCTATCTAGAATACTACTAAAGCTATCTAATGCAACTTTTAATACACGTAAAAACTCTCTCTCCCTACACCCATTCCCTATTGAATAAGTGAGTCTTCCTATTTAACCCCCAACCACGCTTCAAATCTTCCATTCAGCATTAACCAACCAAATACTAAGTAGTATCCGGTTACCATTCATACCAGCCGATGAATTCCCTCATACACACATTTCACCTTATGCCATTGAAATGCCCAACAAAACATAATAGTTCAATAGAACCCTCTATTGGCTCTCTACTATTTATACATTACTTCTATAACCACTTTAGTTATGGTCCGATTACCCATTAAACCTTATCACATAACCTTATCACCTAATCAAACAACGGCACAACCTTAAACTCATATCGGCCGGCTGGTAGCCCAGTAACCAAGAGCACTGTGTCAGCAACCGAGAGGTCGCCGGCTCCAATCCCCGAGCCGACCAGGCGAAATATCTGCCGATGTGCCCCCGAGCAAGGCACCCAACCCCAACTGCTCCTGCAAGTCGCTCCCGACCAGAGCGTCTGCCAAATGACCAAAAATGCAAATGTAAATATTCTCTACTTTCTCACTCATGACGTACGTCTACGTTTGGGTGAGAAAGTTCATACGTATATATCGTTAGAAATTTATAGGTACCTCTCAAATAATCTCTTTGTGGTGTTTTTAGCCAATTCTTAATCGACACGAGTCATTTCTTCAAACATTTTACCCGTGGAACCAAAAGATAGACTGTCCTATCTCCGACACTGCCCTTTCCTTTATCTCTGCAGTCACGATGGTTATGACCTGTTCTGTTACAGTATTTACACGGGGCCTTACACTCCCTTGCCAAATATTCCTCTTTGTTACAGTTAAAGCACTTCCTCTCTCCTTCGCGCTTCCAAAAGCCATACCCTCGCTGTTTCTTTATATCCGTTCCACAGTTTACATGCATCTGCTTAATCATAACTTCTAACTTCTCCACATCGAGATGCCCAATACATCCATACCTCTTCTCCCAAATGGATCCATAAAACACATTTCTTCGATCTCTTCCTAACATATATATTTCATCCCCCGTTAATTCTCGGACCTCTTTAAATTATCTAACCCGTAACCGAGTTTTTTTCTTTCTTTTTTTTCTCCAGTTTCATGAAAGGGATCGGACAACAATTTTTTCTCACGCAACCTATTTTAGTTCCTTCCTTGAAACAATTATCACGTATTTCGATGGATCATTAAGTCTCACACGTATACAACATTCTACGATTTTTTTCTAACACTATCCGTAACCTAGAGGTCGTAAATGCTCCAGTTTCATGAAATAGACAGAGTTAGAGCAAATCCCCAGTTGTTTATGCGACTTTTGACTTATCTATCTTACACAATGATAATCATCTCCCTTCCTGTTTATATTGTAACACTGTACCCCGTACAATCTCAATATTAACTAGTTTATTTTGGTGATGGCCATTCACCTTGAGTCATTTCAGACCCCCTTCCTTTTAATTCTCTTATGAGATTTTGGTAACTATTCTCTGCCCTCCACAAGAATTACTATTCTCATACAAGTTCAAATCATTTCACCAAAATCCATGAATAAAAATTACTGACCTTTTCCTTGCAGTTTGGATTTAAATGCTTTTTCAATCTCGTTAACGTCTTTATCGTTCATAAGATTAATCACCGGCCTGTTTATAACCTTAACGTCGAAGGCCAGGACTATTCTCCACGTATGCAATCACCCGCATGTGCACGGTTTCGGTGTCCTTAGAACGACAAAAACGTATTTTAGAGCTCTGCTCGAAGGACCACTTGTCACGAGAATTTCTATCTCTAATTCAACCTAAGCTTGAATCATTACCAGGGGTTGTAAGGCTCTGGTTTTAATCATAAATAATTCAAGGTCCACAACCAGCAAGAATGATCTATATTTTTATTCATGGAGAGCTCTGGCGTCAAAAACCCATACATACTGTTTTATACCCCTTGACACACAAAGGCACTTTGCTCCGCCCACCTTTTAGGAGGCTTTTTAAAACAGTTTCCGCAGTCTCCTTCACCCTGGAATGTTTAGTCCCGCCCCCCTCTGTTAGTGGGTTGCCACTACATTATAACTCTTAACACCGTTCACACATTTATACTGTATTTGGGGTGAAATCCTTTAGTCATTATTCTTAAAATACAAATTAATCTAACAATTTCTCAACTGGTAATTCAAACGTTTTTTGAAACCTGAAAGTTTTACGACATTTTATGGGGCATGTTTTACCTTGCTTCAAAGTAGCCTATGCAAAATCTGACCATATCCGTGGAGGCTATTATTTTATACAGACTTCCATTTGCTATTGAAACCAGTAGCCTATTTCTCTCACTGTGGGGATGGTGTTCTTGGGGTGATGAGAGGTGTTGGGTTTGCGCCAGACGTAGCGTTTTCCTTGATGGCCAAAAAGCTAAATTTTAGTCTCATCTGACCAGAGTACCTTCTTCCATATGTTTGGGGAGTCTCCCACATGCCTTTTGGCGAACTTTTCTTTAAGCAATGGCTTTTTTCTGGCTACTCTTCTGTAAAGCCCAGCTCTGTGGAGTGTACGGCTTAAAGTGGTCCTATGGACAGATACTCCAATCTCCGCTGTGGAGCTTTGCAGTTCCTTCAGGGTTATCTTTGGTGTCTTTGTTGCCTCTCTGAATAATGCCCTCCTTGCCTGGTCTGTGAGTTTTGGTGGGCGGCCCTCACTTGGCAGGTTTGTTGTGGTGCCATATTCTTTCCATTTGTTAATAATGGATTTAATGGTGCTCCATGGGATGTTCAAAGTTTTGGATATTTCTTTATAACCCAACCCTGATCTGTACTTCTCCACAACTTTGTCCCTGACCTGTTTGGAGAGCTCCTTGCTCTTCATGGTGCCTCTTGCTTGGTGGTGCCACTTGCTTAGTTGTGTTGCAGACTCTGGGGCCTTTCAGAACAGGTGTGTGTGTGTGTGTGTGTGTATATATATATATATATATATATATATATACTGAGATCATGTGACACTTAGATTGCACACAGGTGGACTTTATTTAACTAATTATGTGACTTCTGAAGGTAATTGGTTGCACCAGATCTTATTTAGGGGCTTCATAGCAAAGGGGGTGAATACAAATGCACGCACCACTTTTCTGTGATTTATTCTTTTGAATTTTTTGAAACAAGTTATTTTTTTCATTTCACTTCACCAATTTGGACTATTTTGTGGATGGTCATTACATGAAATCCACATAAAAATCCATTTAAATTACAGGTTGCAATGCTTTAAAATAGGAAAAACGCCAAGAGGGATGAATACTTTTGCAAGGCACTGTATATACACGGGGTACCAGTACTGAGTCAATGTGCAGGGGTACAAGGTAATTGAGGTAGATATGTACATATAGGTAGCGATAAAGTGAATAGGCAATAGGACAGTAGCAGCAGTAGATGTGAAGAATCAAGAGTTAGTGCAAAATAGGTCAATGCAGATAGTCTTTACGAATTGCCGGTTCACATTTTTGTTGTTGCTCATATTACATGTCTACCGAAAATACCTCATCTTTTGTGACAACTGATGCGTCCTCTCCTTCAGTGTCGAACTGCATGTAACTGTGTTGACGGTGATTGATCTGCAAGTCATTTTGAATGCCAACCAACCCCAGGCAATATCAGTAGCCTAGTCAAACTGCACACTGTGCCCAGCTTCGCACACTGATCAACAAGAGGTAGGCAGCCTGATCCTCATCTTGCACATCTGCAGGTTTTAAATGCTAAAATAGCTTGTGTGATGTCAGGCTTCGTTAGTTGAGTGACAACCTATGTAATTTTCTAGGTTATTGTTATCTGTACGTTGTTGAAAATTGTATTTTACCTGAATAAAAGTAAGCTACCGGAGACACAACTCTCATCTAGCTATACCTGCTGAACCAGGTTGACAATAGATTTGTATTTTGATTGTTCAGGTTCACCATCAGCAATAGTTTTGGTAGTTATGCTTTAAACAATCAGTGCATACGGTCATTTTTAGATATACAGGGTAAAGTTGATCATTTCATAACGAGGACATCAATCACATTTGCGAAGCGCACTGCTTGGCCGAAGAGAGAGGAGAAGAGATCATCACACCCTCAAATCTCCCAAACGGTCAAAACCATTACATTTTGAGATGGGGGTGAAATTCTAAGTTGTGCTATATGTTCATTGGCAATGTCATAGCTAATTTGTAAACGATAAATATTGATACATTACTAGCTCAAACACTTAATCTGAAAAAATGACAAGTTAATTAGTGGGTGATGGTGGGTTCAGTACCAAAGTGGGGTGGGGGGATTGAAAAAAAACAGGCTACACCCCCCCCCCCCCCCCCAATCTGGTAGTGGGGTGGTAGATGCCTAGTCTCCCTTATGACTCAGCTCAGGCACACACACACGTTTTGTTCTTCTATCCTCGTGGGAACCTAAAATTATTTTCCATTCAAAATCCTATTTTCCGTAACCTAAACCTTACTCCTAAACCTAACCACTAACCTCTTACCCTAACTCTAACCCTAACCGTAACCCTAAACCTAACCCATAAGCTTAAAATAGCCTTTGTCCTCATGGGAACGTGGGAAATGTCCCCACGAGGGAGAATTTTCCTTGTTTTACTGTCCTTGTGGGGAATGGAAAATGAATGTGTTTTATGCAACAATCGTTTCAAACTAAAACACATGATTCCTGTATCGTATCGGAGCCCATATATCTGGATACGTATCGAATCATCTTGAAAGGGAAAGATGCACATCCCTAACCTCCACTGATTCCCACTGATCCCGCCAACCACTAAATAAAAACTGTGCCACTTCAGTTAGTGGCGGTATTGGGAAATGTGGCTTTATAGACAGAATCGCTCACTTTCTCTCCTCCCTTTTGTGATAGAATTTGAACACAACCTCCTCACCCAGATCAGCCCTCTTCCCCCACCCACCCAACCACAGCCCCGTTAAAAAACCCTTCTCTTTTTGATTAGAAGCACAAGGCTCCGGCTCTGAGACAATCTCCGCCTGCAGACATGACTGTGCATACTCCATGTAATTAGAACACACACACTGCGGGCTGCTGGATTAACGCTCAACCATCACTTTAATCCAAATCCATTATGAAGATTACTACCAGGGGTTGTGTTAGCTTTCAGAAATGACCATCAAAAGAATCAGTGTTTTCTTCAACAATTTCCCCTCCGTTTTATATTGAAAGGCAACAATATTTTTTTGTTTCATTACAGGGATAAGGGGCGTCCAACTCTAGTTTTCATCACACAAAATAAATTAATGCTAAATATTCAGCAGAAAATGGCTTAGTTTCCTTGCTCTTTCATCAACATAAGTTCAATGCTGGCTAGCAGCCACATATAAGTGAACTAGCTTACAATGAAAGAGCAAGGTATTTTTTGCAAAGACGATGCATGGCCATCATATTTCTAATGTTTATTATAGAAAGAATGTAGCAAGCTACATTTCCTAATGTTTTGCTTCAAGTTAGTCTTGCATTTTCTTGCTAAAACTACAGGAGAAAAGTAGCGATTGCCTTTTCGTCTCTGCCATCAGACAGTCAGAGCTCTCTGTATGCTGATCGAATGCCCGTTCGTGAATGCGGGAATTTGATTGGTCTGACGACGAGAGCAAATATTTATCATCCGAGATATCAGATATTTCTAATGCATTTATTCCCCCTGTTTTTTTCTGCATGAAAAACGCAGGATTCTGCGTTAACGAACTCTGTACTACTCAGTAATGCATGGGTTGTGAGAGGGATCTAGGAACAATGCTTGCTTTACCTACTTTAGCCTATTTGTTTACAGGGAGGGCATTGTTTGTGTTGGCTTGAGGGGATAACTGACTTCCAAAAAATTTGACCCTGTGGATAAACTGGTGTTTTGTCTGGCAGCCAATGATGAGGTTATCATATTGTACTATAACTCCTAGCTTGTAACTCCCTAGTGACTGGTGTTGGTTCTGTCATGGAAAACTAAACTGTAAACACTGAAAACAAACCTACTAATGTTTAAGTATTGTATTCACCTGTACCCCAATCAAGGATCTGGTATTGAGTGAAATATCCACACACCAATACACTAGCTACCTATCATGCCTTAGCAGTGTTGGCAGTGTCCCAAGGACTCGCATTGGCATTGCCAGGCTTCAGAGGAAGGGAATGACTGACGCATGAGGGCATTGCTTTGCCACACGTGTGTTTTTGTGTGTGTCTGGAGAAGGTTTGTTCACAGGAAGCTGTGGCTTTGCTCTGTGAACTCTCTCTTGTGCGTCATCGGTCTCCTAGCCAGGATGCAGGATGCAACACCACTTTCTCCTTGTGTGTGTTCCTGTGTGTGTCTGTTGGAGCCTGGACAGTGTCCACATGCTCGTGTCTGTGTGTGTGTGTGTGTGTGTGCAGCATCGGTGTGTTTACCTCTATTGATCGAGCCTGTCTCTGCTGTATCTGTGCTGTGTGTCAGTGAGCCCGTCTCTGTCCACAGGAGTAATGAAAGACCGCAGCAGGGGCCCAGTCAGCTCCAGATCTGCACTGCGCAAGCTGAGCCTCTTCTCCTCTGTTCTCACACAACCAAAGTCACATTCAGCTCTACCTTTGTTCTCAAACAGGAGGTTGGTCATTGAGGAAGGTTCTCTTCAAAATATTTCCCTACATATCTCTTGTATCATCAATAACATATACAAACAACAGGGGTCATTTGTTTACAACGACACTTCCATGTTGATATTTTACATAACTCTGACAGACAGACACCTTCCTACATCGTCTTGTAATGAGATGGTGTTGTTGTGAAGGAAATGCTCTTGTAGGGAAGGAATGTATTTGTCATTGCTACCCAGTACTGCTGGCTGGAGCCAGGGCGAACCTGCCAGGCTACCCATCCACGTCGCTCCGGACAAACGCCACGTCCACTAATGTTTCTTCTCCACCATGAGTCTGGATTTAGGTATTCTCTGACCATTTCTCGAAGGTGAACACATTCAAACCGTTCTGCCTGGTCCCAGAAACCGATGGGTTGGATCAGAGCTGGCCTACATGAATCACATAATTTTGATGTTAGCACAAACGTCTTCTAGGAGGGTAGGTTCAGACTAGGGCTAGGCGAAATATCGATTTAATTTGATTCATTTGAATTGATGTTTTTGCGCGATTTTCCAAATGCCTGTATCGCAACAATCAAGGTTTTGTTATTTTTATTTTTTTCTCCTTCTCTCCTTCTGTGCTGTGCACCATCCCATTTACACCAGAGATCTGTATATAATGACAAGATGCACTTCTCCGCCCTAACACTGGGAGTCGTTGTCCCAAAGGCGGGAAGGCAGGCGTCAAGCTTAGGTCCAAAATAAGCCCATAGAAACGCATTGGCCTTATTTTGGACAGATTTTAGTGAGAGTGAAACCTCTCGCTTCACCTCTTCCTGTATGGTTTACACATTCCAAGCCCCTCCCACTGCCTCTCACTCCAACAAAGTTGAGAGATCACATCTTCTTCGCTAACAAGCGGTTTCAACTCGCTATTTGCATTTGAGGTTTGGTCCAACAGAATCAGTCATATGGACACAAACAGATTGAGACATTATTTAACTGTAATAGAGGAGAAGTTAACTTTCCTAACAAAACCCTTTTTTTTTTCCTCAACTACTCAAATTGCGCGAAGAGCAGACACTACTAAAACGAGAGTATCAATGACCATTGATTCTGGAAAATGAATGCTCAGTTTGTCGCGCGTGGCATTTGGGTACCACGTACCGCTAGCAGCATTTTAGCCAAAGACTGTTATACTAGCTGTCTAGTCTGTTTTATAAATGTCAAATAGGCATAAATCACAATTATATAAGGAATTGGCAACACGTTCTCATTCTGAGAAATAAGGTAGGCCACTTGATTTCAACATCTGAACAAAGTGGACAGGCTAACATGCTTTTCAAACAGTTGGAGACAGAGAGAAGGGTGTGTTCTTAACAATTCAACTGTTCAACCTTGTTAGCTAGCAAATAGATCCATGTTGGCTAGACTTGAAATATAAACATTAGCTGGCTAAACACTAGCACGTGGGCTTGAGAGGTTGTTGATGAGACCTGTGTTAATTTTCTATAATGCCTGCTACAAGAAGTTAGTTATTATTAGTGAATGTGCATTATGCATGGTTCTGGTTACAGTTGTAACACAAAGGGCATGTTCATAGACCGACCTGAAAGCAGATCAGTGATTATTTCCAAACAAAGCAGGAGATAAACTAATTAAATTATTAGTGTGTCTTATGGTTGTGGAAGGCGTATATTTAACCTAGGTATAACTTCACAAGCCCTGAATTCATTAGATTATTGCGGACTGTTTGAAATGCAGTGTATTTCACCTTTAATTGTATAACAACGCTTATTTAGAGAATATATTAAAAGTCTCTATATATCGTAAATCACCCATACGTTTTTAGGCCATATCGCTCAGCCATAGTTCAGACTGATGTATGGAGCGATCGTTGGAGCAGGGGAATTAAATTCCGGATGAGTCATCAGGCAAAGGGCCAACAGGCCAGCAGGGTTATGCCAACAGGGTGCTCAGGTCACATGCTGGGAGGCTGTGTGTGTGTTAGTGTGCAGATGTTTCATGCGTGTGAGAGTGAGAGCATGCTTGACTGGCTAGTTTGTTGTGTACTGACTGCTTACTGCTCAGGCTAATAACCTCCTCCTGTTGGTGTTCTGGATGAGCTTACAGTGCATTCGGGAAAGTATTCAGACCCCTTGACTTTTTCCATATTTTGTTACGTTACAGCCTTATTCAAAAATGGATTAAATCGTTTTTTCCCTCGTCAATCTACACACAATACCCGATAATGACA
The DNA here is from genome assembly GCF_964263955.1 of Coregonus lavaretus. Taxonomy (NCBI): domain Eukaryota; kingdom Metazoa; phylum Chordata; class Actinopteri; order Salmoniformes; family Salmonidae; genus Coregonus; species Coregonus lavaretus. Next base: position 59,142,721 of record NC_139993.1, on the reverse strand, counting down.
AAGCAAAAACAGGTTTTTAGAATTTAAAAAATCTCCCATTCTTCTCTACAGATCCTGTCAAGCTCGGTCAGGTTGGATGGGGAGCGTCGCTGCACAGCTATTTTCAGGTCTCTCCAGAGATGTTCGATCGGGTTCAAGTCCGGGCTCATTCAGAGACTTGTCCCGAAGCCACTCCTGCATTGTCTTGGCTGTGTGCTTAGGGTCGTTGTCCTGTTGGAAGGTGAACCTTCGCCCCAGTCTGTGGTCCTGAGTGCTCTGGAGCAGGTTTTCATCAAGGATCTCTCATTACTTTGCTCCGTTCATCTTTCCCTCGATCCTGACTAGTCTCCCAGTCCCTGCCGCTGAAAAACATCCCCACAGCATGATGCTGCCCCCACCATGCTTCACCGTAGGGATAGTGCCAGGTGTCCTCCAGGCGTGACGCTTGGCATTCAGGCCAAAGAGTTCAATCTTGGTTTCATCAGACCGGAGAATCTTGTTTTTCATGGTCTGAGTGTGCTTTAGGTGCCTTTTGGCAAATTCCAAGCGGGCTGTCATGTGCCTTTTACTGAGGAGTGGCTTCCGTCTGGCCTGATTGGTGGAGTACTGCAGAGATGGTTGTCCTTCTGGAAGGTTCTCCCATCAGGTTCTTTGTCACCTCCCTGACCAAAGCCCTTCTCCCCCAATTGCTCAGTTTGGCCAGGCGGCCAGCTCCAGGAAGAGTCTTGGTGGTACCAAACTTCTTCCATTTAAAAATTATGGAGGCCTCTGTGTTCTTGGGGACCTTCAATGTGCAGACATTTTTTGGTACCCTTCCCCAGATCTGAGTCTCGACACAATCCTGTCTCGGAGCTCTACGGACAATTCCTTCGACCTCATGGCTTGGTTTTTGCTCTGACATGCACTGTCAACTGTGGGACCTTTTATATAGACAGGTGTGTGCTTTTCCAAATCAAGTTGTAGAAACATCTCAAGGATGATCAATGGGAAACAGGATGCACCTGTGCTCAATTTCGAGTCTCATAACAAAGGGTCTGAATACTTATATAAATAAGGTTTTTCATTTCTAATAAATTTGCTAAATATTCTAAAAACCTGTTTTCGCTTTGTCGATATGGGGTATTATGTGTAGATTGATGGGGGAAAACATTTTATTTCATCCATTTTAGAATAATGCTGTAACGTAACAAAATGTGGAAAAAGTCAAAGGGTCTGAATACTTTCCGATATGCACTGTAGATCATTCTTATCAGAGTTTTCTCTAAGCAACCTCATCCTGGTACTATTAGAGGCTCAGGTTTGAGCTACTACAAACTGTTATAGAAACCTTTAAGGGAGGAGGTTTGAAAGATGTTATTGGGATTGTTGATGGTTGACTTTTGAACCCACCCCCTTACGTTCACTCTGCCTCCTAATGAAGTGTTTATTGGGTGCCAGTGGACCAGTGTAGATGTCTAATAGCCTATAACCACCAGTGTTTTGGCACAGGCCAGAGTGAGGCGACTTATTTGGCAAAGCCCCCACCATGACATCTGACCCCTATCAAAGCCCTGAGGGTCAGAATGTTCCAGATTCCATGGTGGAGCTCCATAAAGGCATGTGTAAACACTGTATCAGCCCTTCATTAATCAACCTGGCCAAGAATAAACACAGAGAGCGAGAGCACATGCATGGCTGACCCCCTGACCTGCAGCCAAACCACACATTTACCCTGGCAGCCTATGGACGCTCACGGCCGCACCGCACGGCCTCAGGAGGAATGCCTGCATTACAATACGCAGCCCTATCCTTTAGAAACCCAGCCCAACGGGGTCTTTGTAAAGGGAGGGAAGGAGGGTTAGAGTGTAGCATAATGCTGTTCTGGCGCTGAGCTCTGAGCACGAAGGAGAGATGTGATCTAGCAGGCTGGATATCATTCATGGACCCCCCCCCCCACTCTCTCTCTCTCCCTCTGTTCTCTCCTGCTGATAGACCAATGTAATGCTGTGTAATCCTCCAGCCAGCCAGGACAAATGAAAAATCCTGAGTAAACTGGTTGTTCTTAATACCTCAGCTCTCTCACACACACACACACACACACTCACTCACTCACACACACACACACACACTCACTCACTCACTCACTCACTCACTCACTCACTCACTCACTCACTCACTCACTCACTCACTCACTCACTCACTCACTCACTCCTTCCTGTGTCATCTAATCTCTCCCCCTTCTCCTTCCTCTGTCATCTCATCTCTTCCCCCTTCTCCTTCTCATCACCCCTTCTTCAGTCTGAGCTCCTACCCCCTCCCCTCCCACTTGCTCCTCCATCACAGATCAGATCAGCTGTCTTGGAGAGGAGAGGAAGTGAAATGGTTAATGTGGCTTGTTTCCTCTCCTCTCCTACCTGCTCTGCTTTTTCCCCTGACATCTGGAGAGTGGGAGTGGTGACTGTGGGTTAGAAACAGATGGTGCTGCACTATTAGGCTGACTGACTGAACGGTGAATAGAACAGGAGTTGGACGAGGAGGGAAAATAACTGACATACAGGGCAGGCTAGCTCTGCAGAACCTGCGTATTTGGTTAAAAAAAACAGCCCCAACATGATTATAGAAAATACCCTCAGTAAAGGTATACTAGGAAGTCTTGTGTCTGTCTGAAAGCACAGCTAAGCTAAGCAGATGCAGACAGAGATGCAAGTGTTATGTCTCTGGCCCAGACGTGCGGCTCTGAAGACAATTCTCCCTGATTAAACTGAAATTATACAGCACTGAAATAAGAACTGCAATGTAGTTTATGGTAGTCAGTCTGAAGATGGAAAATCCAATTGAATAGCCAGAGATGTCATTAAACAAGGACCTGGAGATGGGGGAGGGGTTGTACTGTCGTCACACATTGCCGCTTTTCGATTACCCACAGAACATTTAAGTCGCTAGGGTCTCTTAGTTCCTTAATTCCCGTGGTAGACCCTTCAAAGATAGACCCAGTCTCTGAAGGGGAGAAGAGGCTGCTACACACACACACACACACACACACACACACACACACACACACACACACACACACACACACACACACACACACACACACACACACACACACTTTTCACTACCCGTTCTCTTGATATAACCAGAGCCCGCTTCCTGATTCGTCTCAAGGGATGGCAATTATCTGCTGGTGAGACTTCAACCTCCACCTCCAGTTCTCCTGGTGGTCCTATACAGTGTGCAGCCACTCAGGCACAAGGCTGTGTGTGTGTGTGTTTGTTAATGTGTCATTACCATAGTAATGAGGCCTCTCCATCACAATGCCTTCATCTCCTCATAATGACATGCTGCTGCTCAGCGTCTTGAGACTGACTGTGCCTGGGTCTGTTTCACTTGAATCACCTGCTATTATTCATATGAAGATGGAGAACAAGCCAGAGTTTTGGATTATTTAGACTAGACTACAGCCTTTAATGTATGTAATGCCTCTGTTTACAGCCTTAATGTATGCCTTTATCTGTCCGTTTTAGGCCTGCAGTATCAATATTACAGCTAGTGATGGGGGAAAAAATTATTCAGTTCCATCTCGCAATATTATTTTTGGGTGATATATTGATATTTGACAGCAAGTATCGATTTGCAAAAAAAAATATATAAAAAAATGCTGCTGTAGGTAATGTTAGCTAGCGCTAGTCGGCTGTACCTGCGCCAAAACTCCGGCTTGTTCTCCATCTTCATTTTAAATAGTGAGCCAACATGTTTTCAGCACTTTTATTTCATTTTCTCATGCTCGCTCTTGTCTCTCTGCAGCAGACATATTTATTTTTATTTTTTTATTTAACCTTTATTTAACTAGGCAAGTCAGTTAAGAACAAATTCTTATTTATAATGACGGCCTACACCGGCCAAACCCGGACGACGCTGGGCCAATTGTGCGCCGCCCTATGGGACTCCCAATCACGGCCAGTTGTGATACAGCCTGGAATCGAACCAGGGGGTCTGTAGTGACGCCTCAACCACTGAGATGCAGTGCCTTAGACCGCTGCGCAACTCGGGAGCCCAAGCGAGCAATATGTTTGGAACATCAAATCGGAAAAAATCGCAGTATTGCATCACAATACATATATAGTGCCTTCAGAAAGTATTCATACCCCTTGACTTATTCCACATTTTGTTGTGTTACAGCCTGAATTAAAAATTGATTACATTAAAATACCCCATAATGAGAAAGTGAAAACATGTTTTTAGAATCTTTGCAAATTTATTCAAAATGAAATACAAAAATATTTTACATAAGTATTCACACCCCTGAGTCAATACTTTGTAGAAACACCTTTGAGTCGTCTTGGGTATGTATCAGCTTTACACATATGGATTTTGGGATTTTCTTAAGCTCTGTTAAGTTAGATGGGGAGCAGCGGTGAACAGCAATCTTTAAGTCTTTCCACTGATTTTCAATGGGATTCAAGTCTGGGCTTTAGCTGGGCCACTCAAGGACTTTCACATTATTGTTCTGAAGCCATTCCAGAATTGCTTTTGCTGTATGCTTCGGGTCATTGTCCTGTTGGAACGTAAATCTTCGCCCCCCCAGTCTAAGGTCGTTTGCACTCTGAAACAGGTTCTCATCAAGGATTTGCCTGTATTTGGCTCCATTCATTGTTCCCTCTATCCTTACCAGTATCCCTGCGATGAAAAACATCCCCATAGCATGATGCTGCCACCACCATGCTTCACGGTAGGGATGGTGTTAGACCGGTGATGAGCTGTGCCTGGTTTTCTCTAAACATAATGCTTTGCATTCAGGCCAAAGAGTTCAATTTTTGTCTCATCAGACCACATAATATTTTGCGTTATGCTCTGTCTTTCACGTGTCTTTGTGCAAACTCCAGGGGTGCTGTCGTGCCTTTTTCTCAGGAGTGGCTTCCATCTGGCCACTCTGCCATAAAGGCCAGATTGGTGAAGTGTTGTAGAGACTGTTGTGCTTCTGGCAGGTTCTCCCATCTAAGCCAAGGAACTCTGTAGTTCTGTCAGAGTGGTCATTGGGTTCTTGGTCACCTCCCTGACCAAGGTCCTTTTTGCCCGGTTGCACAGTTTGGTCGGACGGCCAGCTCTATGCAGAGTCTGGGTAGTTCCATGTTTTTTTCAATTTCCCAATGATGGATACCAATGTGCTCTTAGAAACTTTCAACAAACTGGAAACTTTTTTGTACCGTTCCCCAGATATATGCTTCATCACAATTCTATCTCCAAAATCGACAGACAGTTCCTTGGACTTCATGGTATAGTTTCTGCTCTGACATGCACTGTCAACTGTGGGATCTTCTTAAGGATGATCAAAGGAAATTGGATGCACCTGAGCCCAATTTGGAGTGTAATAGAAAGGGGTGTGAATACTTATGTAAATGAGATTTTTGTATTTCACTTTCAATAAATTTGCCAACATTTCTAAAAAGATTTTTTCGCTTTGTCGTTATGGGGTATTGTGTGTAGATGGGTGAGAGGGGTATAAATAAACTGAAGAAAAATATAAATGCAACATGTAAAGTGTTGGTCCCATGTTTCATGAGCTGAAATAAAAGATCCCAGAAATTGTCCATATGCACAAAAAGCTTACCCATGGCTGTGCCCCTGCCCAGTCATGTGACATCCATAGATTAGGGCCAAATGCATTTATTTAAATTGACTGATTTCCGTATATGAACTGTAACTCATTAAAATCGTTGAAATCGTTGCGTTTATATTTTTGTTCAGTATACTTTCTGAAGGCACTGTAGAATCGCAATCCGTATCGTATCGGCACCTAAGTATGGTGATAATATCGTATCGTGAGGTCCCTGGCAATTTCCAGCCCTAATAAAATCATCTGTTCCCTGGGATGCCTAGCAGACATACCGATATTGTTTTTGTTCTGCTGAGCTGAGCTTCACGTGGCGACACTGTAGCTGTTGCTGTATCTCTTAAGAGCCAATTTATGGTTAATCCGAAAATGTGATCGGAGGCGCCGTATGGATGGTGTGATGCAATTGCGCAGCCTCCGGAGTCGCAGAGGCCAAATTGAGCCCCGTACCACATCGCCGTGTGCCTCTCAAATGTTGTAACAATGCGGAGGGCTCCGTATAGCTTCGCATTGACATGATTAGTTGATGGTAGGTGGAGGCTGGAGGTCCTGTATAAACACAAACTCACTTCCTTGATGACTTCCTTCACAACAGCTCTGCGCTGCTCTGCGAAGCGCAATAAGTATGAATGCCCTGACTTCCGCAGAGGCCGTATCACCGTAAATGCTGCACGGCCGATGCAGATGTCAGATTGACCATGCAGCCCCTTTAATGCAGAGCCTTAGTTGGGATATAGTTTTTTGCCCCCTACTAGTCCATTCATGCCGGGAACCTTTCAGATAAGAAAACAACAACAACAACAACGTTTTAACAAATAGGTACTGAATATCTTGAGTCATCACTATGGTGATAGAGTTTCCATAGGATGACCAAACAGACAACCTCCTCTCCACCACCACCACCCCCATACTGCTGAGTCACTCTGTCTGTCTGGTAATAGAACATCCCTTAATCAGTCATCACCTCTGTCTCAGCTTCCTGAGGCCTTGAAGGCCTTCTGCAGTGCAGACAGAGAGACACAACATTAATCTACAGGTTCTGGTCACTGCCTGGCAGAAAGCCTAACTTTTAGAATCAGCAGCATCCGTTCACTCGCAGTACAAATTAACCTTAGCTTCCTCCCTCCCCTGTACAGCAATATGAAAAGCCATTTAGCTCAATAGGCTCTTCACTCTATTACTTTCACGGCCCAGCGAAGACAGTTCTAAATGCTAATGACATTCTGTGTGTGTGTGTGTGTACACGTACGTGTGTTCAGCCATTTCTTCGCTGTCGCCCCCTCTCTACCCTACCCCTTCTCTCAAATTATTAATTACATTCCTCCTTTCATAATAATAATAATTTAGGGGGTGCTTATATTTGTCCTGTTACAAACGTGTGAACTGGAAATGTTATAATTTTTTTTGTTGCTAATCCCAACTCCATCTGAGACACCCACAAGGAGTTGATGTCATGGCCAGGGTCTTTGAGCGTGGTTTGATTGTCATGCCAGGACCAGGATCTCAGATACGACTGGCCTCCTGAGCTTTTCGCACACAACATTGTCTAACGAGAATGGTGCGACCCCCCCTATTCTATTCAGGCTGACTCATTGTGTTTCTATTCAGGCTGACTCATTGTGTTTCTATTCAGGCTGACTCATTGTGTTTCTATTCAGGCTGACTCATTGTGTTTCTATTCAGGCTAAATCGTTGTGTTTCTATTCAGGCTAAATCATTGTGTTTCTATTCAGGCTAAATCATTATGTTTCTATTCAGGCTAAATCATTGTGTTTCTATTCGGGTTGAATCATTGTTGTGTTTCTATTCAGACTGAATCTGTTGTCTTTCTATTCAGGCTGAATCATTGTTGTGTTTCTATTCAGGCTGAATCATTGTTTTGTTTTTCCTCCGCCAGCCAAGTCAAAGGCAGCTTTAATTAGTGGGGGCTAGAATGGTGTGGCTGGTGCAACAGAACAGGAAGTGTGTGGGGAGAGGCTGTGATGAGTGCTTTGACTGCTGATTAGACTAAGACTGGGCATACTGCTCATCACTGCGCAAGGATGAATGCTCTGAAGACCGGGAGTTGGAAAAGGGGTAAAGAGGAGGAAGAAGGATTATGAAGAGAGAGGTGCTGTGTCCTAGGAGCAGCACGTGTGTAGAGAGGAGCCCATTACTCTGGGTGGAGAGTGCTGCAGACCAGGCACCAGGCATGTCTGGCAGAGATCCCCCAGCCTATTGAAAGGCCACTGCTGTCAGCCATGGGGGAGCAGAGGCGCCTGGCTGCTGGCTGCAGGGCCCTATAAAATCTGCGATGCGGAGAACACAGACAGAATCACAGAATCCAGACATTAAAGCGTAATTCTACAATATAAAAATAAATATTGAACTTAGTAGGGAATCAACTAAATGTATTCAAAATTAATGAATTTGCGTAAGTTTATCATAAGACATGAACAGAATGCATTCATTTTTCTTATTTCCTTCAACTTTTTGAAGAGGCAGCGAGAATTCCCCGTCTGTGTATGTGCGGTGTGCACGGCTACCACTTTGTGTAGCCGTTAGCGATGATGCTAATGGAAAGTCTTCTGGTAGATGGAAAGGTTTTCCCAAAAACCTTCTCAATTAAATATTATCTGCGCTACAAAAACAAAAATTCTTAATTTCTAAAACTTTTCCCAGACCTCAAAAGTTGTCTCCTGATGTGGTTCAACCATTGTTGCTGACCTAGAACATCCAATTTAGATGGTTTTCTATTTAAAATAAGGGAGATATTTGAGAGCGAAAACCTGAAAAAACTGGGAAAAACGGAAACCTGGAAACACAAAAGAGAGAACGGAATCAGGCAAAAAATAAAACCGATTTTTATAGGGCCCTACTGTTGGGACTGTGGTGACACAAATACACAGGGAGGGAACAGCTCTCCTCTCCTCTCACCCAGTGGGGCTCCTCTGAAAGGCCACTGCTCCTGGTTTTTGTGGAGGGAAAAATCTGAAAAGCACTCCTTTTTCCTCTGCACCCAGTAGTGTTTCTAACACTCCAAAAACCCCATTTGTAAACCTGCCAGCCTTTTTTAATTAAAGATTGTCATAAACAATGGCTGGCTGCCTTTGTCTGGGCTGTATCTGTATGACAGATTGTCCTGGTGTTACTGAGGGCCTGTGGTGCTCCATTACATGGTGTCCCCTGATGTGCTGCACTTGGACTGGCTGAAGGTCAGTGAAGGGCCCGCTCTGGGGGGTCATTAGTAACCCTGACTGAGGAGAAGATGAGCTGGGCCAGGGACTCACTGGGCTTGAGACCTGGAGACATGGAGGGCTGCTGAGACTGTGTAGACAGACAGACACCCTGCTGGAGCTGCTCCGTCTGTGTGTGTCCATTAGGGGAATGTGTGTCCAATAGAGTGTTCAACACCTCTCCTAGAATTGACTAGGTTATTGGCTGTCTGCCTGTCCTCTCAGTAGACCTGCCCTTATCGCTCCCTGCCCTGCCCTCTGTCTGGGGAAAAGAGGTGGGTTGCTTTCGTTCACTATAAGGTTGAGTGGGACAGTGTTTAGTGCTGGGCTGGGGATCTGGGCTGGCTTGCTGGCGTCTCTTCTCTCACAGCTGCAGGAGACAGATTAGAGAGACACCCACAGCACTAGCATAGTGGAGACAGACAGACAGACTCAGAGAGGCAGGGACCGCCACAGTCAATGGTGGACCTGTGTCTTGCGATTTGAGCTATTGACTGAACCTTATTCCCAGTCTTAGTTACCCTCTTTTTCTTTATTTTTCTCTACTTCTGCCCCTCCCTCCGTTCCTCTCTTCCTGTCTTAATGACAGGACAAGTTGTTTGTTGCTGTTGTGCACAGTAGAACCAGCAGAAACAGCAGCCTAGAGACCCATAAAAACATATTTCCTTCCCTCATTCCTGCCGGCTGTAAATGAGTCTATAGGGAGACCCAGTGATGCAACACACTCAGCCACAATCAAGCCTCCCTCACGGCCTGTTCATATCACAGTACTGCTGGATCAAGCGCTTTCTTTCTAAAGCGCCACTTTTCCTCCCATTCCCCAACTGAGGGCTGTCTCTGTGAACTGGGGCCGTACTATTATCTCTTCAGTTGTTTATCTATTCTGAGAGGAGCAATCCATTCAAGATGCTCCCCCATATGTGTTGGATTTGGGGGGGGGGGGGGCTGCCGCTGGAGCAGGGTTGTATTTGGGAGTAGTGGGGGGTCCGGGGCCGGGGTTTGTTCCCTGCTGAGTGGAGCAATGTGGAGGGATTATCATGTGTAGGGCGTTGAGAGTTCAGCCTGGATGAATTCCCTCCTAATCCCAACCAGTAATCAGATCTGTAAGATTGCCTCCCCCTTCTCCCCCTCCCCACAGCATGATTACTGTGTGGGTAATATGCCTCTACCATCAGTCCTATTAGCCAACGTACAATCATTGGATAATAAAATGGGTGAGCTCCAATCAAGAATATCTTACCAACGGGACATTCAAAACTGTAATATCTTATGTTTGTAACAGGATCCTGAGTGGCACAGTGGGATCCTGAGTGGCGCAGTGGTCTAAGGCACTGCATCACAGTGCTAGAGGCGTCACTACATACCCGGGTTCGATCCCGGGCTGTATCACAACTGGCCGTGAGGGCGTCGCACAATTGGCCCAGCGTCATCCGGGTTAGGGGAGGGTTTGGCCGGGGTAGGCCGTCATTGTAAATAAGTATTTGTTCTTAACTGACTTGCCTAGTTAAATAAAGGTTAAATATATATGTATATATATTTTTATTCACTGAGTCGTGGCTGAACGACGACATGGATAACATGCAGCTGGTGTTTTTTTTTGGTGCATCGGCAAGATGGAACAGCTGCCTCCGGTAAGACAAGGGGTGGCGGTCTGTGTATATTTGTAAATAACAGCTAGTGCATGAAATCTAATATTAAGGAAGTCTCAAGGTTTTGCTCGCCTGAGGTAGAGTATCTCATGATAAGCTGTAGACCACACTATTTACCAAGAGAGTTTTCATCTATATTTTTCGTAGCTGTCTATTCACAACCACAAACCGATGCTGGCACTAAGACCGCACTCAAAGAGCTTTATAAGGCCATAAGCAAAATGTTCATCCAGAGGCGGCGCTCCTTGTGGCCGGGGACTTTAATGCAGGGAAACTTAAATCAGTTTTACCTAATTTCTACCAGTATGTTAAATGTGCAACCAGAGGGGGGAAAAAAACTCTAGACCACCTTTACTCCACACACAGACGTGTACAAAGCTCTCCCTCGCCCTCCATTTGGCAAATCTGACCATGATTCTATCCTTCTGATTCCTGCTTACAAGCAAAAACTAAAGCAGGAAGTACCAGTGACTCGCTCAATACAGAAGTTGTCAGATGACGCAGATGCTAAGCTACAGGACTGTTTTGCTAGCTCAGACTGGAATATGTTCCGGGACTCATCCGATGGCATTGAGGAGTACACCACGTCAGTCACTGGCTTCATCAATAAGTGCGTCGATGACGTCGTCCCCACAGTGACCGTACGTAAATACCCCAACCAGAAGCCATGGATTACAGGCAACATCCGCATTGAGCTAAAGTGTAGAGCTGCCGCTTTCAAGGAGCGGGACTCTAACCCGGAAGCTTATAAGAAATCCCGCTATGCCCTCCGATGAACCATCAAACAGGCAAAGCGTCAATACAGGACTAAGATTGAATCGTAATACACCAGCTCTGACGCTCGTCGGATGTGGCAGGGCTTGCAAACTATTACGGACTACAAAGGAAAGCACAGCCGCGAGCTGCCCAGTGACACGAGCCTACCAGACGAGCTAAATTACTTATATGCTCGCTTCGAGGCAAGCAACACTGAAGCATGCATGAGAGTATCAGCTGTTCCGGACGACTGTGTGATCACTCTCTCCGTAGCCGATGTGAGTAAGACCTTTAAACATGTCAACATTCACAAGGCCGCAGGGCCAGACGGATTACCAGGACGTGTACTCCGAGGATGCGCTGACCAACTGGCAAGTGTCTTCACTGACATTTTCAGCCTGTTCTTGACTGAGTCTGTAATATCAACATGTTTCAAGCAGACCACCATAGCCCTGTGCTCAAGAACACTAAGGTAACCTTTGAAAGGCTGGTCATGGCTCACATCAACACCATTATCCCAGAAACCCTAGACCCACTACAATTTGCATACCGCCCCAACAGATCCACAGATGATGCAATCTCTATTGCACTCCACACTGCCCTTTCCCACCTGGACAAGCGGAACACCTCAGCGTTCAACACCATAGTGCCCTCAAAGCTCATCACGAAGCTAAGGACCCTGGGACTAAACACCTCCCTCTGCAACTGGATCCTGGACATCCTGATGGGCCGCCCCCCAGGTGGTAAGGGTAGGTAACAACACATCTGCCACGCTGATCCTCAACATGACTGCATGGCCAAGCACGACTCCAACACCATCATTAAGTTTGCCGACGACACAACAGTGGTAGGTCTGATCACCAACAATGATGAGACAGCCTGTAGGAAGGAGGTCAGAGACCTGTCCGTGTGTTGCCAGGATAACAACCTCTCCCTCAACGTGATCAAGACAAAGGAGATGATTGTGGACTACAGGAAAAGGAGGACCGAGCACGTCCCCATTCTCATCAACGGGGCTGTAGTGGAGCAGGTAGAGAGCTTCAAGTTCCTTGGTGTCCACATCACCAACAAACTATCATGTTCCAAACACACCAAGACAGCCGTGAAGAGGGCATGACAAAGCCTATTCCCCCTCAGGAGACTGAAAAGATTTGGCATGGGTCCTCAGATCCTCAAAAGGTTCTACAGCTGCACCATCGAGAGCATCCTGACTGGGTGCATCACCGCCTGGTATGGCAACTGCTCGGCCTCCGACCTCAAGGCACTACAGAGGGTATTGCGTACGTCCCTGCCATCCAGGACCTCTGTATCAGGCGGTGTCAGAGGAAGGCCCTAAAAATTGCCAAATACTCAAGCCACCCTATTCATAGACTGTTCTCTCTGCTACCGAACGGCAAGCGGTACCGGAGCGCCAAGTCTAGGTCCAAAAGGCTTCTTAACAGCTTCTACCCCCAAGCCATAAGACTCTTGAACAGCTAATCAAATGGCTACCCGGACTATTTGCATTCCCCCTCTTTTTACGCTGCTGCTACTCTGTTTATTTTCTATGGCTGCTACTCTGTTTATTTTCTATGCATAGTGACTTTACCTCTACCTACATGTACATACACTGCTCAAAAAAATAAAGGGAACACTAAAATAACACATCCTAGATCTGAATGAATGAAATAATCTTATTAAATACTTTTTTCTGTACATAGTTGAATGTGCTGACAACAAAATCACACAAAACTTATCAATGGAAATCAAATTTATCAACCCATGGAGGTCTGGATTTGGAGTCACCCTCAAAATTAAAGTGGAAAACCACACTACAGGCTGATCCAACTTTGATGTAATGTCCTTAAAACAAGTCAAAATGAGGCTCAGTAGTGTGTGTGGCCTCTACGTGCCTGTATGACCTCCCTAAAACGCCTGGGCATGCTCCTGATGAGGTGGCGGATGGTCTCCTGAGGGATCTCCTCCCAGACCTGGACTAAAGCATCCGCCAACTCCTGGACAGTCTGTGGTGCAACGTGGCGTTGGTGGATGGAGCGAGACATGATGTCCCAGATGTGCTCAATTGGATTCAGGTCTGGGGAACGGGCGGTCCATAGCATCAATGCCTTCCTCTTGCAGGAACTGCTGACACACTCCAGCCACATGAGGTCTAGCATTGTCTTGCATTAGGAGGAACCCAGGGCCAACCGCACCAGCATATGGTCTCACAAGGGGTCTGAGGATCTCATCTCGGTACCTAATGGCAGTCAGGCTACCTCTGGCGAGCACATGGAGGGCTGTGCGGCCCCCCAATGAAATGCCACCCCACACCATGACTGACCCACCGCCAAACCGGTCATGCTGGAGGATGTTGCAGGCAGCAGAACGTTCTCCACGGCGTCTCCAGACTCTGTCACGTCTGTCACATGTGCTCAGTGTGAACCTGCTTACATCTGTGAAGAGCACAGGGCGCCAGTGGCGAATTTGCCAATCTTGGTGTTCTCTGGCAAATGCCAAACGTCCTGCACGGTGTTGGGCTGTAAGCACAACACCCACCTGTGGACGTCGGGCCCTCATACCACCCTCATGGAGTCTGTTTTTGACCGTTTGAGCAGACACATGCACATTTGTGGCCTGCTGGAGGTCATTTTGCAGGGCTCTGGCAGTGCTCCTCCTGCTCCTCCTTGCACAAAGGCGGAGGTAGCAGTCCTGCTGCTGGGTTGTTGCCCTCCTACGGCCTCCTCCACGTCTCCTGATGTACTGGCCTGTCTCCTGGTAGCGCCTCCATGCTCTGGACACTACGCTGACAGACACAGCAAACCTTCTTGCCACAGCTCGCATTGATGTGCCATCCTGGATGATCTGCACTACCTGAGCCACTTGTGTGGGTTGTAGTCTCATGCTACCACTAAACTAGCATTCAAAAGTGACCAAAACATCAGCCAGGAAGCATAGGAACTGAGAAGTGGTCTGTGGTCACCACCTGCAAAACCAGTCCTTTATTGGGGGTTTCTTGCTAATTGCCTATAATTTCCACCTGTTGTCTATTCCATTTGCACAACAGCATGTAAAATGTATTGTCAATCAGTGTTGCTTCCTAAGTGGACAGTTTGATTTCACAGAAGTGTGATTGACTTGGAGTTACATTGTGTTGTTTAAGTGTTCCCTTTATTTTTTTGAGCAGTGTATTACCTCGACCAACCTTTGCCCCCGCACATTGACTCTGTACAGGTACCCTCTGTATAGAATCTGGCTACTGTTATTTTACTGCTGCTCTGTAATTCATTTTTAGGAGAGAGAGAGAATCTACAAATCTCAAACAGAAAACCAAAGAAAAGTAACAACAGTGATAAATGGTTTGATGAAGAATGCAAAAACCTAAGAAAGAAATTGAGAATACTGGACCACTGTGACTAACCCAAACTTAAGGAAAGCTTTGACTATGTACAGACTCAGTGAGCATAGCCTCTCAAATGACTGCCTCGCCTGGTTCACCAACTACTTCTCAGATAGAGTTCAATGTGTCAAATCGGAGGGCCTGTTGTCTGGACCTATGGCAGTCTCTATGGGGGTGCCACAGGGTTCAATTCTTGGGCCGACTCTTTTCTCCGTGTATATCAATGATGTCGCTCTTGCTGCTGGTGACTCTCAGATCCACCTCTACGCAGACGACACCATTTTGTATACATCTGGCCCTTCATTGGACACTGTGTTAACAAACATCCAAACGAGCTTCAATGCCATACAACACTCCTTCAGTAGCCTCCAACTGCTCTTAAACACTAGTAAAACTAAATGCATGCTCTTCAATCGAACGCTGCTGGCACCCGCCCACCCGACTAGAATCACTACTCTCGACGGGTCTGACCTAGAGTATGTGGACAACTACAAATACCTAGGTGTCTGGTTAGACTGTAAACTCTCCTTCCAGACTCACATTAAGAATCTCCAATCCAAAGTTAAATCTAGAATCGGCTTCCTATTCCGCAACAAAGCCTCCTTCACTCATGCTGCCAAACATGCCCTCGTAAAACTGACTATCCTACCGATCCTTGACTTCGGCGATGTCATTTACAAAATAGCCTCCAACACTCTACTCAGCAAATTGGATGTAGTCTATCACAGTGCCATCCGTTTTGTCTCCAAAGCCCTATACACTACCCACCACTGTGACCTGTACGCTCTTGTTGGCTGGTCCTCACTACATGTTCGTCGTCAAACCCACTGGCTCCAGGCCATCTATAAATCACTGCTAGGCAAATCCCCGCCTTATCTTAGCTCATTGGTCACCATAGCAGCACCCACCCGTATTCTGCGCTCCAGCAGGTATATCTCACTGGTCATCCCCAAAGCCAACACCTCCTTTGGCCGCCATTCCTTCCAGTTCTCTGCTGCCAATGACTGGAACGAATTGCAAAAATCTCTGAAGCTGGAGACTCTTATCTCCCTCACTAACTTTAAGCATCAGTTGTCAGAGCACCTTACCGATTACTGCACCTGTACACAGCCCATCTGAAATTAGCCTACCCAACTACCTCATCCCTATATTGTTATTTATTTTGCTCTTTTGCACCCCAGTATCTCTATTTGCACATCATCTCTTGCACATCTAGCATTCCAGTGTTAATACTAATTGTAATTATTTTGCACTATAGCCTATTTATTGCCTTACCTCCATAACTTGCTACATTTGCACACACTGTATATATATTTTCTGTTGTATTTTTTTTGACTTTGTTTTTTTTACCTCATATGTAACTCTGTGTTGTTTTTATCGCACTACTTTGCTTTATCTTGGCCAGGTCGCAGTTGTAAATGAGAACTTGTTCTCAACTGGCTTACCTGGTTAAATAAAGGTGAAATAAATAAATAAATAAAAAAGCCTTGCTATTGAGAAAGGGCGCCGTAGGCAGACCTGGCTCTCAAGAGAAGACAGGCTATGTGCACACTGCCCACAAAATGAGGTGGAAACTGAGCTGACGTTCCTAACCTCCTGCCAAATGTATGACCATATTAGAGACACATATTTCCCTCAGATTACAGCGATCCACAAAGAATTCGAAAACAAACCCAATTTTGATAAACTCCTTATCTACTGGGTGAAAAACCACAGTGTGCCATCACAGCTGCAATATTTTTGACCTGTTGCCACAAGAAAAGGGCAACCAGTGAAGAACAAACAATTGTAAATACAACCCATATTTATGTTTATTTATTTTCCCATTTGTACTTTAACTATTTGCACATTGTTACAACACTGTATATATACATAATATGACATTTGAAATGTCTTTATTCTTTTGAAACTTCTGAGTGTAATGTTTACTGTTAATATTTATTGTTTATTTCACTTTTGTTTACTATCTACTTCACTTGCTTTGGCAATGTTAACATACGTTTCCCATGCCAATAAAGCCCTTAAATTGAAATTGAATTGAATTGAGAGAGAGCGAGATCACCTGAGTACAAAGGTTTCACTCTCAGAACAATAGCAGCATTGTGTTTGTGCTCGCTGTATCTCCCATGTTTGTTTAGAGCAGCGCTGTGAACCCTGGACTGGCTGCCTTCAGCACGCCTCACCTGCACTATGCAAACACCAGGGCTTCCATCCACTCAGTAACCCTCAGGCTCGGACCTGCCCAGCAGAGAGGGGGCGGGAAAGGAGGGATGGGGAGGCGTAGACATTGATTAAATTAGGAACATTCTGTACTACAGGTCGTAGCTTTTGTCTGATTACCAGACTGTACTAGTGTACCTGGAGCTGAGCCCATAGCAGCAGATATACAGTGGGGGAAAAAAGTATTTAGTCAGCCACCAATTGTGCAAGTTCTCCCACTTAAAAAGATGAGAGAGGCCTGTAATTTTCATCATAGGTACACGTCAACTATGACAGACAAATTGAGAAAAAAAAATCCAGAAAATCACATTGTAGGATTTTTAATGAATTTATTTGCAAATTATGGTGGAAAATAAGTATTTGGTCAATAACAAAAGTTTCTCAATACTTTGTTATATACCCTTTGTTGGCAATGACACAGGTCAAATGTTTTCTGTAAGTCTTCACAAGGTTTTCACACACTGTTGCTGGCCCAATTTTGGCCCATTCCTCCATGTAGATCTCCTCTAGAGCAGTGATGTTTTGGGGCTGTCGCTGGGCAACACGGACTTTCAACTCCCTCCAAAGATTTTCTATGGGGTTGAGATCTGGAGACTGGCTAGGCCGCTCCAGGACCTTGAAATGCTTCTTACGAAGCCACTCCTTCGTTGCCCGGGCGGTGTGTTTGGGATCATTGTCATGCTGAAAGACCCAGCCACGTTTCATCTTCAATGCCCTTGCTGATGGAAGGAGGTTTTCACTCAAAATCTCACGATACATGGCCCCATTCATTCTTTCCTTTACACGGATCAGTCGTCCTGGTCCCTTTGCAGAAAAACAGCCCCAAAGCATGATGTTTCCACCCCCATGCTTCACAGTAAGTATGGTGTTCTTTGGATGCAACTCAGCATTCTTTGTCCTCCAAACACGACGAGTTGAGTTTTTACCAAAAAGTTATATTTTGGTTTCATCTGACCATATGACATTCTCCCAATCCTCTTCTGGATCATCTAAATGCACTCTAATACACTTCAGACGGGCCTGGACATGTACTGGCTTAAGCAGGGGGACACGTCTGGCGCAGCAGGATTTGAGTCCCTGGCGGCGTAGTGTGTTACTGATGGTAGGCTTTGTTACTTTGGTCCCAGCTCTCTGCAGGTCATTCACTAGGTCCCCCCGTGTGGTTCTGGGATTTTTGCTCACCGTTCTTGTGATCATTTTGACCCCACAGGGTGAGATCTTGCGTGGAGCCTCAGATCGAGGGAGATTATCAGTGGTCTTGTATGTCTTCCATTTCCTAATAATTGCTCCCACAGTTGATTTCTTCAAACCAAGCTGCTTACCTATTGCAGATTCAGTCTTCCCAGCCTGTTGCAGGTCTACAATTTTGTTTCTGGTGTCCTTTGACAGCTCTTTGGTCTTGGCCATAGTGGAGTTTGGAGTGTGACTGTTTGAGGTTGTGGACAGGTGTCTTTTATACTGATAACAAGTTCAAACAGGTGCCATTAATACAGGTAACGAGTGGAGGACAGAGGAGCCTCTTAAAGAAGAAGTTACAGGTCTGTGAGAGCCAGAAATCTTGCTTGTTTGTAGGTGACCAAATACTTATTTTCCACCATAATTTGCAAATAAATTCATAAAAAATCCTACAATGTGATTTTCTGGATTTTGTTTTCTAAATTTGTCTGTCATAGTTGACGTGTACCTATGATGAAAATTACAGGCCTCTCTCATCTTTTTAAGTGGGAGAACTTGCACAATTGGTGGCTGACTAAATACTTTTTTTCCCCACTGTATATATATATATATATATATATATATATATATATATATATATATATATATATATATATATATATATATATATACACAGTACCAGTCAAAAGTTTGGACACACCTATTCATTCAATGGTTTTTCTTTATTTTTACTATTTTCTACATTGTAGAATAATAGTGAAGACATCAAAACAATGAAATAACACATATGGAATCATGTAGTAACCAGAAAAGTGTTAAACAACCAGCTTCATGAGGAATGCTTTTCCAACAGTCTTGAAGGAGTTCCCACATATACTGAGCACTTGTTGGCTGCTTTTCCTTCACTCTGCGGTCCAACTCATCCCAAACCATCTCAATTAGGTTGAGGTCAGGTGATTGTGGAGGCCAGGTCATCTGATGCAGCACTCCATCACTCTCCTTCTTGGTAAAATAGCCCTTAGACAGCCTGGAGGTGTGTTGGGTCATTGTCCTGTTGAAAAACAAATGATAGTCCCACTAAGCCCAAACCAGATGGGATGGCGTATCGCTGCAGAATGCTGTGGTAGCCATGCTGGTTAAGTTTGCCTTGAATTCTAAATAAATCACAGACAGTGTCACCAGCAAAGCACCCCCACACCATAACACCTCCTCCTCCATGCTTTACGGTGGGAACTACACATGCAGAGATAATCCGTTCACCCAGTCCGCATCTCACAAAGACCTGGCGGTTTCAACCAAAAATCTCTAATTTGGACTCAACCAAAGGACAAATTTCCACCAGTCTAATGTCCATTACTCGTATTTCTTGGCCCAAGTAGGTCTCATCTTCTTATTGGTGTCCTTTAGTAGTGGTTTCTTTGCAGCAATTCGACCATGAAGGCCTGATTCACACAGTCCCCTCTGAACAGTTGATGTTGAGATGTGTCTGTTGAACTCTGTGAATCATTTATTTGGGCTGCAATTTCTGAGGCTGGTAACTCTAATGAACTTATCCTCTGCAGCAGAGGTAACTCTTGGTCTTCCATTCCTGTGGCGGTCCTCATGAGAGCCTGTTTCATCATAGTGCTTGATGGTTTTTGCGACTGCACTTCAAGAAACTTTCAAAGTTCTTGAAATGTTCCAGATTGACTGACCTTCATGTCTTAAAGTAATGATGGACTGTTGTTTCTCTTTGCTTATTTGAGATGTTTCTTGCCATAATATGGACTTGGTCTTTTACCAAATAGGGCTGTCTTCTGTATACCCCGCTACCTTGTCACAACACAACTGATTGGCCCAAACGCATTAAGAAGGAAAGAAATTCCACAAATTAACTTTTAAGAAGGCACACCTGTTAATTGAAATACATACCAGGTGACTACCTCATGAAGCTGGTTGAGAGAATGCCAAGAGTGTGCAAAGCTGTCATCAAGGCAAAGGGTGGCTATTTTAAGAATATCAAATATCAAATATATTTTGATTTGTTTAACACTTTTTTGGTTATTACATGACTCCATATGTGTTATTTAATAGTTTTGATTTCTTCACTATTATTCTACAATGTAAAAAAAATAAAGAAAAACCCTTGTGTGTAGGTTTGTCCAAACTTTTGACTGGTAGTGTATATATATATATATATATGTCTACCCCCGCACCTCCCCTCCACCCCCCACCCCCCTGTTGACAGATGTGATGGATTTTAGATGTGCACATTGCATTATAGGGGGCCCTCTGAGCCTGTGGACACACGACAGAAGATGAATGTTGGGCAAATAAATAAAATACCACGACGCCCATAGGACCACAGAGAATGGAGTGGGAGGAGAGGAGGAGGAGGGAACCCCATTAAAGAGAGACTGTTTTCCCGTCCTCTTCCATGTCAGTGATGGAATAGTGTTGTCCCCACCCCCCGCCATCCTCTCTGCTGGCCTTGCACTCTATCTCATTATGCAGAATGTATGATAATGAAGGGGACTGTCCTGTCAGCTGATGGGATCTCAGCCCCATGGTGATGTATTTTGCCTCCCTGTTTGGGGTGTTACAGCAAAATGTGTCCCCCTAGGTTGATATGCCGATTCCCTCCGCATAACAACAGTATCTCTCTAACAAGGCTTGTATAGGCCTACTTGGGTAATGAGTCAACTGTCTCAGCCTAAGTAGGTGTGACATTTACATTTACGTCATTTAGCAGACACTCTTATCCAGAGCGATTTACAAATTGGACGGGACATTAGTGTGCGATAACTTTAGTGGAATGAGAATGAACTCTAGGCTGGCTGGGAGAGGCTGATGAATGTAGAGGCAGGTTTATACAAATTTAATATACAGAAGATATTCAGCCTCACAAAGTCTATGATCTCTACAATCCATGGCTGTTACGTACTGCAGTCAGTGGTCAACAGAAACCTTTGGCTTGAGACACCGCAGGCTTCAAAGCCACCAGTTCTGATTTAATAATTTGCAGTGTGTATAAACTACAAAAAAAATAGATTTATTACTGTGTAATCACTATGCAAACACAGACCCAGCGCTGTACTGTTGCAGCCACCTGCTCCCTCTAACAACAGTTACACAGTAAAGAAGATGAATGGAGATAACGGGACAGGACAGGACGGGACGGGACGGGACAGGACGGTTAGACTAGAGAGTCATTAGCTGTTAGTGTTTTGATGTTGTTGTCTCCATTGTGATGTTCCGACAGAGCAGATGAGCCACACCAGGGGAACGTTAGCTGTTCTGTTGAAGACAGTATGATGACACGTAGCAGATGGCTGGTAAAGATACCGTTATTGTTGGTAGAACAAACAATGATGAGGTCTTCACCCTGCTCCTACCTAGTCCTCTCACTCCAGCATGGCCAAATGCATTAATATCCACGCTAGCATGCACTGTACATGTCAATACATCACCCGGCATAGTAAGTTGCTAGGCTGCTAGTAGTAGCCTATAGATGTGTAGAACTACTACTGAGCCTACAGCACATGCTATCAGATGCACTATTGGAAATCACAAGAAGCAGGCATGCTAACGTTAGCAACCACAGGGCTTGACATTCACTTTTTTAGCCAATTGTCCTTGGACAAGTAGGACTGATTTTTTTATTTTTTTTATTGTTCAAAAGCTGAAGTCACCTGTCCCAACAACAACAAAAAGGTCGGTAACACCATCGGCCAAAAGGTTGACTGAAAATAGTACAGGGAGGGATCTGAAATAATGCTAGACGATGTTATCGCCCCCTTAACGGCCATCCAAAATAATGTAAAAAAATTGCAACGCATTTAGCTTGGAGGGACGATAGGAATCTTGACAAAATATATTTAGTGCAGTCAAATCTTTTGGAATAGCCGTTTCCACTCTGGTGGAGCTGTGTAGTAGCCTGTCTGGCTATCTGTGTGTGCCGAAGCTCGCAGATGGAGTGAGTGACGCAGTCAACGAGCCTCGCTGGCTGTGCGTCTTGTAATGGGTTGTAAATCATCATGGGCTGCAGAGCAACTCTGCTTTCCTCAGAACTGGAATCATTATGAACTGATTCAAATGTTTTCCCCTCATCCTCCTCTCTTATTGGCCTAGGCTACTAAATGCGTTGTAGGTAGGTTGCACATTGCTAGAATAATATGGAAATAGGCCTAGGCCAACTACGCATTTCTTTCATAAGCTTTCCTCAGCTGTAGCCTCAGTTTTTGACACCTCATTTGATTTCTCCATCTTGGTGTTGTTTGCAAAAATATTTGTCATTCAAAATAAATGTGTGAACGAGAATAGCATAGACTCCGACTTTCATAATTATTCCCATTTTAAAGCTGTAACTTTAAGACAAACACTTAATTAGAATATTTTGGAAAATACTCTTCATAACTTGCATTTCTTAAGTGCCTTGTTGCAAAAAGGATGCATGTTTTGAAATATGTTTATTCAGTACAGGCTTCCTTCTTTTCACTCTGTCAATTAGGTTAGTAATGTGGAGTAACAACAATGTTGTTGATCCATCCTCAGTTTTTCTCACAAAGACCAGGGAGCCATTGGAAAACCTCCCTGGTCTTTGTGGTTGAATCTGTGTTTTGAAGTTCACTGCTCGAATGAGGGACCTTAAAGATAATTGTATGTGTGTGGTAAAGAGATGAGGTGGTCATTCAAAAATCATGTAAAACACTATTATTGCACACAGAGTCCATGCAACTTATGTGACTTGTTAAGCAAATTTTTACTCCCCAACTTATTTAGGCTTGCCGTAACAAAAGGATGAATACTTATTGACTCGAGACATTTCAGCTTTTCATTTTTTATTAATTTGTAAAAATGTCTAAAAACATAATTCCACTTTGACATTATGGGGTATTATTTGTAGGCCAGTGACAAAAAAAATGTCACTGGCCTAAAAAATGTCACTGGTCACTGGCCTAAATTCTGGCTGTAACACAACAAAATTTGGAAAAAGTCAGCTGATGTAAATACTTTCTGAAGGCACTGTAAATCATATACAGTGGGGAGAACAAGTATTTGATACACTGCCGATTTTGCAGGTTTTCCTACTTACAAAGCATGTAGAGGTCTGTAATTTTTATCATGGGTACACTTCAACTGTGAGAGACGGAATCTAAAACAAAAATCCAGAAAATCACATTGTATGATTTTTAAGTAATTAATTTGCATTTTATTGGATGACATAAGTATTTGATCACCTACCAACCAGTAAGAATTCCGGCTCTCACAGACCTGTTAGTTTATCTTTAAGAAGCCCTCCTGTTCTCCACTCATTACCTGTATTAACTGCACCTGTTTGAACTCGTTACCTGTATAAAAGACACCTGTCCACACACTCAATCAAACAGACTCCAACCTCTCCACAATGGCCAAGACCAGAGAGCTGTGTAAGGACATCAGGGATAAAATTGTAGACCTGCACAAGGCTGGGATGGGCTACAGGACAATAGGCAAGCAGCTTGGTGAGAAGGCAACAACTGCTGGCGCAATTATTAGAAAATGGAAGAAGTTCAAGATGACGGTCAATCACCCTCGGTCTGGGGCTCCATGCAAGATCTCACCTCGTGGGGCATCAATGATCATGAGGAAGGTGAGGGATCAGCCCAGAACTACACGGCAGGACCTGGTCAATGACCTGAAGAGAGCTGGGACCACAGTCTCAAAGAAAACCATGAGTAACACACTACGCTGTCATGGATTAAAATCCTGCAGCGCACGCAAGGTCCCCCTGCTCAAGCCAGCGCATGTCCAGGCCCGTCTGAAGTTTGCCAATGACCATCTGGATGATCCAGAGGATCATGGGAGAAGGTCATGTGGTCTGATGAGACAAAAATATAGTTTTTTGCTCAGAACTCCACTTGCCGTGTTTGGAGGAAGAAGAAGGATGAGTACAACCCCAAGAACACCATCCCAACCGTGAAGCATGGAGGTGGAAACATCATTCTTTGGGGATGCTTTTCTGCAAAGGGGACAGGACGACTGCACTGTATTGCGGGGAGGATGGATGGGGCCATGTATCGCAAGATCTTGGCCAACAACCTCCTTCCCTCAGTAAGAGCATTGAAGATGGGTCGTGGCTGGGTCTTCCAGCATGACAACGACCCGAAACACACAGCCAGGGCAACTAAGGAGTGGCTCCGTAAGAAGTATCTCAAGGTCCTGGAGTGGCCTAGCCAGTCTCCAGACCTGAAACCAATAGAAAATCTTTGGAGGGAGCTGAAAGTCCGTATTGCCCAGCGACAGCCCCGAAACCTGAAGGATCTGGAGAAGGTCTGTATGGAGGAGTGGGCCAAAATCCCTGCTGCAGTGTGTGCAAACCTGGTCAAGACCTACAGGAAACGTATGATCTCTGTAATTGCAAACAAAGGTTTCTGTACCAAATATTAAGTTCTGCTTTTCCGATGTATCAAATACTTATGTCATGCAATAAAATGCAAATTAACAACTTAAAAATCATACAATGTAATTTTCTGGATTTTTGTTTTAGATTCCGTCTCTCACAGTTGAAGTGTACCCATGAAAAAAATTACAGACCTCTACATGCTTTGTAAGTAGGAAAACCTGAAAAATCGGCAGTGTATCAAATACTTGTTCTCCCCACTGTATATATATCTACAGAAATAAGACCGATCCTGCTTCTGTTGCCTGTTTTGAGTTTTTGTTTAATAGCCTACTGATTCTGTGAGTTCCAAGCCTCACGGAACCACGTTGGATAAACAATTTAACACATTTGGCTGTTTTTTATCTTTGCTATGCTTTAATAAAGTCTTCACACTTTTTTTCTGTTAGACCAGCCTCTGGTATCATTTATAATTGATTTAGTGTTGGTTACACTTCTAAATTGTCTGACATTTTTCATTTATAATAATAATAACCCTCATTTTTCCTTTATATTTTTCTTATTGTTATTATTGCTATTATTATGATCATCATTTATAATAATAAGTAATGTCATTATCATTAGTAGGCTAAGTATAGCAGCCTTGTATAACCACCATCGAGCTGTAGGCCTAAGAGCGCATCCTGTTTAGTCTTAATACCGTAACTTACTTAGGCCTATATTTCAATACTGTTATAGGCTACTGTATCAATCAATCATTTATTTGTTCAAGTCATCACACAGTATATGAGTCATTCATGATTTGAAATGCAATCAAGCATTTTAGTTTAAAATAAAATAACAAAGTGACCAGTGAATAATTAGCGTAAACAATAAATCGGCCTAAACCGTTCCATTTCGGAAAATTGCATTCACGAATGAATGCGACTGTTTTTAGTCTTAGCTGTAATAAAGGCTTTACAAAAAAAATCACTAAAACGTTACAGCAGACTCTCTGGTACGCTTATAATTTACTTAGTGTTGTTTACAGTGTTCCAAACGGTCAGAAAAATATATTTTAATCTAACAGCACCTGTTTGGAGCACGCAGCACCAGTTTGGAGCACGCAGCACCTGTTTGGAGCACGCAGCACCAGTTTGGAACACGCAGCACCTGTTTGGAACATGCAGTGGTTGCTCCTTACCTTCTTTTTCTTGATCTCCAGTATTTTCCACAACTAGTCACATTTACTCCACCCTGACTTCCCCTTTACCTCCTGCACAACCAGTAAACATTCCCCCATTTCAAGTTTATTTGTCACGTCCTCTGCATCCATTTTGCTGTCACGTGTTCAGAGTTTGTTATAATCAGTTTATTGATGTGATTATGATATGCTATACGTCAGGCCCTATTGGTTACGTGCATGCAATTCATACATGTGTCACGTAAAGAGAGCAAGGGTTGAGGGAATAGGGAATGTTTTTCTAAACAAATTAGGGGTTTTGGTAATATAACTTTTCAGTCAGAAATGTCTGCAATTATGTTGCAGCTTCAGCAACACGGACAGCGCGATACACACTGTTTATGTTCTGTGGTGGTCGCTGCAGCAGGGAGGAGAGAGAGACAACGGGTGCTAGTCACAGTCATGTGCTGTCTTTTTTTATTTTTTTCACAGCGCAGCAAGTCTGAGCAGGCCCGAAACAATCAAATCAATTACGGTTAGACTACCATTAGTCATTTGTGTGTTTTAATTATTTCATCAAACAGTTCGCTTAATGCATCAGACAAGCTCAGTGCATATAGTTGATTTGATTAAAACACATAGGATGTGTCTATATATGGAAAAATATTTTTTTTTACATTTAGACCAATCGATTGGTCAAAAGAGCAGACGACTCTTGGTCTACCAATATATTTTTTTAGTCGGGGTAAGCCCTAATTGTGTGTATGCTAGCTATGTAGTCTGTCTGTGACTTTGAAATATTCTGTCCTTGCTGTGTGTGTATGTGTGTCTGTGTGTGAGGGATTTAGCAGTCTGGGTGAGCTAGGGTGCTGACTGCCTGGCTGGCTGTGTGGTGACAACTGTGATCCATCACATCCCAGCCAGCCAGGGGCGGCCAGCGGGGATTAACAGTGCTGGGGTTGCACTTAACGCTCGCTGGAACTCTCACACTCTGGCCGTGTATAGACTTGACCGTTCATGCAGCTTTAGTATTCTGATCATAGAGTTCTGTTCATGGAATTCCGACTGCGTCATGCATCTACACCTGCATTTAAATGTGTCTACTGTGTCCACAGTGTGTCCGGATTCTCTATTACTGCTCTATATTAGAAATGCCAGTATGCATTCTACAAACGGTGGAATAGGCTAAATATGATAACACAACAACAACTGATGGCAGTAGCTAACTACTGTAGCTAACTAGACAGCTAACCTCTGTAGCTAGCAAGCAACGCTAAAGGGATTGCAAACGGATTAGCATAACTCTAGCCAAAAAAGAAATAGTTTTTCTAAATATTAGCTAGCTGGCTAGCATTTATGAGGCTAGCAAACACATTCCTCACACGCTAGGCAGTGGGACTTTTCTTGATCTCCAGTATTTTCCACAACTAGTCACATTTACTCCACCCTGACTTCCCCTTTACCTCCTGCACAACCAGTAAACATTCCCCCATTTCAAGTTTATTTGTCACGTCCTCTGCATCCATTTTGCTGTCACGTGTTCAGAGTTTGTTATAATCAGTTTATTGATGTGATTATGATATGCTATACGTCAGGCCCTATTGGTTACGTGCATGCAATGCATACATGTGTCACGTAAAGAGAGCAAGGGTTGAGGGAATAGGGAATGTTTTTCTAAACAAATTAGGGGTTTTGGTAATATAACTTTTCAGT
The DNA here is from genome assembly GCF_964263955.1 of Coregonus lavaretus. Taxonomy (NCBI): domain Eukaryota; kingdom Metazoa; phylum Chordata; class Actinopteri; order Salmoniformes; family Salmonidae; genus Coregonus; species Coregonus lavaretus. The sequence continues at coordinate 59,115,524 of NC_139993.1, read as the reverse complement.
CAGAAATGTCTGCAATTATGTTGCAGCTTCAGCAACACGGACAGCGCGATACACACTGTTGATGTTCTGTGGTGGTCGCTCCAGCAGGGAGGAGAGAGAGACAACGGGTGCTAGTCACAGTCATGCGCTGTCTTTTTTTATTTTTTTCACAGCGCAGCAAGTCTGAGCAGGCCCGAAACAATCAAATCAATTACGGTTAGACTACCATTAGTCATTTGTGTGTTTTAATTATTTCATCAAACAGTTCGCTTAATGCATCAGACAAGCTCAGTGCATATAGTTGATTTGATTAAAACACATAGGATGTGTCTATATATGGAAAAATATTTTTTTTTACATTTAGACCAATCGATTGGTCAAAAGAGCAGACGACTCTTGGTCTACCAATATATTTTTTTAGTCGGGGTAAGCCCTAATTGTGTGTATGCTAGCTATGTAGTCTGTCTGTGAATTTGAAATATTCTGTCCTTGCTGTGTGTGTATGTGTGTCTGTGTGTGAGGGATTTAGCAGTCTGGGTGAGCTAGGGTGCTGACTGCCTGGCTGGCTGTGTGGTGACAACTGTGATCCATCACATCCCAGCCAGCCAGGGGCGGCCAGCGGGGATTAACAGTGCTGGGGTTGCACTTAACGCTCGCTGGAACTCTCACACTCTGGCCGTGTATAGACTTGACCGTTCATGCAGCTTTAGTATTCTGATCATAGAGTTCTGTTCATGGAATTCCGACTGCGTCATGCATCTACACCTGCATTTAAATGTGTCTACTGTGTCCACAGTGTGTCCGGATTCTCTATTACTGCTCTATATTAGAAATGCCAGTATGCATTCTACAAACGGTGGAATAGGCTAAATATGATAACACAACAACAACTGATGGCAGTAGCTAACTACTGTAGCTAACTAGACAGCTAACCTCTGTAGCTAGCAAGCAACGCTAAAGGGATTGCAAACGGATTAGCATAACTCTAGCCAAAAAAGAAATAGTTTTTCTAAATATTAGCTAGCTGGCTAGCATTTATGAGGCTAGCAAACACATTCCTCACACGCTAGGCAGTGGGACTTTTCTTGATCTCCAGTATTTTCCACAACTAGTCACATTTACTCCACCCTGACTTCCCCTTTACCTCCTGCACAACCAGTAAACATTCCCCCATTTCAAGTTTATTTGTCACGTCCTCTGCATCCATTTTGCTGTCACGTGTTCAGAGTTTGTTATAATCAGTTTATTGATGTGATTATGATATGCTATACGTCAGGCCCTATTGGTTACGTGCATGCAATGCATACATGTGTCACGTAAAGAGAGCAAGGGTTGAGGGAATAGGGAATGTTTTTCTAAACAAATTAGGGGTTTTGGTAATATAACTTTTCAGTCAGAAATGTCTGCAATTATGTTGCAGCTTCAGCAACACGGACAGCGCGATACACACTGTTGATGTTCTGTGGTGGTCGCTCCAGCAGGGAGGAGAGAGAGACAACGGGTGCTAGTCACAGTCATGCGCTGTCTTTTTTTATTTTTTTCACAGCGCAGCAAGTCTGAGCAGGCCCGAAACAATCAAATCAATTACGGTTAGACTACCATTAGTCATTTGTGTGTTTTAATTATTTCATCAAACAGTTCGCTTAATGCATCAGACAAGCTCAGTGCATATAGTTGATTTGATTAAAACACATAGGATGTGTCTATATATGGAAAAATATTTTTTTTTACATTTAGACCAATCGATTGGTCAAAAGAGCAGACGACTCTTGGTCTACCAATATATTTTTTTAGTCGGGGTAAGCCCTAATTGTGTGTATGCTAGCTATGTAGTCTGTCTGTGAATTTGAAATATTCTGTCCTTGCTGTGTGTATGTGTGTCTGTGTGTGAGGGATTTAGCAGTCTGGGTGAGCTAGGGTGCTGACTGCCTGGCTGGCTGTGTGGTGACAACTGTGATCCATCACATCCCAGCCAGCCAGGGGCGGCCAGCGGGGATTAACAGTGCTGGGGTTGCACTTAACGCTCGCTGGAACTCTCACACTCTGGCCGTGTATAGACTTGACCGTTCATGCAGCTTTAGTATTCTGATCATAGAGTTCTGTTCATGGAATTCCGACTGCGTCATGCATCTACACCTGCATTTAAATGTGTCTACTGTGTCCACAGTGTGTCCGGATTCCCTATTACTGCTCTATATTAGAAATGCCAGTATGCATTCTACAAACGGTGGAATAGGCTAAATATGATAACACAACAACAACTGATGGCAGTAGCTAACTACTGTAGCTAACTAGACAGCTAACCTCTGTAGCTAGCAAGCAACGCTAAAGGGATTGCAAACGGATTAGCATAACTCTAGCCAAAAAAGAAATAGTTTTTCTAAATATTAGCTAGCTGGCTAGCATTTATGAGACTAGCAAACACATTCCTCACACGCTAGGAATGTATTTCCTCCAACGTTATAATGAAAAGGTGCCTCTCGGTCACAAAACACAAATTTTCTGGAGACTTGTGGGAGGATTGCTGATGATGTCGCCCACTGTATGCGCTTTCGGTAGCCTGATTGCCTCCAGACTAAGGAGAAATCCGCACACAATGCATCCCTGACCACCTTCTGAAGTGGTCAGCCAGATCTGAACACAATCAGACCACAAAGCGACCACCCGTCTTTTCAATGTGATCTTCATATTCTGGTAACAGAAGTTGCATGTAAGTGTCAAGTGTAGACACGTCCTCTCTCCATCTCCCCCTCCCCCCGTCACTCTCTTCCCCCTGTCTCTCATGTCTCTCTCTCTCTCTCTCTCTCTCTCTCTCTCTCTCTCTCTCTCTCTCTCTCTCTCTCTCTCATGTCTCTCTCTCATGTCTCTCTCTCTCTCTCATGTCTCTCTCTCTCTCTCTCTCTCATGTCTCTCTCTCTCTCTCTCTCTCTCTCTCTCTCTCTCTCTCTCTCTCTCATGTCTCTCTCTCTCTCTCATGTCTCTCTCTCTCTCATGTCTCTCTCTCTCTCTCTCTCTCATGTCTCTCTCTCTCTCTCTCTCTCTCTCTCTCTCTCTCATATGTCTCTCTCTCTCTCATGTCTCTCTCTCTCTCTCTCTCTCTCTCTCTCTCTCTCATGTCTCTCTCTCTCTCTCTCATGTCTCTCTCTCTCTCTCTCATGTCTCTCTCTCTCTCATGTCTCTCTCTCTCATGTCTCTCTCTCTCTCTGGGGTTTGGCTGTTATAGGCTGTTTTTCTCTCTGTCCTTGTTTGTTACAGGCAGTTATGTCTCCTCCTGCCTTGGTTAGGGTTGGACTCAAAGTGACTTGGGTAATGAATGTACCATACCACAAACACTGCACACAGTATGTCATACAGAGACCACTGCAACATAAAGGGACACAAAACACTAACCTAGCGCTGTAGAGCTTGTGATCAGCCACTGTCCAATGCAGATGTGAGTCCATACTCCTTGCCTACACTTGCCTTGATGAACCTGAGTGAGAACACATCTTCCTGATCACACTCCAGGCTCATATCATAGTCTGCCTAGTAGTCTCACTGCCTAGTAGTCCCACTGCCTAGTAGTCTCACTGCCTAGTAGTCCCACTGCCTAGTAGTATCACTGCCTAGTAGTCCCACTGCCTAGTAGTATCACTGCCTAGTAGTCTCACTGCCTAGTAGTATCACTGCCTAGTAGTCTCACTGCCTAGTAGTCCCACTGCCTAGTAGTCCCACTGCCTAGTAGTCCCACTGCCTAGTAGTATCACTGCCTAGTAGTCCCACTGCCTAGTAGTATCACTGCCTAGTAGTCCCACTGCCTAGTAGTCTCACTGCCTAGTAGTCTCACTGCCTAGTAGTCTCACTGCCTAGTAGTCTCACTGCCTAGTAGTCCCACTGCCTAGTAGTCTCACTGCTCTTGCTCATTACCCATTGAGGCGGCGGGGTGTCAGCCAGGGTAAGTCAGTGTGACGGTTGGAGTGGCCCAGAGGAAACCTCAGTGGAGAAACCTCGGTGGAGAGGGCAGGAAGGAGACACTCTGCCAGGAGCCAGTGAAGAGACCACTCACTACGGAAAACATCTGGACCAGAGAAAGGGGGAGAGGAAGGAGGGAGAGTCGGAGTCATGCAACGCCACAAAGGAGTAACTTGAGCCAATCATAAAGAGCTTTCACTGGGGAGAGAGAAAAAGAGAGGGATAAAGAAAGAGGGAAAGTTGGCGGTGTGTGTGCCTGTTAACACTAGCTGCTGTCGGCTACAGTACCCTCCTCTACAGGTAACTGCCAAAGTAAAGGAAACAATTGTGTAAGTGAGGCATACAAAGTATATTGAAAGCAGGTGCTTCCACACAGGTGTGGTTCCTGAGTTAATTAAGCAATTAACAAACCATTATGCTTAGGGTCATGTATAAAAATGGGCCAGTTGCCCATTATTTTGGCTACCATGACTAGAAGAAGAGATCTCGGTGACTTTGAAAGAGGTGTCTCAAAGGAGCACAGGGGGTTTAAAGGGTGTGTGTGTGTCTCAGTCACCAGATCTCAACCCAATTGAACACTTATGGGAGATTCTGGAACAGCGCCTGAGACCACGCTTTCCACAACCATTAACAAAACCCCAAATGATGGAATTTCTCGTGGAAGAACTCCTATAGAGTTCCAGACACTTGTAGAATCTATGCCAAGGTGCATTGAAGCTGTTCTGGCGGCTCGTGGTTGCTCAACGTCCTATTAAGACACTATGTTGGTATTTCCTTTATTTTATCTGTTACCTGTATGTGAGCATTTTACTGCTTTATTTTTCCTCAACATCTCAAGCCTGACACATTTATGTGTAACTCTGCCACCTAGGTGTGAAGGAGCGAAGTTCAGTGGTGGAGGCACTTTACATGAAGCTCTCCTCCCCTCCTCCTGTGCCTGCCTGCTTGTCTGTCTGTTTCACCACAGCCCAAACTGATTATCATCCCAAAGCCTTACTCTATCTTCAGTCACTGCCCCTGCCCCCCTTCCTCTGGTCCTCTCTGGTTCTCGTCTGACTGTCACGACCTGACCAGTGCCTAGCCTGCTGTCTGGGCTGGGGCTCGATGGTTGGACTGATGCTGCACTAGGGGGAATGCACTGACGGTCATTGATCAAATATAGAGGAATGCAGTATTACTGAACAGGGAGTCCTGCTCTGATTCTGCCCCAACATGCACAAGGAAATGTTACTTAGACTGACGATGTTTCATAATGTGCCTTTGTTTGTTGTGAATTACGAAGGCCATACAATAGCTTATTGTTGGAGTCATAGATAGACACAGATTGAGCTAATGAATGGTGGGTCTCTGTGTTTTTTTTTTCAGATGTTTACACATTCCTGTGTGTGATGCATCTGCATTCCTCTGGGTTTCTCTGTGAGTGCTAGGTTTAGAGCCTGACCGATATGGGATTTTTTGGTCTGATACTGATTTAAGGGACGCAAAAGTCTTGTTTTTTAGAGGTGGAATAAAAACCAGACTTTTTTTTACACAAATTGTGCTCCAAAGGATTAACAGGTACTCTAAATCAATGGTCACCAACCTTTTCTGAGTCAAGATCACTTTCTGAGTCAAAATGCAAGCCGAGATCTTTTTTGAAAACATAAGCCTGTGCACCATTCACCAATTTAAAAAGAGTGCTGTAGCATATTGGCTATGCTTGAATTGCCCTACCAATTTTGTTCTTCTCAGACCATTTAGAAATTATATTTAAAAAATGTAGGTGTATGATCGTACTGGTAATAGATCATTTGTTGTATTACTTGTGAGGCACAGCTGAGTGAGCATTATCTATCTATCTATCTATCTATCTATCTATCTATCTATCTATCTATCTATCTATCTATCTATCTATCTATCTATCTATCTATCTATCTATCTATCTATCTATCTATCTATCTATCTATCTATCTATCTATCTTTGAGCTCAAGTGCATCCTGTTTCCATTGATCATCCTTGAGATGTTTCTACAACTTATTTGGAGTCCACCTGTGGTAAATACAAATGATTGGACATGATTTGGAAAGGCACACCTGTCTATATAAGGTCACACAGTTGACAGTGCATGTCAGAGCAAAAACCAAGCCATGAGGTCGAAGGAATTGTCCATAGAGCTCCAAAACAGGATTGTGTCAAGGCACAGATCTGGGAAAGGGTACCAAAAAATGTCTGCAGCATTGAAGGTCCCTAAGAACACAGTGGCCTCATTCATTCTTAAATGGAAGAAGTTTGGAACCAAAAATACTATTCCTAGAGCTGGCTGCCTGGCCAAACTGAGCAATCGGGGGAGAAGGGCCTTGGTCAGGGAGGTGACCAAGAATCTGATGGTCACTCTGACAGAGCTCTAGAGTTCCTCTGTTGAGATGGGAGAACCTTCCAGAAGGACAACCATCTTTGCAGCACTCCACCAATCAGGCCTTTATGGTAGAGTGACCAGACGGAAGCCACTCCTCAGTAAAAGGCACATGACAGCCCGCTTGGATGTTGCCAAAAGGCACCTAAAGAAACTCAGACCATGAGAAACAATATTCTCTGGTCTGATGAAACCAAGATTGAACTCTTTGGCCTGAATGCCAAGCATCCCGTCTGGAGGAAACCTGGCACCATCCCTATGGTGAAGCATGGTGGTGGCAGCATCATGCTGTGGGGATGTTTTTCAGCGGCAGGGACTGGGAGACTAGTCAGGATCGAGGCAAAGATTAACGGAGCAAAGTACAGAGAGATCCTTGATGAAAACCTACTCCAGAGCGCTCAGGACCTCAACCAGCTAATTATTAGAATCAGGTGCACTAGATTAGGGTTGAAGTGAACATCTACGGGATGGTAGCTGTCCATGAACAGGGTTGTAGAGCCCTGCTTTATTGCAACCTCACAATGAGAGTACGTTATGACAAGTACAAGCTAGCTGTTCATTACGACAATGTTTTCTTACAGAAACCATATGTACATTACACTGTTATTCAATAAAAAAATTATTGGCTATACATTTCAACTGCAAATGGCATGCGCTGATGACTGAAAACGTTTAAGCAGGCAAATGCTTGCCGCACTGGTTTTAGTCACACATTAGCTACTTATCTCATCTTGAATGCAAGCACATGGCTTGAATGATAGATCTGCGCCAACTGTCTTGCTTTTTGAAGATTGCATATTTCGGAAAACAAACTAAATAAGCCCACTGAGGGGTGGTGGTCTGACATGCCAGATGTTTCTGGAACACTCCTCCTTATGACGCCAGGGGTTGGTCTGGTGGCTGGGGAGAGGAAGTGACCTCAGCCAAGCCAGGTTTCCACGGTGACGGATGTTTCCGAGGCCTTCGAAGCAAAACAAATAGGCCTGACTCATCTAACTGGCTGTACATCACATCCTCCATGTGCCTCTCTGGTGTTCTCCGTTGGAAATGGTCTCAACAGAGAAAAATCAATATCTAATTTCAGGAACTGTCCACCCTTTAAAACTGATTTAAAATCAGATCTTCCTGTGTGTGTGCTTTAAATCTGTGTCTGATCAGTGTTTTATGGGATGTGTGTGTAGTGGTGCTGTTAGCAGGGGCTCCAGTGTCTGTGTTTTTCTCTGCACTCGATGGCTTTGCTGTGGCCAGGGACCTCCAGGGGCCATTTACTGACTGACGGGTTTGGTTGGACAAGGGCCTCCAGGGGCAAATTCAGGGGCCTTCTCACAAATCACGAGCCAATACTGACTGACTGACTGGCTGGGGTTTGGTTGGCTTTGCTGTGGCGTGACTTCACTGTTGAATGGCTACAGAGATGGATACTCACGTGTTCTGTGGTCCAGTGGACTGGGACAGCTTACTTTACTTGTTGGGATTGGAGATGAGTGTTTTTAATGGGACTGTCTGTTGTTCTCTTCTTCCTCTCTCTCCTTTTCCTCCCTGTCTCTCTCTCTCTCTCTCTCTCTCACTCACTCACTCACTCACTCACTCACTCACTCACTCACTCACTCACTCACTCACTCACTCACTCACTCTCTCTCACTCCGTCACTCGCTCTCTCTCGCACTCTTGCTCTCTCTTTCTCTCCGTCACTCGCTCTCTCTATCTCCGTCACTCTCTCTCTTTCTCTCTCTCTATTTCCCTCTCTCTCTTTCTCTCTATTTCCATCTCCCTCTCTCCTTTCCCTCCCCATCCCTCTCTCTCTCCTACTCTACCCCCCTCTCTCTCTCTCTCTCTCTCCTTTCCCTCCTGCCTCTCTCTCTCTCTCTCTCTCCTGCCTCTCCCTCTTTCTCCCTTTGCTCTTCTCTCCATCCTCCCTCTCTCTCCCCTCTCTCCCTTCCCTTCCGTCTCTCTCTCTGTAGAAGGAGTTTGCTGCGCCTCCTCCCCTGTTGTTCAGGAAGTTGAGTAACCCTGACCTGTCCCCCGCCACCAACAAGGCCAAACTACACCGACAGCTCAGCCAGGATGACGGCCGCGCTCGCCGTAGCAGCATGGCTATGACCGGTAAGAGAGAGACACACACACACACACACACACACACACACACACACACACACACACACACACACACAGTTGAGCTGTTGTTCAATATTTGAGACTGGTTGTCTTGTTCTCTCTCCCCACCCCCCACCCCACCCCACTAGGTAAGCAACTCCTGCCCCTGTCCAGCAGTATGCAGGGTGGGGTGAGTCAGCTAGCCTGGCAGCCTCCTGGAGAACCCCCCAACAACCTGGTCCGCATGAGGAGCCAGTCCCTGGGCCAGTCTGCACCATCACTGACTGCAGGACTGGTGTGTACACTACTACTTCTACTGCACAGACACACACACACACACACACACACACACACAGACACACACACACACACACACACACACACACACACGCACACGCACGCACGCACACACACACACACACACACACGCACGCACGCACGCACGCACGCACGCACGCACGCACGCACGCACGCACGCACGCACGCACGCACGCACGCACGCACGCACGCACGCACGCACGCACGCACGCACGCACGCACGCACGCACGCACGCACGCACGCACGCACGCACGCACGCACGCACGCACGCACGCACGCACGCACGCACGCACGCACGCACGCACGCACGCACACACACACGCGCAACAGACACACACACACACATTTAACAGACACACACACGTAAACTATAGCAGCGATGACTGAATTCCTCATCCCTATTCATTCCTAGATGACCTACTAACTCAATTATTCCTCGTTTATCCCCCGTCCCAATAAATCCAATATGGATGAACCTTTCTATTAATCATCAGTATTTTATAGCCTATCCATTTGATTGCTCCGTCTATAGTGGACAGCTCCATCCATCTAGCCAGGCAGTACACAGTGCTGTCCAGTATTGATTGCCCTTCTATACAGAGAGCTGCAGCAGGCAGGCAAGCAGACTGGCAGACTGGCAGACTGGCAGACTGGCAGGCAGGCAGGCAGGCAGGCAGGCAGAGACTGATGAGTCAGGCTGTCTCTGTATCCACCAGTCAGGAGCTGGCTGATCTGCTCTGCCCTCACTGACACCCACTCAGTACACACAAACACTGTCTGTCTGCCAGTACGGCACACTGAGAGCTACACACTGTGTCTTCCCCTACAGTTGTGTGTGTTGCATCTATATACTGGATGGTTGTAACAAGCTATCGCAGCACTATGGCGACACCTACTGGATGTGGATGGAAGTGCGGGTACATTACTGTGCTCCATAAAATACTGTCTTCAGCTGTTCAATGCACCAGTAGAGGGCAGTATTATCAAATCTGAGTTCTCAGCTTTGGGTAGTGCTGGCAGTATACTGTACTACGGACAGTGTATTATACCATGTTTTTTGAGAGACCCACATTCTTAGCTTTCATTCTACACACCCACAGCTTGGCCTATAGCAAGCTGGTTCACAGTAACATTACAGGGTGAATGAGAGGCCAGGGAAAGTTCTAGGTTTCGTCAAAACAAGGAATTTAAAATGTTAAATTTTTTAAAACATTTTTAGTCATTTAGCAGACGCTCTTATCCAGAGCGACTTACAGTTAGTGAGTGCATACATTTTCATAAGTAGCTAATGACCGACCGACACAGATACCAACTAATGGTGTGATTGTATGAATCAGTCTGTGACAGGATGACAGTGATAACATAAGGAGCTGTGTTGTCACGTCTCACTTAGAAGGTGTTTATCAGATTAGTAAAACTTCAAATCAAATCAAATGTTATTGGCCACATGCGCCGAATACAACAGGTGCAGACATTACAGTGAAATGCTTACTTACAGCCCTTAACCAACAGTGCATTTATTTTTAACAAAAATGTAAAAATAAAACAACAACAAAAAAAGTGTTGAAAAAAAGAGCAGATGTAAAATAAAATAACAGTAGGGAGGCTATATATACAGGGGGGTACCGGTGCAGAGTCAATGTGCGGGGGCACCGGCTAGTTGAGGTAGTTTAAGTAATATGTACATGTGGGTAGATTTAAAGTGACTATGCATAAATAATTAACAGAGTAGCAGCAGCGTAAAAGGATGGGGTGGGGGGGGGGCAGTGCAAATAGTCCGGGTAGTCATGATTAGCTGTTCAGGAGTCTTATGGCTTGGGGGTAGAAGCTGTTGAGAAGTCTTTTGGACCTAGACTTGGCACTCCAGTACCGCTTGCCATGCGGTAGCAGAGAGAACAGTCTATGTCTAGGGTGGCTGGAGTCTTTGACAATTTTGAGGGCCTTCCTCTGACACCGCCTGGTATAGAGGTCCTGGATGGCAGGAAGCTTGGCCCCAGTGATGTACTGGGCCGTACGCACTACCCTCTGTAGTGCCTTGCGGTCGGAGGCCAAGCAGTTGCCATACCAGGCGGTGATGCAACCAGTCAGGATGCTCTCGATGGTGCATTGTGGTTTGCATGAATGACGTAATGAGAGGCCTGCAAACAGCATTTCCCCCCACTGACTTTTTGAAAGTATCCACAGCTATTGCGTAATGCAGCGATTTCTAAACTGAAAATATGACCTGCAGAGCTATTTTAGACAAGCAAATAATGATAGGTTATTATATTTCTCATTGGCCAGTTTTATTAAAGTTTCCCTCTGCTTGACAGCAGATCCCTTCTCTCCTGGTTTGACCCCGCCCCCTTCCCTTCTCTCCTGGTTTGACCCCACCCCCTTCCCTTCTCTCCTGGTTTGACCCCGCCCCCCTTCCCTTCTCTCCTGGTTTGACCCCGCCTCCCCTCCCCTTCTCCCCTGGTTTATCTTCTAGCATAAATACAGCAGCTAGCTACACAAAGGCTGTCTTAGACTAACTCCTCAGTAATAGGCTAGTCTAGCTGTATGGTCCAACACACAGCTTCCAGTAAACAACAACCACTTTTATTTATCATTTTCCTATCAGCTGTGTGGCATACCTCCTGTCTGTCTGTCTGTCTCTGTCTGTCTCTGTCTGTTTGTGTGTTTCTGTCTGTTTCTGTGGTCTGTCTGTCAGTCAGTCTGGTGTGCTAAAGAGGAGTTTAAAGCTGTTATATATTTTAATGACATTAGTTATTCAGTTTCAGTAAATATGCCTATTGGTGAAACACCTGAACCCCTCTTCTCCTGTACTGTAGCTAATGACTATGAGATCGATGCCACCTAATGCCTGAATGGCCCATTTAATATACTGTCAGCCTGAAGTCATAGTCACCATTGCGCAATATGGTATGTTGGTGTCTTCTGTAATGTATGCATTGGCACCCTGCTGTGTTGGCTGGTGTAACAGCCGTGTTGTACCTTGTATCATGACACACACATTAACACAGTTCTTCATGGGATGTGAACATCATGTCAGGTGTTACTATCTTCACTGGGTTGGGCAGCCACTCGTTGAATTGAATACCCTCTCATACAGTACAGAGCCCTAATGGTCTCTGGTCTGGTCTGCACCCTGCAGGGAAACAACCCTAGATAGCCAGATGGTGTTTACCTATGGGATAATGGTGTTTGTGTGTGTGTGTGTGTGTGTGTTTCCATGAAAAATACACAATACATTACCCATAATTCCTAGAAAATCACCTGGTAACCTATCAGAGAGTGGTCTAGTGGCCATTAGAGTGTCCCCTGAGAGAGCAGCACCTGGACAGGATGAGGACTGATTTCTCTGTGGTTTTAATGTTTTTCTCTGGCACCCATCAGAACATCAAAGCTACAGCACTCGTCCCCATGCAAGGCAGTACATGTTGAGAGCATCCCTTATCAAATCAAATGTTAATTGTCACATGCGCCGAATACAACGGGTGTAGCCCTTTCCGTGAAATGCTTACTTACAAGCAGGGTAGACTAGTAGGCGAGTGACCCTGAAATCCAAAAACGTTCCTCTCATTGAATTATTAACATTGAGCTCGCCAGACGCTTGTCACGGCCGGCGAGGCTATTTATTTCTGTTTAAAACACGTCCATACGTGTTCATTGTGTTGACTCAACGCCCAGCAGCTTCCAAGTCAAGCTGAGTTTCTGTTTCCTGAGTTTAAGATGATGTGGGGATAATATCAACAGAATAATGCCAGGTTGATGAGTTAGTGAGTGTAAGCCAAGCCCAGACATTAACGCAGTGACATGTGCATGCTATTTGCATTTGTGTGGAAAGGAAAGGCTTAGCTGGAACGGGCTAGTGTTCCACCGTGGCTCTTTTTATCTCTCCCCAGCTTCATCATTAAAACACACTCAGTCTGCCACAGGAGACGAGAAGGGCCTTTTGAAACGGGAGATCATAATTCGAACATGGAAAAAGCCCAGTCTGTCTGCCTTTATTGTCATCGTTTTACTCACTCTGAAATTACCATTTCCTTTTCACTTGCAGATTTAAAAACCCTGTGTCCTCTTTGGTTTGCCAAGACGGGAAAGGTCAAGTGCCTTAAAACGGGAAGGCTGTTTTCCTTTCTGAGGCGTTTTGTGTATTGATGCTTTAATGTGAGGTTTGGTGCCGTGATGGATAGGACCAGTTTAAAGACCTGAGGATGAATAGTAGACACGGGTATTAACCTCATCCTGCCATGGCTGGAACACACTCAGGAGGATGACTGACAGCTGGGATTGCGCTGGGCTGGCTGTGTGGCTGGCTGGCTGTGTGGCTGGCTGGCTGGCTGTGTTGCTGGCTTGCTGTGTGGCTGGCTGGCTGTGTGGCTGGCTGGCTGTGTGGTTGGCTGGCTGGCTGTGTGGCTGGCTGTGTGGCTGGCTGTATATACACACACACACACACACACACACACACACACACACACAGAAATTGGGAAAGGGCAGATCTCTGTATTGTATTTGTAAAATGACACCCCTAAAGAAGTTAAAATGCTAGTCTATTCAAGCAAGATCAACTTAAGACTTACATAAAGGACAACTTCTTTAACTTGGACTCAATTACCTTTATTGAGGAGTTTATGAAGACTTATACCAGAATGAGCTGACTGTGCTGATGATGCTGTGTGTGAAATATACATGAGACCATGAATAATTACTGTCAATAGGAGCCTAAATGGAAATGTCTCCCAGTCCCAGGACAGAGTGACACAACTGAACATGGCAGATAACTACACGGCACGTCAGACCTGTCCGTGTGTCTCCTCTTGTCTGTCTAGGTTTGTAGGGTTTGTTTCAGCTTTAGACTGTCTGTGGGTTGTCTTATGTGTCTGCTGCTCTGCCTCTGTGTGTTGCAGTGACTGTTGTGTCCGTGTCCCCAATAGCCCTTTTGGGACTATTGCCAGAGGGCCCCGTTTGTGTGAGTGGGTCTTTCAGTCTGTCAGATGAAAACAGGCCGTTCCTTCTCCAACCTCAGCATTAAATAGCCTGGCTGGCCAAAGTCTGCTGAAGGGGAGTGATGACTCACGCTTCCCTCAAGGTTGCAGTGCCCGATCACAAAGAAAATAGATGGGAACGCTCTGTCTCTCCTTGTTTCCTTGTCTTCTAGTTGTCATGTTCATAATTCATAGCCAAAGGAGGACAGCGTGTACCTTTTTAGCCCAGATAGGTGACCAAGGTGCTGTTCAGGGAATACAGGGATCCCTGTGTTTGTCTGGCCTGCCCTGAATGCTAAGCTAGCCAGCGTTGTTGGTCAGTAAAGTGAAGTGGGTCGGTGGACAGGCTGGCTTTGCATGTATTGGCGTGTGAAGTGTGTCCTTCATTGCTGCAGTGTCTTAGCTAGCTGCAGCATATCCTCTTATGTAATCTACTGCAGGAAGGCACAGAGAGATGGTAGGCTTTATAGCAGAGAGAGGGCCTGCCCTGCATGCCAAGACTGCATACCTTATCTCCTAGGGATGGGGGGGGGGGGGGGGGGGGGGGGGGGGGGGGGGGGGGGGGGGGGGATCGATATAGTTATATATCTGTATATTATTTTTGACGATATATCCTATCATTTTGACAATATTGCAATATTATTTTTTGCATTCATTTGCATTTCTAAAGGCTTTCCCCCCAAAAACGTCCCAATATAGATGTAGACTGCAAATCAGGCCTAACTGGCAGAATGATATCATGTTGATTTGGATCAATCGCAGGGCATTTGTTTGGCAAACTCTGCCATCACATGCAGCCTACACTGTACATTGTACAGTACAAAAACACCGCTAGCAGGTCTCTTGCTAGGTGCCCAATTGAATTAAAGGGCAACTACAAATATATTTTGGGGATTGTTCTCAGACCTCAAAAGTGTTCTCCTGATGTGGTTTAAGCATTGTTGTGGACTTAGAATGTACATTTTTGTAGTTTTTCTATAAAACAAAAGTGTGATTTGTTAGTGAAAACCTGGAAAAACAGAACCAGGAAAACCATTGATGAGTTCAGATTTTTTGTGGCCCCACCCGCATCAAAAAGCCAAACCAACTACTTGACATCACGCTAGTGTTATTACTAGATGGGCGTGTCATCTACTGGTTCTGTGCCATGTTTAGAATGTTCAGCACTCTTGGCACATTTCACAGTCCGGTTCTTTCTCTTCCTCTGAGATCTCAGTGGGATTTTAGAGGCTCTGTAAGAGAATGCGCCATGTAACGTCATCATCCACAGATACAGTCGACTAAAGAAAATGTTTCTGTCCATCTGTGCTCTGTGTATGATTAGGTCTACAATAACACACGCGTTCTCTCCATGAGACATTCAATTATAATATCACTAATGATCTAGGAGGTCGTGACTGTCTCCCACGGCACTAGATCTTATGATTGTCATCCATGTGTTAACCCATACCCCTATAGCATGGTCACAGTGTGTGAAAGTCCCCCTGCCCTGACCTTCACACAGAGATTAAAGATCATTATGTATTCATATATGTATACAACTGTAGGGTTGACTCAGGACTTTCCCATGGATTGCTTAGATTGTCTTCACCACTGAGACATTCCATTCATTCCCTGGTCTTTTAATCCCGAGTGGACATCACAACCCATTTCACAGCCTACTTTCACAGTCACTTTAAGACGGCCAGCTAGGGCTGCATTGCAGAGTGTTAGACCAGAGAGGTCCCTGCTTTGGTGTTGAAGTCAAAGGGAGATGGTCAAACGGAACTAGTCCTTCCTTCCTCAGTGTCCTTGTTTTAACTAAAGACTCAGCACGAGCATATCGAGCTGAGAGAAGCAATCTGATAGTTGACTGGGTAAACTAACTCCCATCTGTCAGCTTTTCACAGGAGGACCCCCACACCAGGGATTTTGAGATGAGGGCCAATATAAAGAAGTAATGTTGTTGTCTCTGAATGATTTCTGTAAGACAATCCCTTGTTTAGTCTTTAATATTGCTAGACTTGCCTATTTGGTCATTTCATTTGGCTGTGTGGATTTTGAACTGTTTTCTTAAATGAGATCCCCTGACCGTCTGCTCTCTCTCCTTTCCTCTCCTCTGAGAGAGCAGACAAACGGAGAGGGGTAGAGAGAGGGCATCCTCCCCTCCTCTCCACGCTTCTCCTTTTCTCCTTACTCCCTCCGTCCTTCTCCCCTGAGTGAGTTTATTCAACCCAGAACAGATAAATATATTCATTCTGTCCATCACCGCACCCCATTCCTGCGTGTTTTTAACTACATTATGGAGAGAAGCTCCAGCCGAGGCCTTGAGAATCAGGTTGCGTCCCGAATGTTAACCTGTTCCCCTACATAGTACACTACATTTCAACTGGGCCCATAGGGCTCTGGTCAAAAGTAGAGAATAGGGGGCCCTTTTGGACGCACCCTCTGTCTCCTGAGGTGATATATTTGATCTCACTGGTGAAAATCAAAACAGTGTCTGTAACACCTCAGACTCCACAAGGGTGTTACGAGACTAAACAACCAGACACAATCTACTGATCTCCAGAGTCATACAACAACAGCAGGTTGAACCCAGGACATTCTCTTTACCACAGAGAACAAAAGGCCTTGTTTGTATTTGAAACAAAGACAACTTGGTGCGTTTGTGTGTCATCATCCCAGTTCTTATTTAGATTCACTATGCGTTGCCATTTGTCGCCTCTGTCCTGATAACTTCAGAATCTTTTTCTCTCTTCGTTTGTCGGAGATGTGACCTTTAGAATATTTCTCAGGGTGGCAGAACTCAAACTCTAATTGGGCGAAATGTAAGTGTTCTGTGAGCCGAGGCCCTGTGCTGCGGGTCAGCCATAACCAGTGCTGTAATTACCAGGAGCTTCTGAATATCCCTATCTCTCCTTTCCTCTCTCATCCGCCACCACTCAGTGACTTTTACCCAGGCGCTCGCTTACCACTGAAATAAGGGCCTCAGCTTACCGGCCAAGCATGGCCAAGATAAGTAGAAAGGGGAAGAGAGAGAGACGACTTTCCACTGCTTACAGAAATGTTATTCTCCTTAATTATGTTGGCTTAAGGTTTCTTCCATCCAGGCTTTGGAAATGAATGGACAGATTTGAGCTGTTTTACTTCCACTCTGATGTTAGTCTATATTTAGTTAATTACCTGGGTCTCTGAGACGGATGTGCTCTCGATCTTCCCATCGACCCCCCACTGGTGCAGTTCGCCTGCTTGACTGACTGTGTCCAGATAGCAGTTAAGATGGGTATGCAAAATTAAAGACGACTGCTTGAGATCAGTGCACATTTGGAGCAACGGGAGAAAAACAAAGCACACCATCATTCATGGCTCCAGGCAACACGTTTTTCTGAAATAATTGGTGGATGTGGCTTGTGTTTCCTTTCTTTTTTTGCTCTCTCCGTAAAGGAAATGACACAAGCACTTTCTCCTCCAGGAAAGCCATTCTGACGGTTCCGCCTTTTGAAGATGACACATTCAAATAAAGGAAAAGGGTGGAGGGGGTGCTGAAGAAGCCTCGCTGATGCCTTTAAAAAGCAACAAATCCCTTTGAAAACAGCCCATGTGGCATCGATATGAGAAACAGTTATTCTAGTGTCAAAACATACTACAAAGTGTAAATAGGATAATTTTGGTCATAAAGTCAGTCTCGTCTAAAACGGAGTTTGGAACATGCGTGCGTCACAACGGGTAAATGAAGGTTGGGTTTTGATTTGACAGTGTCCATTAGCCCACTAACATGGGGTGAACAGCTGCGGTGATTGTTCTCTATCCAATAGCATAGACAGTGAGACGGACCCGCCCAGCAGCTCTGACTTTGTTTAAAAATGTTTATTGCACCTAACGCCTTAGTGAAATAGGCTTCGGTGTCTACAGTGTCTCATGGGGGACAAACCTCATTAACCAAACGCCGAATCGGTCAGGAAACCAAGACCCCCAAAAAAGCTTTTTCTAATGAGCAACAGAAAAACACACCTGCCAATTGGTTTGTTCAGTGGCTCTTTCCAGTCTTGTTTTTAGATGACATTAAGAGAATAATGTAGGTTTAGTAGCCTATGCCTTTCCTACCTCTTCAATATTTAGTATTATGTACAGCTGCAGTGCCACAGGATGTTCAACCAAAGCCTTTCTTTGGGATTCATCATTTTCCTAATATGAATACTTGATGTCAGTAGCATCTGATTGATTAGGTCCATAGAAATAAGAATGAATAGAAACTGTGTTTCCATTCAAGTCAATGATGGCATAATGGGTGGACTGGCAGCCATTTTGAGTATATCCATGTCAGGAAGTAAAAGCAGAATGTGTACCCTTCAATCTGTGCTGTGATTTGTTGAGTCAACTCAACTGACATTAGATAAAATACATTCCATTGCACGAGCCACATCAGTTAGCATCATATGAATGAACATTCTACATTACCATGGCAATCCAGCATCAGTTGATGGAACATTCCAAAATACCATGGAAATTATTGCATCACAATACCAGGCAGCCATTGCGAGTGTACCATTTGAGTTTACCAGTCAATTGCCAGGGTTAGAGCTTCCAAGCCCGTTCTATTCATTCTTATTTCTATGATTAGGCCTACATCCACCATCACTACCTCAGCACTGACAGTAACTAACAGTTTTAACACACAGTGGCTCAGTCATTCCATCACACCCCCCCCAGCTGTTCCATAATGGCCTGTCCACTCTGAGACCATTGAACAAGGTGGTGGGTGATTACCTAGGGAGAACAGTGTTTTACTTTGCTTCTTACCTATTCATTTTCGTTTTTGCTCTCTCTCACTCTCTCTCCCCCTCCCTCCCGATCCCCTCCCCCCTCTCTCCGAGTCTTGATGTTTTCCCCTGTGGAATTCTCACCAAACATGGCCATCTATTGGCAGCGATGTTGACTGTAGAGGTCTGTGTGGGCACAATTTTAAGTACTATCTTTGGTAGCTAGCTAGGACTAGGAGGTTTGGCCTCAGCGTCGCTCGCATAGATAGTCGCATAATGTGCCAAAGAACCATCCATCCTGCTTCTATTTGCCATCTCTTGAAGGGCATGTTATGAAAGGCCTTTGATTTGGCGCACGTTAATGAGGAGTAGATCTCTCTATGTTTGTACAACTCTGTGATGGGCAACGGGATTCCACATTAACTAGGTATCCATTCAAGTCCTTAGGCTTTGAGAACTCTAGGACATGTAGACCTATTACATTGTGACTTTGCATATTACATTTCAAGTGAAATTAAAAAACCTCTCCACTCTCAAAGCCTGTTGGCTTTCCGGCTAGGCTAGCTCTCTGCTTCTGTTCTGCTGTGTTCTGTGTGTTTGAAGTTGAGTGTAGAACAGAACTGAGGGCCTGGCAATGCCCTTTGGGAGGAAGGACTGAGTGTAGGAGACAGTCACACAGTCACAGTCAGGCTCACCTGCCGAAAGAACATTGGGCTCCAGCATCCACATCCATCTGGTTCCAGAGGTAGAGGCTGTAACATCCATCTGGTTCCAGAGGTAGAGGCTGTAACATCCATCTGGTTCCAGAGGTAGAGGCTGTAACATCCATCTGGTTCCAGAGGTAGAGGCTGCAACATCCATCTGGTTCCAGAGGTAGAGGCTGTAACATCCATCTGGTTCCAGAGGTAGAGGCTGTAACATCCATCTGGTTCCAGAGGTAGAGGCTGCAACATCCATCTGGTTCCAGAGGTAGAGGCTGTAACATCCATCTGGTTCCAGAGGTAGAGGCTGTAACATCCATCTGGTTCCAGAGGTAGAGGCTGTAACATCCATCTGGTTCCAGAGGTAGAGGCTGTAACATCCATCTGGTTCCAGAGGTAGAGGCTGCAACATCCATCTGGTTCCAGAGGTAGAGGCTGTAACATCCATCTGGTTCCAGAGGTAGAGGCTGTAACATCCATCTGGTTCCAGAGGTAGAGGCTGCAACATCCATCTGGTTCCAGAGGTAGAGGCTGCAACATCCATCTGGTTCCAGAGGTAGAGGCTGCAACATCCATCTGGTTCCAGAGGTAGAGGCTGCAACATCCATCTGGATCCGTGTGTGTGTGTGTGTGTGTGTGCGCGTGTGTGCGTGTGTACACCGTGCGTGTGTGTACCGTGCGTGTGTGTACCGTGCGTGCGTGTGTGTGTGGGCTGTATGTCCTTTCTGTCTGGCCCAATGTGGGTGCTGGAGGTAAAGACTACAACAGAAGACCAATGGCCAGATGATAGGGCACACGTGCTGGCACAGCTGTACCCGTGCCCCTGTCTTCAGGGCCCGTCTTCAGGGCAAGGAGGTGGGCAGAGCCAAGCACGAGCTAGCGATATCCTATTGGCACGTTCTAGTACGCATCTGCATATTTCCGTTACGGAACGCCTACTCTGTGAAGTGCGCGTGTGCAATAAATAGCTCAATTCGCCTTTGCATTCCTACTAAACAGCGCGATATTAAAAAACGTATAAAAAGGGTCAAGTTTACAAAACTTAGTCCACTCTGTTCATAACAGATTATAGATTTGGGAACAGAAAACTGTATTGAGATCAAATGTTTAATCGATGAGAACATTTGCTGAATGTTGGCCAAAATCAATCTCGTTCCATCTTCTCCCACTGCCCGCTAGTGGGCTTCCTCTCACTACCATATTTGGTAGTGAGTGGAAACGCCAACCGGATGCTTCACATTTATACATCCAGTGAAATATCTGTCTCATTGTTCTATCAGTGACTCATCTTTGTATCAGTGCCATTATGGTGCGTGTTACAGCATGGGCTGCGCCATTGAGGCCTATCTCCATTTTAAAGTAGTGAATTTTCTTCATTTGTGTTTGAAAAAAGCGTAAAGCTAATATTGGTGATTTACCAGCACCTACACTGCTGGAGACCTGAACTAAATATTGTCATTTATTTATTGTGGCCACTAGATGGCAGTGACATAGCTTAAAGCCATTTACAAACCATAAGTGACCCAATTTGAAGAAGACAATGCTCCGATCATTGGCTTATTGCGCCCAACCCATAGGAATCCTCACCCAGTTGATTACTTTCAATTGGTGGAAGCCCTCAACAGCAATGTCCATGCTAAAACAGGTTATATCCATCATGAGTCCTCTATCTCTATGGTCTGTCTGCTACTGCTGGGAATTAATGAAATAACAAACCTGAATGAGTCTATTCTATTCTCAGCCTTCAAGGTGATTCGAGAATGACATTGAGGAACAAATGGGAGGAAATTACTGTTTTTCATCAGGGGTTATTGTGACCTTCTCAGAGCAGAAACATAACTATTGAGTTTCTATTGGCTCCACTGGCTTCCAGTTAAAGCTCGCATCTGTTACAAGACCATGGTGCTTGCCTATGGAGCTGTGAGGGGAACGGCACCTCTGTACCTTCAGGCTCTGATCAGTCCCTACACCCAAACGAGGGCATTGCGTTCATCCACCTCTGGCCTGCTGGCTCCCCTTCCTCTGCGGAAGCATAGTTCCCGCTCAGCCCAGTCAAAACTGTTCGCTGCTCTGGCACCCCAATGGTGGAACAAGCTCCCTCACGACACCAGGACAGCGGAGTCACTCACCACCTTCCGGAGACATTTGAAACCCCACCTCTTTAAGGAATACCTGGGATAGGATAAAGTAATCCTTCTACCCCCCCGCCCCCCCCCCCAAAAAAAAAAAATATATAATAATAATTGTAAAGTGGTTATCCCACTGGCTATAGGGTGAATGCACCAATTTGTAAGTCGCTCTGGATAAGAGCGTCTGCTAAATGACGTAAATGTATTGCCTTTATACATCTACCTTTTGGTGGGTTTGGGGTACTCTAGTGATTTCTCTTCATTTCCCTTACAATCCTCTGGTGTGAATGACCGTTACTGACAGGTTACTGACAGGTTACTGACTGGTTGGTGTGACTGAGTGGATGTTGGAGCTAGTTACTGGTTAGGTTCCATGCCTGTATGGTTGGAGTGGTACCTTAATGAGGTATGGAGCTGACTGTGTTGACCACATGCCTCTCACTGGAGACTGAACATATCTTATCTCTCCACCTAGCCTAGCGCACCACACGGCACGCACAGAAAAAAGACACTTCATGTCGCCTTGGCAACTGTCAGAAGGATTGTTCTAAATGTCTGTTGTCTCTCTGTGAATTGATTCCCTTTTTTTCTTCAGTTTTTCTATTTTCCTCTTACTCGCTTCCTGTGTCAGCTCCAATCAGTAGCAGGATCTGTCTTTGTTTGGCTCGTGGCTGACTGGCTGTTTTGGGAGCTGGTATGTTTAAAACAAATGTAGTATTGAAGCCTGTTGAGAGCATTGATCCATTCTCCCTTCCCTCCCCATCAGTACTACTGTAGGCTGTCTTTCTCTATGATCTACAGTGCATTCGGAAAGTATTCAGACCCCTTGACTTTTTCCACATTTTGTTACGTTACAGGCTTATTCTAAAAAGTTTATTTATATATTTTTATTGCACATTTATACAAATATAAAAAACATACCTTATTTACATAAGTATTCAGACCCTTTGCTATGAGACTCGAAATTGAGCTCAGGCGCATCCTGTTTCCATTGATCATCCTTGAGATGTTTCTACAACATGACTGGAGTCCACCTGTGGTAAATTCAATTGATTTGGAAAGGCACACACCTGTCTATATAAGGTCCCACAGTTGACAGTGCATGTCAGAGCAAAAACCAAGCCATGAGTTTGAAGGAATTGTCCATAGAGCTCCGAGACAGGATTATGTCGAGGCTCAGATCTGGGGAAGGGTACCCATAAATGTCTGCAGCAATGAAGGTCCCCAAGAACACAGTGGCCTCCACCATTCTTAAATGGAAGAAGTTTGGAACCACCAAGACTCTTCCTAGAGCTGGCAGCCAGGCCAAACTGAGCAGTCTGGGGAGAAGGGCCTTGGTCAGGGAGTTGACCAAGAACCCGATGGTCACTCTGACAGAGCTCCAGAGTTCCTCTGTGGAGATGGGAGAACCTTCCAGAAGGACAACCATCTCTGCAGCACTCCATCAATCAGGCCTTTATGGTAGAGTGGCCAGATGCAAGCCACTCCTCAGTAAAAGGCACATGACAGCCCGCTTGGAGTTTGCCAAAAGGCGCCTAAAGGACTCTCAGACCATAAGAAACAAGATTCTCTGGTCTGATGAAACCAAGATTGAACACTCTGGCCTGAATGCCAAGCATCACGTCTGGAGGAAACCTGGCACCATCTCTACGGTGAAGCATGGTGGTGGCAGCATCATGCTGTGGGGATGGTTTTCAGCGGCAGGGACTGGGAGACTAGTCAGGATCGAGGGAAAGATGATGGGAGCAAAGTACAGAGAGATCCTTGATGAAAACCTGCTCCAGAGCACTCAGGACCTCAGACTGGGGCGAAGGTTCACCTTCCAACAGGACAACGACCCTAAGCACACAGCCAAGACAACATAGGAGTGGCTTCGGGACAAGTCTCTAAATGTCCTTGAGGGGTCCAGCCGGAGCCCGGACATGATCCCGATCTAACATCTCTGGAGAGACCTGAAAATAGCTGTGCAGCGAAGCACCCCATCCAACCTGACAGAGCTTGAGAAGATCTACAGAGAAGAATGGGAGAAACTCCCCAAACACAGGTGTGCCAAGCTGGTAGCGTCATACCCAAGAAGCCTCAAGGCTGTAATCACTCCCAAAGGTGCCTGAACAAAGTACTGAGTAAAGGGTCTGAATACTTTTATTTTTTATTTGCAAAAATGTCTAAACCTGTTTTTGCTTTGTCATTATGGGGTATTGTGTGTAGAATGATGGGGGGGGGGAATAATTTCATCAATTTTAGAATTAGACTGTAATGTAACAAAATGTGGAAAATGTCAAGGGGTCTGAATACTTTCTGAATGCGCTGTATATGTTAACTGAAACAAGACCGACTGTTCAGTCTCCAGTCAGAAAGCCTTTCATTAAGGATAAAGCAGACACAGACCTCAGAGTCCTAAACCAACCAGCAGCTGTTTGTTGCTTTTACATTTGTATTATTGTTTATGCCCTCAAAGCTGTTGCTTTTCCAACTTTCCAACTTTCTGATATGGGAAATTCTGTTGTGTTTGAAATTGCAGTGTCGTGGCTTGCCTTGAATGTGATATGTGGTGAAGGGAAGGGGCAGGGAAAGGGGGGTGTTGCCTGTGTCCCTCTGTTGTAAATAATTACTTTTTGATACAGTCGCTGGAGGGGGAACTGGGGAGCTCTGCTTTGGTCTTTCTCTATCTCTCTCTTTATCTCTATTGTTTCTCCATCTCTCCTCTCCAATGCTCACTCTCCACTCCTTCAGCAGAGTTTAATCTCGACCACAAACAACAAACACATCTCCTGCCACCTCTCCCTCCTTCCTCCTCAGAATCAACACTCACATTGGTTTCCCTCTAGTTGCTTTGGATGAACACACAAATCAGGCTGTCTGGGATCGCTGTGACCACATAGTGGTTTTAATTATGGGACTGTAATGCCCCTACACACACACACACACACACACACACACACACACACACACACACACATCAGGGTTTCCATTAACCGGTAAATGCCGGCTTTTGGCAGATATATATATACTTCTCTTTTTTTTATAATGAAAAGCTGATAAACCAAATTGTTGCCAGCCCAAAAATATAAAATAAAAGAACAAATCCATTGCTAAATAATGCTTTTTATTCATTGATGGGAATACTAGTCAATGTTCTCCAACATCAAAGGCAAATATACTTCATAGGCTGATAAATCCTCAAGCTGTTTAGACATTAGTGTCAGGCGTTTTTCTCTTTTTACATATACAAAAGACACGAGGTCCTCTGAAGGGACTTCAGCTAAGTGTACCCCGACTGGGCAAAATTGGCGACGATTGTGTTGAATATCCCCGTTTCCAGAGTGCCCGCAGAGAGGTGATTCTTTCTCCAAAACAGAGTAAAGACTGCCTAAAGATCGCGCCTTCTTGAGGACAAAGTAACGAGGCTGATTCGCATAGCAAGCTTCTCCAAGGAGTTGGACTTCCTAACAGCAGCGGCCCACTTTAAGCAGGCCAAGGTCCATCGCAAACGCAAGTAAATTAGAAGCAAATTATTGGGTTCGTGAGGTCCGGTCCTAGCAGTTATGCTGCCGCCCTAGGCAAGATAAACATATAGCGCCCCTGTGTCATGTATAGTATAAAGATGTCGAATGGATTGATAGACTAGAGTAGAGTAATGATGTTTATCATGCGCAATTGGTGCATTTCAGTTGAGCTTATTCAGTAGCACTTGGAAACAAAACATCGTTGCCAACTATTCACATCGTAGAGTTACAGTGTTATCAATCACTAGGCAGCCAACTGCCTATAGTAGGAAACAGAGTTGTTATCAATAAGCCACGTACAGTACCAGCCAAAAGTTTGGACACACCTACTAATTCCAGGGTTTTGCTTAATTTTTTACTGTTTTCTACATTGTAGAATAATAGTGAAGACATCAAAACTATGAAATAACACACATGGATTCATGTAGTAACCAAAAAGGTGTTCAACAAATCAAAATATATTTGAGATTTTAGATTTTTCAAAGTAGCCACCCTTTGCCTTGATGGCAGCTTTGCACACTCTTGGCATTCTCTCAACCAGCTTCATGAGGTAGTCACCTGGAATGCATTTCAATTAACAGGTGTGCCTTGTTATAAGTTAATTTGTGGAATTTCTTTCCTTCTTAATGCGTTTGAGCCAATCAGTTGTGTTGTGACAAGGTAGGGCTGGTATACAGAAGATAGCCCTATTTGGTAAAAGACCAAGTCCATATTATGGCAAGAACAGCTCAAATAAGCAAAGAGAAATGACAGTCCATCATTACTTTAAGACATGAAGGTCAGTCAATCTGGAAAATTTCAAGAACTTTGAACGTTTTTGAAGTGCAGTCGCAAAAACCATCAAGCGCTATGATGACACTGGCTCTCATGAGGACCGCCACAGGAATGGAAGACCCAGAGTTACCTCTGCTGCAGAGGATAAGTTAATTAGAGTTACCAGCCTCAGGTTGCAGCCCAAATAAATGCTTCACAGAGTTCAAGTAACAGACACATCTCAACATCAACTGTTCAGAGGAGACTGCATGAATCAGGCCTTGATGGTCGAATTGCTGCAAAGAAACCACTACTAAAGAAGTGGGGTTGGCCGGTCCGTTCATGACAAAAGTTGGATCCCTTCTAGCCATGACAGGCCGGCCCTGGTGTTCATAGACAGCCATGTTTTGTTAGTTATTAGGCTTAATTCAAATGTTCATGCCTAGAGAGACCTAGATTGTTTTTGAAAACAGCTGTGTTTTGTTATTTATTAATTATACTGAACAAAAATATACATTTACATTTACATTTTAGTCATTTAGCAGACGCTCTTATCCAGAGCGACTTACAGGAGCAATTAGGGTTAAGTGCCTTGCTCAAGGGCACATCGACAGATCTTTCACCAAGTCGGCTCGGGGATTAGAACCTGCGACCTTTCGGTTACTGGCACAACGCTCTTAACCACTAAGCTACCTGCCGCAACATGCAACAATTTCAACGATTTTACTGAGTTACAGTTCATATAAGGTAATCAGTCAATTGCAAAAAATTAATTAGGCCCTAATCTATGGATTTCACATGACTGGGCAGGGATGCAGCCATGGGTGAGCCTAGGATGGCATAGGCCCACCCACTGGGGAGCCAGGCCCAGCCAATCAGAATAAGTTTTTCCCCACAAAAGAGCTTTATTACAGACAGAAATACTCCTCAGTTTCATCAGCGTTCCGGGTGGCTGATCTCAGACGATCCCGCAGGTGAAGAAGCCGGATGTTGAGGTCCTGGGCTGGCGTGGTTACACATGGTCTGTCGTTGTGAGGCCGGTTGGATGTACTGCCAAATTCTCTAAGACGACGTTGGAGGCGGCTTATGGTAGGGAAATGAACATTCAATTCTCTGGCAACATCTCTGTTGGACATTCCTTCAGTCAGCATGCCAATTACACGCTCCCTCAAAGCTTGAGACATCTGTAGCATTGTGTTGTGTGACAGAACTGCACATTTTAAAGTGGCCTTTTGTCCCCAGCACAAGGTGCACCTGTGTATGATCATGCTGTTTAATCAGCTTCTTGATATGCCACACCTGTCAGGTTGATGGATTATCTTGGCAAAAGAGAAATGTTCACTAACAGGGATGTAAACTAATTTGTGCACAAAATTTGAGAGAAATAAGTTTTTTGTGCATATGGAACATCTTTTATTTCAGCTCATGAAACATGGGACCAACACTTTACATGTTGCGTTTATATTTTTGTTCAGTATACAACTACTATATTTTTGAGTTGTGTTTTATTACTGTGTAGGCGACTTGTTCTTCTAGGCTAAATGTTTTTATTTATTTTTTAAATAATGTTCATTTATGGTTTATAGCAGGGATGAAGACGCAATGGGTAATGTTTTGCTTTTCAGTAAAACACTCATTTCTAGTCTGTTAAAATGGCAATATGTAACTTTTGTGGGCGACTCCACCAAATTCACATAGAGATGTGAGTTATAGATCTATCATTCTACTTGAAAGCAAGTCTAAGAAGAGGTAGATCTGTTCTATGTGCGCTGTTTCTATGCTTCCCGTTTTTAAGGGCAACTTAAAAAATTAATTACAATAATCGAAATTTGATTTTGAGCACCGTGGGTGGACGCCCTAATGCATTAGTCACCCAATGCATATGGATGCCCGGTAAATTAAAATGTTGCCGGTCACGATGTCCGGCGCCAAATTTTCCTAATGGAAACCCTGACACACAAACACATGCGCACACACAACCCTCTTTATTCTCCTCTTCCCCTGTCTCTGGTTGATACAGTAACAGCCGGAGTTGTCATTGATTGACAGGGTGATTGATTACAAGCAGGGATTGATGAAGTCTAGTGAAGGGAGCTTCCTTTATCTGCTCAGGATGTCAGTAATGTGTCCGTCTCTAATTAGGGGTCGTGTTGCCCCTGTCTTTCTCTCTCTACGTCTCTCTCTCTCTCATCTACTGTAATACTCCTCTGAGCCGACAGCTAGCCAGACCGCCCAGCTCTCTGTCTGGCCTCACACCCCTGAACTGTGGATAATAGTGTTTGGAAGACAGTGTGATATTTTCTCATTTGCACATAAAGAAATGTGTCAGTGTCCGCCGGGCAGGTTTCTCTCTCCGCCCCCCCCCCTCTGGCGGTTGCGGGGTGGTGTGTTGTGGGGTGGTTGTCATGGTGTGGTTGTCATGGTGTGGTTGTCATGCTGCGGTTGATCCTCTAGTAGATAGAGGATGATTCACGTGAAATATTACTAGCTGCCTGTCACACTCTGTTCCGGCGATCTGCTGTGTTTAGATTACAATATGTCACTATTTAATAGTGTTGTCACACTAGCAGAATTTTGACTTCGGTACAGATACCAGGTTTAGTATCACGATACGCGATACCATCACGATATTTAATACCATCACGATACGCGATACCATCACGATCCCAAAACAATACCACGGCAAAACAGAAGGCTTATTAGCCAAAGTCACAGAATGGCCCTTGATCCAGACAACCTCAGCTAATGTTCAGTTCATTTGATGGGCATCTTTTGAGTTCAATATCATTACATTTTAATGTTTTGATGTCAACGTTATTCAGAGACAGCAATGTATGCATTAATGAATCATTTGTACAATCATACAATCAATTTGACTTTGTTTTTACCAGTCGAACTACGTAACATAATGGTAATCATTTATTTCAATGGTAAATCTTTATTGATAAACTGGGTAAATCAAGATGGAGCCTAGGCCTATTCACAATACAGGTGAATGCATATTCAATAGGAGTGTGTGGTGGGGTTCTACTAAGCTATATGTAATTGTTTTAATAAGGTCATACCAAGGATAATTTAGCTATTTGATTAAAATTGTAAGACCCTCTGAAGTACAGTATAAAAAAAAATATACACGGGGACCTTCAGACGAGTCTTGTGAGCAGAACAACCGTCATGTACGTGTTTGTGAGAGTCTCACCTTTCCACAGATGGGTCATATTAGTGTGTAGCCCAAACTGTTCGGACACTTCGGACGATTTAGTGAGAAGACAGACTTTCGGGATGTCTCATGGTCTGACAAACACCGCTCTATCTCTGTCACCTTTCACCTCTAGCTCTGTCACCTTTCACCTCTAGCTCTGTCACCTTTCACCTCTAGCTCTGTCACCTTTCACCTCTATCTCTGTCACCTTTCACCTCTAGCTCTGTCACCTTTCACCTCTAGCTCTGTCACCTTTCACCTCTATCTCTGTCACCTTTCACCTCTAGCTCTGTCACCTTTCACCTCTAGCTCTGTCACCTTTCAGCTCTAGCTCTGTCACCTTTCACCTCTATCTCTGTCACCTTTCACCTCTATCTCTGTCACCTTTCACCTCTATCTCTGTCACCTTTCACCTCTAGCTCTGTCACCTTTCACCTCTAGCTCTGTCACCTTTCACCTCTATCTCTGTCACCTTTCACCTCTAGCTCTGTCACCTTTCACCTCTATCTCTGTCACCTTTCACCTCTAGCTCTGTCACCTTTCACCTCTAGCTCTGTCACCTTTCACCTCTATCTCTGTCACCTTTCACCTCTAGCTCTGTCACCTTTCACCTCTAGCTCTGTCACCTTTCACCTCTAGCTCTGTCACCTTTCAGCTCTAGCTCTGTCACCTTTCACCTCTAGCTCTGTCACCTTTCACCTCTATCTCTGTCACCTTTCACCTCTAGCTCTGTCACCTTTCACCTCTATCTCTGTCACCTTTCACCTCTAGCTCTGTCACCTTTCACCTCTAGCTCTGTCACCTTTCACCTCTAGCTCTGTCACCTTTCAGCTCTAGCTCTGTCACCTTTCACCTCTATCTCTGTCACCTTTCACCTCTAGCTCTGTCACCTTTCACCTCTAGCTCTGTCACCTTTCAGCTCTAGCTCTGTCACCTTTCACCTCTAGCTCTGTCACCTTTCACCTCTAGCTCTGTCACCTTTCACCTCTATCTCTGTCACCTTTCACCTCTAGCTCTGTCACCTTTCACCTCTAGCTCTGTCACCTTTCACCTCTAGCTCTGTCACCTTTCACCTCTAGCTCTGTCACCTTTCACCTCTAGCTCTGTCACCTTTCACCTCTAGCTCTGTCACCTTTCACCTCTAGCTCTGTCACCTTTCACCTCTAGCTCTGTCACCTTTCACCTCTAGCTCTTTCACCTTTCACCTCTATCTCTGTCACCTTTCAGCTCTAGCTCTGTCACCTTTCACCTCTAGCTCTGTCACCTTTCACCTCTAGCTCTGTCACCTTTCACCTCTAGCTCTGTCACCTTTCACCTCTAGCTCTGTCACCTTTCACCTCTAGCTCTGTCACCTTTCACCTCTAGCTCTGTCACCTTTCAGCTCTAGCTCTGTCACCTTTCACCTCTAGCTCTGTCACCTTTCACCTCTAGCTCTGTCACCTTTCACCTCTAGCTCTGTCACCTTTCACCTCTAGCTCTGTCACCTTTCAGCTCTAGCTCTGTCACCTTTCACCTCTAGCTCTGTCACCTTTCACCTCTAGCTCTGTCACCTTTCACCTCTAGCTCTGTCACCTTTCACCTCTAGCTCTGTCACCTTTCACCTCTAGCTCTGTCACCTTTCACCTCTAGCTCTGTCACCTTTCAGCTCTAGCTCTGTCACCTTTCAGCTCTAGCTCTGTCACCTTTCAGCTCTAGCTCTGTCACCTTTCAGCTCTAGCTCTGTCACCTTTCAGCTCTAGCTCTGTCACCTTTCAGCTCTATCTCTGTCACCTTTCAGCTCTATCTCTGTCACCTTTCAGCTCTATCTCTGTCACCTTTCAGCTCTAGCTCTGTCACCTTTCACAGCAGATGCAGAAGTGTGACATCGGCGGATGTGGTTGATTTGAGACGCATCCAAAAAACAGATCTCTCTAGCTTAACAGTTTCAACATTTCTACATGCCGTGTCGCATTATATAAGTGTGTTAACTTCTGTGCAGCATGAGTGGGGAGCTAACATGATGCAGCCTAGACTCCCTGTGCAGGCTAAGTGGAGTGGGCATGGTGCGCTCGTGTTATAAGGGGGACAATCGGCTGCGCTGATACAGACTTGACCCGTGAGCACATTTGACAGAAGTACCGAAAGTAACAAAAATTCTAGTACCGATCCGTTTTTCATGTTCTAGTATCGAAAAAGTACAGACGTTTTGGTTTACCGTGCAACACTACTATTTACTCCATGAAACTAACAGCCACCCTGAAGAGAAGAGGCGCAACCACAGGTAGAGTAGCAGACATTTATAATGCTGTAACAATCAGCAGGCAGGCCCGGGAGAAACCAGAGATGAGCAGAGGCCCAGTCTGATCGGGGTTGAAGGAAAAAGACTGATCTTTTAATAGTCCTTTTGATTAAATGATGGTTGTGTTTTCAGAGCTAAAGTTGCTTTATTGAGCTCAATAAACTCTGCGGTGTCTAGCCATCTGAAGTATCTATTACAGGAGATCCTATACAGGATATTTAGAACAGGGTTTCAGTATCTCTGTAGTCTGTAACCCAAACCAGAGTGAGACAGACAGCGGAATCAGTCAGAAACCAACCAGTGGTCTAATTAGGAAGACTGCTTTCCCATAACTACGTTTTCCATAATACACACGAGCGCACACACACGTGCACGCACACAGAAACTGTTCCCCCCCACTCTTATTGAATGGGTCTTAATTAAGAGAGTGAGCTATCAGGTTTCTAATGGAATGAGGGCATTTTGGGGGGGTTGTG
This sequence comes from Coregonus lavaretus, assembly GCF_964263955.1. Taxonomy (NCBI): domain Eukaryota; kingdom Metazoa; phylum Chordata; class Actinopteri; order Salmoniformes; family Salmonidae; genus Coregonus; species Coregonus lavaretus. The sequence goes on along the minus strand of NC_139993.1, from coordinate 59,084,034 downwards.
ATTTATCGTTAGGGTTTTGCCTGTCCTGCAGCTCCCCACACAGAGGGAACTGGGGGTAATGTCCAACATCAATCACTAGAAAAGGCTCCAGTCAGCCTGTGGGCCATACATCTCTCTCTCTCTTCTCTCTCTCTCTCTCTCTCTCTCTCGCTTTCTCTCTTTCTTTCTTCCTTTCTTTCTTTCTTTCTTTCTGTCTTTCTTAACCGATCCACTTTGTCTCCAAGCAGGCATGTTTGACTTTGAACATCTCAATGAGTTGTATGAGACACATAGTATTGTCAGTCCTTGCTGGCCTCATGCCCTGTCCCAACCACAGATCTGGTCAGCCTGACAGGCCACTGAGGACAGTTACTCAAAGCCCTATCGACCACCCCTGTCCTGTGAGATGCCAGTTCCTCCCTCAGTCAGTCATATATGTTGTTGAAGAGGATAGTATTGGTCAGGTTTCGATGAACCATCAAGACGGCAGCTACGCAGTAGAGCTCTATTGATTAACAATACCTTCCTCTTCATTAATCATTATTGACCACCGACTTGGACTCGACGGTCACGATGGCCTTGATATGAACACATCAGATGGGGCTGGATGGGTCTGCTATCATTGTTCTTCATTAGCTTTCTGTCTTTCTAGCTTTCTGTTGCTGACTACCACTGGGCTCAGAGTTAGGCCTCATTTACACAGAGAGAGATATGATTATAATGCCCTCCGGCTGGCCGGCTCTCTGCTATGATGATGATGAAGACTTAATGGTGTGCTTTACTGCTCTGACTGCAAAGGAAGATGGAAGTAGATACATGTCTGAAGGATATGGGTCTATCCAGACATCGTCATGATGTCACTGAAGTGGTGATTTAAGTACTCTGACGATGTTGATGCAGCTTCTGCTTCTCCAAGGCCATTTCTGAAGTAGTCGTTTCTGTATCGCTTAAGACTGTTAGTACTGTCCCTGTCAATATAAAGTGGGGGAGAGAAAGTGAAACATTTAAATAGTGTGGCAATAAGAGCCGCTGCAGGGCTGCATTCCAAATGGTAACCTCTTTTATAGTGCGCTATATAGTGAATAGGGTGCCATTTTGGGACGCACTCTAGGTCTCAGTCGGCCGGATGGCTCCATATCTCTTCCTCCACTCATCTCTCTCTCATCATCTCCAGGCCCCATTCTCTTGTCAGACATGTCATTTAGCCTGATGTGTGTTTGTCTAGTAGTGCTATCTGGGAAACAATCACACTCTACATCATCCTTAATTCACCACTCAGTAGCACCACTCCTATTATACTGCTGGTCTGGTTGATGCTATGTTGTTTAATGTTTGTGTTTAACGTTGTTTGAAAGACGTGGTAGGACGTTTATACAGGGTATCATGTTTGAAGGCTAGGATATGCATATGTGTCTACTGATAGCCCCCTCCCTCCTCCCGGTGGCCCCTCTCTCCCCTGGCTCCAGCACCAGTCCATTCTAACCCCCCTCCCTCCTCCCGGTGGCCCCTCTCTCCCCTGGCTCCAGCACCAGTCCATTCTAACCCCCCTCCCTCCTCCCGGTGGCCCCTCTCTCCCCTGGCCCCAGCACCAGTCCATTCTAACCCCCCTCCCTCCTCCCGGTGGCCCCTCTCTCCCCCGGCTCCAGCACCAGTCCATTCTAACCCCCCTCCCTCCTCCCGGTGGCCCCTCTCTCCCCCGGCTCCAGCACCAGTCCATTCTAACCCCCCTCCCTCCTCCCGGTGGCCCCTCTCTCCCCTGGCTCCAGCACCAGTCCATTCTAACCCCCCTCCCTCCTCCCGGTGGCCCCTCTCTCCCCTGGTCCCAACACCATCACTACCTGTCAGGGAGCAACAGACACACTGGGGCTATCCGTGTGACAACCATGACAGGGACTGATGAATGTGGTTGTGCTCCCGCATCTGTGGCTCTGAATAGCTCAGCTCTTTCCTGCACATAGTTTGTCCTGCAATCTTCTAAGCGATCTCTCATACCTGAAAAAGTATCTCTTGTTACTTATTTGTTTTGTTTGAGGATGAAAAGAAAGGATGCAGTAGACTCAGGGCAATGACCGCAAGCCGACAGATTATCTATACAGGGAAGATACTAGATAAATATCCATGGATATATCCAGCACCTCAAACAACCATGTCATTAGAGTGGTGCTAAAATAGTAGGCTAGTAACATCCGTCTTTGGATTACAGGGTGTCGCTGAGATAGACCCACACTTAACTACAGGAGGCTGTGCTACTAGCAGATGTGGCCTTTCAACCAGAGAGGCTGAGAGAGAGGCTGAGTGAGAGAGAGAGACCAAATTACCGTACGACCGACCACGTATTCACCCTGCACACCCTAATTAACTAACAAAACAAAGGCAAAGTCTTCTCATGCTTTGTTGATTTCAAAAAAGCTTTTGACTCAATTTGGCATGAGGGTCTGCGATACAAAGTGGTGTTGGGGGAAAAACATACGACATTATAAAATCCATGTACACAAACAACAAGTGTGCAGTTAAAATTGGCAAAAAACACACACATCTTTCCACAGGGCCGTGGGGTGAGACAGGGATGCAGCTTGAGCCCCACCCTCTTCAACATGTATATCAACTAAATTGGCGAGGGCACTAGAACAGTCTGCGGCACCTGGCCTCATCGTACTAGAATCTGAAGTCAAATGTCTACTGTTTGCTGATGATCTGGTGCTTCAGTCCCCAACCAAGGAGGGCCTACAGCAGCACCTAGATCAATCAATCCATCAAATGTATTTATAAAGCCCTTTTTACATCAGCAGATGTCACAAAGTGCTATAAAGAAACCCAGCCTAAAACCTCAAACAGCAAGCAATGCAGATGTAGAAGCACGGTGGCTAGTAAAAACTCCCTAGAAAGACAGGAACCTAGAAAGAAACCTAGAGGAACCAGGGTCTGAGGGGTGGCCAGTCCTCTTCTGGCTGTGTAGGGTGGAGATAATAAGAGTACATGGCCATTAAGGCCAGATTGTTCTTCAAGATGTTCAAACGTTCATAGATGACCAGCAGGGTCAAATAATAATCACAGTGGTTGTAGAGGGTGCAACAGGTCAGTACCTCAGGAGTAAATGTCAGTTGGCTTTTCATAGCCAGAGAGAGACAGAAACCGAGACAGAGACAATAGGCAGACAGAGAGAGAGAGAGAGAGCTTGGCCAAATACATTTAAACTCAGTTTTTCACAATTCCTGACATTTAATCGTAAAAAATTCCCTGTCTTAGGTCAGTTAGGATCACCACTTTATTTTAAGAATGTGAAATGTCAGTTTATCAACCAGCTAATTATTAGAATCGGGTACGCTAGATTAGGATTGGAGGGAAAACCTACAGGACGGTTGCTCTCCGGGAACAGCGTTGGAGAGCCCTGATCTAGCCAGTAGCCACAAAACCTAGCTTCCAACTAACTGAAAGTACATGATGCTCACCCTGCACTTGATGACAGTGAATAGGCCTACTTTTTCAGTAAGTGCTCAACGTGATTCAGCCGTCACAACAGATAACCTTCAAAACCCTCTCACTCTACTAATGAGTCACCTGGCTGGGTTTGGCATTGGAGGGGAAAACTGAATAAATCTCCATTGAATCTGCTCGCCTGTGGTAGGTTAAGGGTGTTTTCAAAGGGCTGTGTTAGTGCAGTTTAGTGTTCTTGTTATTATCAAGGGTTTTCATGGTCGCTCATTTTCTCTCTCTAAAGCTTAATTGGCTTTTAGGGTTTGTTCTGTTTGCCTGCTGGCCTAATAGATTCTCAATGCTACACATATTAATGGGGTTGAATGGATAAAGCCCAGGCTAAACAGATCTGTGTTGCTAGCTGACTGGCAACGTGATGGAGCTCGACAACACACTGCACTGGCACTCTCTCAGACAACACACTGCACTGGGCACTCTCTCAGACAACACACTGCACTGGGCACTCTCTCAGACAACACACTGCACTGGCACTCTCTCAGACAACACACTGCACTGGGCACTCTCTCAGACAACACACTGCACTGGGCACTCTCTCAGACAACACACTGCACTGGGCACTCTCTCAGACAACACACTGCACTGGGCACTCTCTCAGACAACACACTGCACTGGGCACTCTCTCAGACAACACTCTGCACTGGGCACTCTCTCAGACAACACACTGCACTGGGCACTCTCTCAGACAACACACTGCACTGGCACTCTCTCAGACAACACACTGCACTGGGCACTCTCTCAGACAACACACTGCACTGGGCACTCTCTCAGACAACACTCTGCACTGGGCACTCTCTCAGACAACACACTGCACTGGGCACTCTCTCAGACAACACACTGCACTGGCACTCTCTCAGACAACACACTGCACTGGGCACTCTCTCAGACAACACTCTGCACTGGCACTCTCTCAGATGGAGAAACCATTCTGATTAAAGGACTCTATAAAACACTTAATGAAATGGAAATCAGTCACTCACACAAACTTTGTGATGAGACATGAATAATACAATGTTTTGGCACCAGATGAAAAGGCGTAGGAGTTTTAGTCTGATTGCTTGACTGTGATTTTATTTCTGGTGGAATTATTATAAGACCAAGTAAAATAATAATAATAATGTCAGTCTTTTTAATAATATTAAGCTTTTTTTTCCCCTGTAGAGAAAATATCACTTTGATCTGATATCTTCTCCTTTCCTTCCGGAGGAAATGTGTGTTGTCGAACTGGCATGTTCTTTTGTTGGGGGGGGTCAGGCCCCCCAGATAGCATATGAACGCGTCATTTTTTAGAATGACAGGAAATGAGCTTTAAAACTGCAACATTTTCTCTCAGCCTCATAATTATAATTTATTCAGCTTCATTGCAAAGAGAATCTCAAAGTGTAGCTACATACGGAGAGTAGGTCTGGACTACGGCAATTGTCAGATAGAGTCTAACGTTTTGGGTGTTTCAAGCCTCCAACAGATGGAGCAACAGTCGAGAGGGATCCACATAGCTGGAGCAGAGGGAAGTGTTGGTCAACGGGGGGCAGATGAGCAGGTCCTCCGGTGGCAGGCAGGCAGCACAGTTCACTGTCCATTCAAGGCATCTCACCGGCGCCTCGCCATCCCTGCCGTCTGACTGCCTTGTACGAGATGAAGTTTGTGGTTAAGTTCCCACTTACTCAATGATGACAGCCCACACAACATTTCTGATGGAATCTTTAGACTGAGCAATGAATTCATCAGTGCCAGCTCGCCATCCATTGCAGTTCTCCTCATGGGTCAGGAGACCGTAGAAAAATGAAATAGGGTGGTGTATTTAAACAGAGAGGAAGAGGCAAAGCGAGATGATTTACTTCGCTCAAAATCAGTCCGCCCGAGAAGCACTTTTTTGAGTGGAGGTCTATGAGAGTGTGCTGCCATCCTGTTAGAAGGTAACAGATGATTTTATTATAGTGGTTAAGATTGACTTTCATTGTGTTCCATGGTGTTTATCGCCCCCGTCAGTTGTATTAGTTTGCTCGTGCGTCATGTAAGCGAATTGTAAAATACTATACTATAGTTTTGTTACTGTTTCTAGTGTAATATGCTTTGTTATTGTACAGAGGTGTTTGCACATTATTAGAGTAATGAAAAGAGTTGGCTAGTTGTTACTCATATGTTCAACCTTCCCAAGTTCTCTCACGTCACCCCGCTCCTCCGCACACTCCACTGGCTTCCAGTTGAGGCTCGCATCTACTACAAGACCATGGTGCTTGCCTACGGAGATGTGAGGGGAACGGCACCTCCTTACCTTCAGGCTCTGATCAGACCCTACACCCAAACGAGGGCACTACGTTCATCCACCTCTGGCCTGCTAGCTCCCATACCTCTACGGAAGCACAGTTCCAGCTCAGCCCAGTCAAAGCTATTCGCTGCTCTGGCACCCCAATGGTGGAACAAGCTCCCCCACGACGCCAGGACAGCGGAGTCACTGACCACCTTCCGGAGACACTTGAAACCATACCTCTTTAAGGAATACCTGAAATAGTATAAAAGTAATCCCCCCCCCCCCAAAAAAAAAAAAAAAGCAGTTGTCCAACTGGCTATCATAAGTTGAATGCACCAATTTGTAAGTCGCTCTGGATAAGAGTGTCTGCTGAATGATGTAAATGTAAATAAAGTCAACCTGTGTGCAATCTAAGTGTCACATGATCTGTCACATGATCTCAGTATATATACACCTGTTCTGAAAGGCCCCAGAGTCTGCAACACCACTAAACAAGGGGCACCACCAAGCAAGCGGCACCATGAAGACCAAGGAGCTCTCCAAACAGGTCAGGGACAAAGTTGTGGAGAAGTACAGATCAGGGTTGAGTTAAATAAAAATATCAGAAACGTTGAACATCCCACGGAGCACCATTTAAATCCATTATTAAAAAATGGAAAGAATATGGCACCACAACAAACCTGCCAAGAGAGGGCCGCCCACCAAAACTCACGGACCAGACAAGGAGGGCATTAATCAGAGAGGCAACAAATACACCAAAGATTACCCTGAAGGAGCTGCAAAGCTCCACAGCGGAGAGATTGGAGTATCTGTCCATAGGACCACTTTAAGCCGTACACTCCACAGAGCTGGGCTTTACGGAAGAGTGGCCAGAAAAAAGCAATTGCTTAAAGAAAAAGATAAGCAAACACATTTGGTGTTCGCCAAAAGGCATGTGGGAGACTCCCCAAACATATGGAAGAAGGTACTCAGGTGAGATTAGACGAAAATTGAGCTTTTTGGCCATCAAGGAAAACTTTCTGTCTGTCGCAAACCCAACACCTCTCATCATCCTGAGAACACCATCCCCACAGTGAAACATGGTGGTGGCAGCATCATGCAGTGGGGATGTTTTTCATCGGCAGGGACTGGGAAACTGGTCAGAATTGAAGGAATGATGGATGGCGCTAAATACAGGGAAATTCTTGAAGGAAACCTGTTTCAGTCTTCCAGAGATTTGAGTCTGAGACGGAGGTTCACCTTCCAGCAGGACAATGACCCCAAGCATACTGCTACAGCAACACTCGAGTGGTTTAAGGGGAAACATTTAAATGTCTTGGAATGGCCTAGTCAAAGCCCAGACCTCAATCCAATTGAGAATCTGTGGTATGACTTAAAAATTGCTGTACACCAGCGGTACCCATCCAACTTGAAGGAGCTGGAGCAGTTTTGCCTTGAAGAATGGGCAAAAATCCCAGTGGCTAGATGTGCCAAGCTTATAGAGACACCCCAAGAGACTTGCAGCTGTAATTGCTGCAAAAGGTGGCTCTTCAAAGTATTGACTTTGGGGGGGGGGGGTGAATAGTTATGCATGCTCAAGGTTTCTGTTTTTATGTCTTATTTCTTGTTTGTTTTGCATCTTCAAAGTGGTAGGCATGTTGTGTAAATCAAATGATGCAAACCCCCAAAAATCAATTTTAATTCCAGGTTGTAAGGGAAGAAAATAGGAAAAATGCCAAGGGGAGTGAATACTTTCGCAAGCCACTGTACATGTGGGTAGAGTTAAAGTGACTATGCATAGATTATGAACAGAGTAGCAGCAGCTTAAAAGATGGGGTGGGGTGGGGGGGGGGCAATGCAAATAGTCCTTGTAGCCATGATTAGCTGTTCAGGAGTCTTATGGCTTGGGGGTAGAAGCTGTTAAGAAGCCTTTTGGCTTGGGGGTAGAAGCTGTTAAGAAGCCTTTTGGACCTAGACTTGACGCTCCGGTACCGCTTTCCGTGCGGTAGCAGAGAGAACAGTCTATGACTAGGGTGTCTGGAGTCTTTGACAATTTTTAGGGTTTTCCTCTGACACCGCCTGGTGTAGATGTCCTGGATGGCAGGAAGCTTGTCCCCAGTGATGTACTGGGCCGTAGTGCCTTGCGGTCGGAGGCCGAGCAGTTGCCATACCATGCGGTGATGCAACCAGTCAGGATGCTCTCGAGGGTGCAGCTGTATAACTTTTTCAGGATCTGAGGACCCATGCCAAATCTTTTCAGTCTTCTGAGGGGGAATAGGCTTTGTCGTGCCCTCTTCACGACTGTCTTGGTGTGTTTGGACCATGATAGTTTGTTGGTGATGTGGACAGCAATGGAACTTGAAGCTCTCAACCTGCTCCACTACAGCCCTGTCGATGAGAATGGGTGCGTGCTCAGTCATCTCCTTTGTCTTGATCACGTTGAGGGAGAGGTTGTTATCCTGGCACCACACGGCCAGGTCTCTGACCTCCTCCCTATAGGCTGTCTCATCGTTGTCAGTGATCATGCCTACCACTGTTGTGTTGTCGGCAAACTTAAGGATGGTGTTGGAGTCGTGCCTGGCCATGCAGTCATGGTTGAACAGGGAGTACAGGAGGGGACTGAGCACGCACCCCTGAGGGGCCCCTGTGTTGAAGATCAGCGTGGCAGATGTGTTGTATCCTACCCTTACCACCTGGGGGCGGCCCGTCAGGAAGTCCAGGATCCAGTTGCAGAGGGAGGTGTTTAGTCCCAGAGTCCTTAGCTTAGTGATGAGCTTTGAGGGCACTATGGTGTTGAACGCTGAGCTGTAGTAAATGAATAGCATTCTCATGTAGGTGTTGCTCTTGTCCAGGTGGGAAAGGGCAGTGTGGAGTGCAATGGAGATTGCATCATCTGTGGATCTGTTGGGGCGGTATGCAAATTGGAGTGAGTCTAGGGTTTCTGGGATAATGGTGTTGATGTGAGCCATGACCAGCCTTTCAAGCACTTCATGGCTACAGACGTGAGTGCTACGGGTCGGTAGTCATTTAGGCAGGTTATCTTAGTGTTCTTGGTTGGGGTATGTACGTATGGTCACTGTGGGGACGACGTCATCGATGCACTTATTAATGAAGCCATTGACTGATGTGGTGTACTCCTCAATGCTATTGGAAGAATCCTGGAACATGTTCCAGTCTGTGCTAGCAAAACCGAGTCACTGGTGCTTCCTGCTTTAGTTTTAGCTTATAAGCAGGAATCAGGAGGATAGAGTTATGGTCAGATTTGCCAAATGGAGGGCGAGGGAGTGCTTTGTACGCGTCTCTGTGTGTGGAGTAAAGGTGGTCTAGAGGTTTTTTTCCTCTGGTTGCACATTTTAACATGCTGGTAGAAATTAGGTTGAGCAGATTTAAGTTTCCCTGCATTAAAGTCCCCGGCCACTAGGAGCGATGCCTCTGGATGAGCGTTTTCCTGTTTAGTTATGGCCTTATACAGCTCATTGAGTGCAATCTTAGTGCCAGCATCGGTTTGTGGTGGTAAATAGACAGCTACAAAAAATATAGATGAAAACTCTCTTGGTAAATAGTGTGGCCTACAGTTTATCATGAGATACTCTACCTCAGGCGAGCAAAACCTCGAGACTTCCTTAGTATTAGATTTTATGCACCAGCTGTTGTTTACAAATATACACAGACCGACGCCCCTTGTCTTACCGGAGTCAGCCGTTCTATCCTGCCGATGTAGCGTATATCCCGCCAGCTGTATGTTATCCATGTCGTCATTCAGCCACGACTCGGTGAAGCATAAGATATTACAGTTTTTAATGTCCCATTGGTAGGATAACCTTAATCTTAGGTCGTCCAATTTATTTTCAAATGATTGAACATTGGCTAATAGGATTGATGGAAGAGGCAGTTTACTCACTCGCCGTTGGATCCTTACAAGGCACCCCGACTGTCACGGTTTCGACCGAGGCTGCTCCTCCTCCTTGCTCGGGCAGGCTTCGGCGGTCGTCGTCCCCGGAGTACTAGCTGCCACCATTGTATGTTTTCGATGTTCGTTTGGTTTTGTCTAGTTGTTGTACACCTGTTCCCTGTTAGTGTGATTATGTACCCTTTATACGTTCAATTAGTTTGTCATGTGTTGTGTGTAATTGTTTTCACCTGTCGTTTGGTGCAGTGCTGTTTGCCAGTCGCTCATATTGTACCGTCGCACTATTGTTTTGTGCGCAGTCGGTTTTGGAGTGTTTTATGCACTGTGGCATATTGTTCGCCTCCGGGTTGGTTAGACCCGTTTTGTTATTTTGTTTTTGCAAGTAAAGTCTGGTTTGACTTAGCTCCTGTGTCCTGCATTTGATTCACACCACATCCGCATCAGAGTTCGCGACACCGACCTACGTCCACGATATCTCCGTCTCTTTCTCATGCGAAGACGGGGATTTGGGCGTTGTCGGGTGTCTGTAGAATATCCTTCGCGTCCGACTCGTTGAAGAAAAAGTATTTGTCCAATACGAGGTGATTAATCGCTGTCCTGATATCCAGAAGCTATTTTTGGTCATAAGAGACGGTGGCAGAAGAAGATGGCTGCCGTTTTACAGCCCTCTAACCAATTGTACTGGATATCAGGACAGCGATTACTCACCTCGCGTTGGACGAACACTTTTTCTTCAACGAGGCGTTCGCGAAGGATATTCTACAGACTCCCGACAAGGCCCAGATCCCCGTCATTCGCGTGAGGAAGAGACGGAGATATCGTGGACGTAGGTCGGGGTGCCTTGTAAGGATCCGACGGCGAACGAGTAAACTGCCTCTCCCATCAATCCTATTAGCCAACGTTCAAGCTTTGGAGAATAAAATGGACGATTTAAGATTACGGTTATCCTACCAACGGGACATTAAAAACTGTAATATCTTATGTTTCACGGAGTCGTGGCTGAACGACGACAATGATAACATTCAGCTAGCAGGCTATACGCTACATCGGCAGGACAGAACGGCAGACTCGGGTAAGACGAGGGGTGGCGGTCTCTGTATATTTGTAAACAACAGCTGGTGCACCAAATCAAATACTAAGGAGGTCTCAAGGTTTTGCTCGCCTGAGGTAGAGTATCTTATGATAAGCTGCAGACCACACTATTTACCAAGAGAGTTTTCATCTATATTTTTCATAGCTGTCTATTTACCACCACAAACCAATGCTGGCATTAAGATTGCACTGAATGAGTTGTACAAGGCCATTAATCAACAGGAAAACGCTCATCCAGATGCAGCGCTCCTAGTAGCAGGGGACTTTAATGCAGGGAAACTTAAATCCGTTCTACCTAATTTCTACCAGCATGTTAAATGTGCAACCAGAGGGGAAAAAACTCTAGACCACCTTTACTCCACACACAGAGACGCATACAAAGCTCTCCCTCGCCCTCCATTTGGCAAATCTGACCATAACTCTATCCTCCTGATTCCTGCTTATAAGCAAAAACTGAAGCAGGAAGCACCAGTGATTCGGCTAATAAAAAAGTGGTCAGATGACGCAGATGCTAAGCTACAGGACTGTTTTGCTAGCACAGACTGGAACATGTTCCGGGATTCTTCAGACAGCATTGAGGAGTACACCACATCAGTCACTGGCTTCATCAATAAGTGCATCGATGATGTCGTCCCCACAGTGACCGTACGTACATACCCCAACCAGAAGCCATGGATTACAGGAAACATCCGCACTGAGCTAAAGGGTAGAGCTGCCGCTTTCAAGGAACGGGACTCTAACCCGGACGCTTATAAGAAATCCCGCTATGACCTCCGACGAACCATCAAACAGGCAAAGAGTCAATACAGGTCTAAGATTGAATCATACTACACTGGCTCTGACGCTCGTCGGATGTGGCAGGGCTTGAAAACTATTACAGACTACAAAGGGAAGCACAGCCGCGAGCTGCCCAGTGACACAAGCCTACCAGACGAGCTAAACCACTTCTATGCTCGCTTCGAGGCAAGCAACACTGAAGCATGCATGAGAGCACCAGCTGTTCCGGACGACTATGTGATCACGCTCTCCGTAGCCGATGTGAGTAAGACTTTTAAGCAGGTCAACATTCACAAGGCCGCAGGGCCAGACGGATTACCAGGACGTGTACTCCGAGCATGTGCTGACCAACTGGCAAGTGTCTTCACTGACATTTTCAACATGTCCCTGACTGAGTCTGTAATACCAACATGTTTCAAGCAGACCACCATAGTCCCCGTGCCCAAGAACTCTAAGATAACCTGCCTAAATGACTACCGACCCGTGGCACTGACGTCTGTAGCCATGAAGTGCTTTGAAAGACTGGTCATGGCTCACATCAACAGCATAATCCCAGAAACCCAAGAACCCACTCCAATTTGCATACCGCCCCAACAGATCCACAGATGATGCAATCTCTATCGCACTCCACACTGCCCTTTCCCACCTGGACAAGAGGAACACCTACGTGAGAATGCTATTCATTGACTACAGCTCAGCATTCAACACCATAGTGCCCTCAAAGCTCATCACTAAGCTAAGGATCCTGGGACTAAACACCTCCCTCTGCAACTGGATCCTGGACTTCCTGACGGGCCGCCCCCAGGTGGTAAGGGTAGGTAACAACACATCTGCCACACTGATCCTCAACACGGGGGCCCCTCAGGGGTGCGTGCTCAGTCCCCTCCTGTACTCTCTGTTCACCCATGACTGCATGGCCAGGCACGACTCCAACACCATCATTAAGTTTGCCGACGACACAACAGTGGTAGGCCTGATCACCGACAACGATGAGACAGCCTATAGGGAGGAGGTCAGAGATCTGGCCGTGTGGTGCCAGGACAACAACCTCTCCCTCAACGTGACCAAGACAAAGGAGATGATTGTGGACTACAGGAAAAAAAAGAGGACTGAGCACGCCCCCATTCTCATCGACGGGGCTGTAGTGGAACAGGTTGAGAGCTTCAAGTTCCTTGGTGTCCACATCACCAACGAACTATCATGGTCCAAACACACCAAGACAGTCGTGAAGAGGGCACGACAAAGCCTATTCCCCCTCAGGAGACTAAAAAGATTTGGCATGGGTCCTCAGATCCTCAAAAAATTCTACAGCTGCACCATCGAGAGCATCCTGACTGGTTGCATCACCGCCTGGTATGGCAACTGCTTGGCCTCTGACCGCAAGGCACTACAGAGGGTAGTGCGTACGGCCCAGTACATCACAGGGGCAAAGCTCCCTGCCATCCAGGACCTCTATACCAGGCGGTGTCAGAGGAAGGCCCTCAAAATTGTCAAAGACTCCAGTCACCCTAGTCATAGACTGTTCTCTCTGCTACCGCACGGCAAGCGGTACCGGAGTGCCAAGTCTAGGTCCAAAAGACTTCTCAACAGCTTCTACCCCCAAGCCATAAGAATCCTGAACAGCTAATCATGGCTACCCGGACTATTTGCACTGCCCCCCCACCCCATACTTTTTACGCTGCTGCTACTCTGTTAAGTATTTATGCATAGTCACTTTAACTCTACCCACATGTACATATTACCTCAACTACCTCAACTAGCCGGTGCCCCCGCACATTGACTATGCAACGGTACCCCCCTGTATATATAGCCTCCCTACTGTCACTTTATTCTATTGTATATATAGCCTCCCTACTGTCACTTTATTTTTACTTCTGCTCTTTTTTTCTCAACACTTTTTTGTTGTTTTATTCTTACTTTTTCTGTTTAAAATAAATGCACTGTTGGTTAAGGGCTGTAAGTAAGCATTTCACTGTAATGTCTGCACCTGTTGTATTCGGCGCATGTGACCAATAAAATTTGATTTGATTTGATTTGAAATAACACGAAAAAACACACATAATAGTACAATTTGTTAGAGGGCTGTAAAACAGCAGCCATTTTCTCAGTCGCTTTGAAATCTGCAATGTGTTGTGCGCTTTATTTTAACAGTATATTTTCTTTGCTATTGCAGTGAATCTATCCAAATCAATGTTGTTGTTTTTTTAAGAGAATTGGTGCCACCAGCTGAAAAAGTATGTAGCCAGTGCCACCAGTGGAAAAAGTTAGTGTAGAACCCTGTGAGGTAATTGGGTTAGTCTATTCCAGTCAGGATGAAGTAATCGGGTTAGTTAGACTATATCAGAAAGCCCTCTGATTAGAGAGGGGAAATTGAATTGACTCCCCCTTTTCAGTCCCTTCCACTCCCCTCCCCTGGCCTTCAGTTCTCCTCCAGCTCTGCTACAGTAGATACCATTCAGTTCTGCTGCCACCTGCCTGCTACATCAAATCACTGGATAACCTATTTGATAACTCCATTCGCTACTTCTTTCCCTCATTCTCTCTATCTCTGCTGTTGTTACTGTTGCTGGTGTTCGTTCACTGGCTTGTTCAGTTTCTCTAGAGCGACCCATTGTTCTGTGCTTCTGCTTGTCAAAGTTGTCATGTTTCAAAGTGCTTTGTCTGTGTTGAAGAATGAAAATAACCATATTGTATATCCAGATAGAGTAGCTACTTGGGACTGTATGACACGCTTGACGTTAGCTATGCATTTCTTAGTCTTTCATCCAGGTAGTATTTCAGGAATGTTCTCTTTCCTCTCCATCCATGTTTTTCTCCCTCCTGCTGAGGTGTGAGTACTTTTTTGATGACGTGTGCGTGTGTATGTTCTGTTTATTACATATGGGTTGTGTTTTATCTCTGCCTCAGGGGAAGGAAATGTACTTTCCTTGTAGAGAGCAGCAGCACAGTTAAGAGGACAGCAGCAGTGGTCCTCATTGCTCAACAACAGAAGGGATGTCCTCATTGCTCAACAACAAAAGGTATGTCCTCATTGCTCAACAACAGAAGGGATGTCCTCATTGCTCAACAACAGAAGGGATGTCCTCATTGCTCAACAACAGAAGGGATGTCCTCATTGCTCAACATCAGAAGTGATGTCCTCATTGCTCAACAACAGAAGTGATGTCCTCATTGCTCAACAACAGAAGTGATGTCCTAGTTCCTCAGCACAGAAGTGATGTCCTCGTTCCTCAGCACAGAAGTGATGTCCTCATTCCTCAACAACAGAAATGTCCTCGTTCCTCAAATGTCTGAGCCTGTTTCCACCTGGATAACATCAGCTCCTGGTCCTAGCCTAGCGTAGCGGTAGCCGCTTAACAAACACGGCTAGCTCCCCTCCAAATAAAATCACCAGTTGGGGAACCCAGTTTGGGAACCCTGGCTCAGCTCTAGTTAAGACACCTAGACCTTCTCACGTTCATCCATTGGCTAGTGACCTGATTTTCAGTTCAGCGATTGGTCAGTTGAGTGCTGATTTCTGTGTGCTTCCTGTCTTAATGAGGATTGGTTAAGCTTCTCTTGGCAGGTCAGGAGGAAGTGGGTGGCATTGTTGGATTAAGTGCTTCACTGCTTTCTCCAAACTCCTCCTTAGTACATTACAGTAGGTGGGTGCTCCGTCTAAACTCATCATCTTGTAAGGTGCTCTCTAAACCTTTCCCCCCCTGCTGTGTCTGTGCTGCTAGGGCACTGGCCTGGCGTCTTGCCCCACTTCCTACTTTGTCCCGAGATGAGAGGCTTTTGAAGTAAGAAGAGAACATGGCAAATGCTGCTTCACGTTGGTATCAGGGGTAAGGGAGAGAGAAAGAGACAGAGAAAGACCGGAGCTTTGTCTTGGCGTGTGGGTTGACATTGGTGTATGTGTTATATGATACCTGGTCTGATCTAACATGATGATGAATGATGACGAGGATGAAGAGCCGACGGAGAGGACCAGGACAGCAGACTGGCTGTCTGTGTGGACCCTCGGAGACCTGACGGTGAGGAAAGGAAGCCTGTGTTTATTTCTCCCTGCTTTAACAAGGCTGTGTTTGGGCCCAGGAAGGAAAGGGAGAGAAAAACGTACTCTATTTAGCCGTCCCCTCCCCTCCAGCAGGCCACGTCTGAAATCAAGTCTCTTTTGTTGGGGACGGACGCTGGGGCCTTTGTGACTGTGGTGCTGTGTTTGTTTATGGTATGTATGTAGCTATGTCTCCAGAGTGGCTGGAGAATGCTATTCACAAAAATTGGACCTGGAGGGCTAGCATTCAGGAGGAGACAGACTTAGTGGAGATAGTGATTTTATTCATTTAGTGGGGCTGCTAGCATGCTATTGCTCTTTCTCTGTGTTTTAACAGCGGATAATTGGGTCTAAATGAAGGCTTAGTGTTACCAGAGGGTCATGTGGAAGTTGTTTAAATATATCTTCATATTCATATGCCTACTGTCCCACCTCATCTCTATTGGACACATAGATCCTCTAGTTGTTGAAGTGTTTCCCAATACAGGAAGTCTTCCAACCATGCTGCTTCCTGTTGTGCTGTACTTCTACTAAGTTTCTTCTAATCTGGCTGGAGTAGGACGGTGGAGTGCTACAGCATGTCTGTCTGTGATAGTAGTCAATGATAAAAGGGCCAGGCAGGCAGCCCAGTGAGGAACAGCCCAATGAGAATGCAATCTAAAGCCCTAGTCTCACTCTCCCCTCCCTCCCCTGACTGGCTCTAACTACGACTCTGAGAAGCTGGGAAGCTCAATTAGACCAGCAGACCAGGGGAGGAACCAGTGGGGAGGCCTTTGGCCCGACACACTACAGGCAGCCTGGGGGATGTTCCCTAAGATAAGCAGTTAGCTACGCTCTGCCAGCTCTGGAATGGAGCTCAGCATGGGACTGACTGACTCTGGGGTTTGGGGATTGGGAATAGGAACAAGACTTTCCCTCTCACTCTTTTGTTGGAACTTGAGAAGCCGTAGTCAGCGTTTTCTTATCAGTCTCCAGATTATGGGGTTTATGTGATGGTTTCTCTGCCAGCTCTCTGTACTGCTGCTCTCTGTCTCACTTTCTCTCTCAATTCAAAGGGACTTTATTGGCATGGGAAACATATGTTTACATTATCAAAGTAAGTAAAATAGATAATAAACAAAAGTGAAATAAATAATATATAAAAAACAGTAAACATTACACTCAGAAGTTACAAAAGAATAAAGACATTTCAAATGTAATATTATGTCTATATACAGTGTTGTAATGATGTGCAAATAGTACAAAAGGGAAGAACATTAACATAAATATGGGTTGTATTTACAATGGTGTTTGTTCTTCACTGGTTGCCCTTTTCTTGTGGCAACAGGTCACAAATCTTGCTGCTGTGATGGCACACTGGGGTATTTCACCTAATAGATATGGGAGTTGATCAAAATGTGGATTTGTTTTTGAATTCTTTGTGGGTCTGTGTAATCTGAGGGAAATATGTGTCTCTAATATAGTCATACATTTGGCAGGAGGTTAGGAAGTGCTGCTCAGTTTCCACCTCATTTTGTGGGCAGTGTGCACATAGCCTGTCTTCTTGAGAGCCAGGTCTGCCTACGGCGGCCTCTCTCAATAGCAAGGCTATGCTCACTGAGTCTGTACATAATCAAAGCTTTCCTTCATTTTGGGTCAGTCACAGTGGTCAGGTATTCTGCCACTGTGTACTCTCTGTTTAGGGCCAAATAGCATTTTAGTTTGCTCAGTTTTTTTGTTTGTTCTTTCCAATGTGTCAAGTAATTCTCTTTTTGCAGAATTCTGTATGCACAATTTGGTGTTTGTCCCATTTTGTGAATTCTAGGTTGGTGAGCGGACCCCAGAGCTCACAACCATAAAGGGCAATGGGTTCTATAACTGATTCATGTATTTTTAGCCAGATCCTAATTGGTATGTTGCATTTTATGTTCCTTTTGATGGCATAGAAGGCCCTTCTTGCCTTGTCTCTCAGATCGTTCACAGCTTTGTGGAAGTTACCTGTGGCGCTGATGTTTAGGCCGAGGTATGGATAGTTTTTTGTGTGCTCTAGGGCAACGGTGTCTAGATGGAATTTGTATTTGTGGTCCTGGCAACTGGACCTTTTTTGGGAACACCATTATTTTTGTCTTACTGAGATTTACTGTCAGGGCCTAGGTCTAATCTGTGCAGAAGATCTAGGTGCTGCTGTAGGCTCTCCTTGGTTGGTGACAGAAGCACCAGACCATCAGCAAACAGTAGATATTTGACTTCAGATCCTAGTAGGGTGAGGCCGGGTGCCGCAGACTGTTCTAGTGCCCTCGCCAATTCGTTGATATACATGTTGAAGAGGGTGGGGCTCAAGCTGCATCCCTGTCTCACCTCACGGCCCTGTGGAAAGATGTGTGTGTTTTTTGCCGATTTTAACCACACACTTGTTGTTTGTGTACATGGATTTGATAATGTTGTATGTTTTTTCCCCCCCAACACCACTTTCCATCAATTTGTATAGCAGACCCTCATGCCAAATTGAGTCAAAAGCTTTTTTGAAATCAACAAAGCATGAGAATACTTTGCCTTTGTTTTATGTTGTTTGTCAATTAGGGTGTGCAGGGTGAATACGTGGTCTGTCGTACGGTAATTTGCTGAAAAGCCAATTTGACATTTGCTCGGTACATTGTTTTCACTGAAGAAATGTACGAGTCTGCTGTTAATGATAATGCAGAGGATTTCCCAAGGTTGCTGTTGACGCATATCCCACGGTAGTTATTGGGGTCAAATTTGTCTCCACTTTTGTGGATTGGGGTGATCAGTCCTTGGTTCCAAATATTGGGAAAGTGCCAGAACCGAGGATGATGTTAAAGAATTTAAGTATAGCCAATTTAAATTTGTGGTCTGTATATTTTATCATTTCATTTAGGATACCATCAATACCACAAGTCTTTTTGGGTTGGAATGTTTGTATTTTGACCTGTAATTAATTCATGTAATTGGAGAATCCAGTGGGTTCTGGTAGTCTTTAATAGTTGATTCTAAGATTTGTATTTGATCATGTATGTTTTTGCTGTTTCTCTCTCTGTCTCTCTGCTAGAATCGTTACTTCCAGTCTCCGATTTTTGCTGGATGTAGCATCATAGCTTCTCTCCTGCCTGAAGCACAAAGCAGCTGTGTGTTCCTGCTCTGAAGTGTTTCTGTGTGATATAGGCCTAACTTAATTTCTGCTAATGACCTGTTGGTCGGGCTGCCTTTCTGCTAATGACCTGTTTGTCTGGCTGCCTCTCTGCTGATGACCTGTATCTGATTATCGCTACACACTGACGGTCTCTCATTGGGTCTCCCGGTTCCCTTCTATCCCACACTCCTCCCCTCCCCCTTTCTCTCTCTCTCTCTCTCTCTGTGTGTTTTCACCATGGCCACGTACCTCTTTGCATGATACTTTCTGTTCTATTCTGTGTTGATGCAGTGAACAGTAGCAGTCGAGTCAGTTCTGTATGACTTCCTGCAAGTTGAGCAGAACATGGTACTTCTCCTCAGTGAGAGAGCAATTCAGTTCCTGGGTCCACTGCAATGTACCCTAGCATAGAAAGACGCTTGAGCGGTTTTCCCACTGACGATTTTCAGGGGAAACAAAAATACTGTCTCCCAGAAAACCGGATGTTAGCATAGGCTAGGCCATCCAAACCCCCACTGCTGAAAAGCATCAGGAAGCTGCCACGGATCAAATGACTAACTAGTAGTTTACATCAGGCATTCACTTTTTTGTAGATATCAAAGATCGGGTGATTTTCAGGCTCGATGTGTGTCTGTTTGTGTGTGTCTGTGTGTGCTTGCCACTGGCTTGAAATGTTTAATTAAATATTTCCCCCAAGCCACACACAAGTAGTTGAAGGTGCTTTTTTAGAATCTTAAAAAGTCAGGAGGATGTGTGATATTAAGTGTGTGTGTGCATGTTGCTCTCTGTGTATCTACTATATGTTTTGTTGCTGTGTGTGTGTGTGTGTGTGTGTGTGTGTGTGTGTGTGTGTGTGTGTGTGTGTGTGTGTGTGTATGCTTAGCTTATACTATGGGGCGTCGGCGTATTTGTGACCCACCACCTGGATTCTGTCCTTTTTGGTGATTTTTACAATGGATTAAAGTGGAGATTCAGAGCTAGAAAATGGTACAGTTGAAGTCGGAAGTTTACATACACCTTAGCCAAATACATTTAAACTCAGTTTTTCACAATTCCTGACATTTAATCCTAGTAAAAATTCCCTGTTTTAGGTCAGTTAGGATCACCATGCTCACACACGCTTTTTCAGTTCTGCCCACACATTTTCTATAGGATTGAGGTCAGGGCTTTGTGATGGCCACTCCAATACCTTGACTTTGTTGTCCTTAAGCCATTTTGCCACAACTTTGGAAGTATGCTTGGGGTCATTGTCCATTTGGAAGACCCATTTGCGACCAAGCTTTAACTTCCTGACTGATGTCTTGAGATGTTGCTTCAATATATCCATTTAATTTTCCTTCCTCATGATGCCATCTATTTTGTGAAGTGCACCAGTCCCTCCTGCAGCAAAGCACCCCCACAACATGATGCTGCCACCCCTGTGCTTCACGGTTGGGATGGTGTTCTTCGGCTTGCAAGCGTCACCCTTTTTCCTCCAAACATAACGATGGTAATTATGGCCAAACAGTTCTATTTTTGTTTCTTCAGACCAGAGGACATTTTTCCAAAAAGTACGATCTTTGTCCCCATGTGCAGTTGCAAACCGTAGTCTGGCATTTTTATGGCGGTTTTGGAGCAGTGGCTTCTTCCTTGCTGAGCGGCCTTTCAGGTTATGTCGATATAGGACTCGTTTTACTGTGGATATACAGTTGAAGTCGGAAGTTTACATACACTTAGGTTGGAGTCATTAAAACTAGTTTTTCAACCACTCCACAATTGTCTTGTTAACGAACTATAGTTTTGACAAGTCGGTTAGGACATCTACTTTGTGCATGACACAAGTAACTTTTCCAACAATTGTTTACAAACAGATTATTTCACTTATAATTCACTGTATCACAATTCCAGTGGGTCAGAAGTTTACGTCCACTAAGTTGACTGTGCCTTTAAACAGCTTGGAAAATTCCAGAAAATGATGTCATGGCTTTAGAAGCTTCTGATAGGCTAATTGACATAATTTGATTCAATTGGAGGTGTACCTGTGGATGTATTTCAAGGCCTACCTTCAAACTCAGTGCCTCTTTGGTTGACATCATTGGAAAACCAAAAGAAATCAGCCAAGACCGCAGAAGAAAAATTGTAGACCTCCACAAGTCTGGTTCATCCTTGGGAGCAATTTCCAAACGGCTGAAGGTACCACGTTCATCTGTACAAACAATAGTACGCAAGTGTAAACACCATGGGACCACGCAGCCGTCATACCTCTCAGGAAGGAGATGCGTTCTGTCTCCTAGAGATGAACGTACTTTGGTGCGAGAAGTGCAAATCAAGTGGTGAAAGTAGTAGCAAAAAGTAATAGTAAAAATAAACGTTATCTGGTGCTAGGGCCTATATCCTATTTTGACTTTGGTGCAAGTCATGTTGTTCTTCACATTACCGTCTCTGGTAAACACACACTATATCAAATAAAATCTATGTTTATTTGTCACATGCATAGGATACAGAAGGTGTAAACGGTACAGTGAAATGGTTACTTGCATAGTGAAGTCTTTTGTTTAGACATGTAGCTGGCTAGCTAGCTAAACAATTAACCAAAATCCCAACTCTTAATGCAGCATTCAAAACAACTGGGAACTCGAGTAGTCCATCACAACCTTTTCCCACTGAGCTTTGTCGATTGCAATATTACTTTTTCAGTTCTTCATAGGCCTCCTGTAGCTCAGTTGGTAGAGCATGGCGTTTGCAACGCCAGGGTTGTGGGTTCGATTCCCACGGGGGCCAGTATAAAAAATGTATGCACTTACTAACTGTAAGTCGCTCTGGATAAGAGCATCCGCTAAATGACAAAAACTAAATAATAATAATAATAAATAAATAAATATATATATATATATATATATATATATATATATATATATATATATATATATATATATATATATATATATATATATATATATATATATATTACAAGCTGCGCTGATGATTATCCACAGATACTTAGCAGCTCATGTTATAGACAGAAGCATGCTACATGGCAGACCAATCCAAACTCATCTCTCGGCATGTCCAGCCCAGCCATTATCTCTGCCAATCATGGTTAGCGGGAAGGTTCCTGTATTTTTCCATGGCTAAACCAACTCGTTATTTAACAATTTTATTTGTATTTACCGATGGCATGCAAGTTTGTTCTTAAGGTACATGACAAACGTATTTTGATAAAAAAAAAAAAATTAATGCCTCTCCTGTGAAGTAGTGACGTGCGACATATGCCTAGTTTCTTAAAAGGGGTCACATTTATGTGATGTGTGTGTGTGTGTATACAGCATGTGTGTGGCCACACTAAATCCTCCCTAGTTAAGTGATCTGACTAAGGATTTTTGGAGCCCCTCCATACGGACAGGACAGGACGGGCTGAGCCATGAGAGGAAGTAACAGGACACTACAGTACCATAATACAGCAACATTTTACATTACATTTTAGTCATTTAGCAGACGCTCTTATCCAGAGCGACTTACAGTTAGTTAGCGCATACGTTTTCATACTGGCCCCCCGTGGGAAACGAACCCACAACCCTGGCGTTGGAAGCGCGATGCTCTACCAACTGAGCTACAGGGGACTGTAGTTGACTACAGCAACAGTTAGTTAACTATATTCATGAGGCCTTGGCGGCAGGAATCAGGCTAACGCAACAGAGTGCTACGCTAACACAAGCAGGCTAAAAATATACAGTGAGATAGCGTAGGGCTAGCGATTGTCTTGTCTCAGCTGGCCCCCTGGCCACTGTCTCTAAACTAGGGCTGGGAATTGCCAGGGACCTCACGATACGATATTATCACAATACTCAGGTGCCAATACGATATGTATTGCAATTCAATACTGTGATTTTGAGATTTGATGTTCCAAACATATTGCTCACCATGAGTGCTGTTACATGCACATAATAATGTGATTATTGTGGATAGTCAGATTAATATAATAGTTAGATTAAAATGTTTATATGCTTTGCAAGAAGAACGATTTCCCTAATAATCCTGTTTACATGGACAGATCTGAAATCAAGCTACCTGATGGCACTCGCCAATCAAAATAAATGTTCTACCACAGTGAACATGTTATTTTTGGGAAGCGTATTTGATTCGGAGATATAACGTTTTTATGTGAAAACTACTACTACTAAGATGCATAAATTCAGTTGTTCCAAACTCACTTCACTCGCGCTAAAGAGGGAGGCTCGCTCGGCTGGTGCTAGCACACGCGCAGATCAAATACACCACTGGTATAAGGTGTTTACATGTCCTAATAATTCGAAAGATTGCTCCGAAAACCAGGTGTTTTAATCGGTGTATGCTTACTTCCATTTTGACCTTTGACCGATTTAAGATAAGCAGAGAAATCTATGGCTGTTCCATCATCTGCCTACTCCGTTCTTGTCCTGTTGGAAGGTGAACCTTTGCCCCAGTCTGTGGTCCTGAGAGCTCTGGAGTAGGTTTTCATCAAGGATCTCTCTGTACTTTGCTCCGTTTATCTTTCCCTCGATCCTGACTAGTCTCCCAGTCCCTGCTGCTGAAAAACATCCCCACAGCATGATGCTGCCACCACAATGCTTCACCGTAGGGATGCTATTGGCCAGGTGATGAGCGGTGCCTGGTTCCCTCCAGGAAGATTCTCCCATCTCCACAGAGGAACTCTGGAGCTCTGTCAGGGTGACCATCAGGTTCTTGGTCACCTCCCTGACCAAGGCCCTTCTCCCCCGATTGCTCAGTTTGGCCGGGCGGCCAACTCTTGGAAGAGTCTTGGTGGTTCCAAACTTCTTCCATTTAAGAATGATGGAGGCCGCTGTGTTCTTGGGGACCTTCAATGCTGCAGAAATGTTTTGGTACCCTTCCCCAGATCTGTGCCTCGACACAATCCTGTCTCGGAGCTCTACGGCCAATTCCTTCATCCTCATGGCTTGGTTTTTACTCTCACATGCACTGTCAACTGCGGGACCTTATATAGACAGGTTTGTGCCTTTCCAAATCAGACCGATTTTCTGGATGTCTCATGGTCTGACAAACATCGCTCTATGATGGTGTCGATGTGAGCATTTCATGGCTACAGATGTGAGTGCTACAAGAGATAGTCATTTAGACAGGTTACCTTGGCTGGGTTCCCTTTGTAATCTGTGATAGTTTGCAAGCCCTGCCACATCCGACGAGCGTCAGAACCGGCGTAGTAGGATTCGATCTTAGTCCTGTATTGACGTTTTGAATGTTTGATGGCTCATCGGAGGTCGTAGCGGGATTTCTTATAAGCGTTCGGATTAGTGTTGCGCTCTTTTAAAGCGGCAGCTCTAGCCTTTAGCTCAGTGCGGATGTTGCCTGTAATCCATGGCTTCTGGTTGGGATATGTACGGACAGTCACTGTGGGGATGCCGTCGTCGATGCACGTATTAATGAAGCTGGTGACTGATGTGGTGTACTCCTCAATGTTATCGGATGAATCACAGAACATATTCCAGTCTATTCTAGCAAAACAGTCCTGTAGCTGAGCGTCCACTTTATTCGACCACTTCCATATTGAGCGCATCACTGTTACTTCCTGTTTGAGTTTTTGCTTGTAAGCAGGAATCAGGCACTTAGAGTTATGGTCAGTTTTGCCAAATGGAGGGCGTGAGAGAGCTTTGTATGCAGTAAAGGTGATCTAGAGTATTTTCGCCTCAAGTTGCACAGGTGACATGCTGATAAAAAGGAGGTAAGACAGATTTCAGTTTCCCTGCGTTAAAATCTGCGGTCACTAGGTGCGCCGCCTCTGGATGTGCATTTTCTTGTTTGCTTATTGCCCTATACAGCTCGTTGAGTGCGGTCTTAGTGCCAGCATCGGTTTGTGGTGGTCAATGGACAGCTACGAGAAATATAGATGAAAACTCTCTTGGTAAATAGTATGGTCTTCAGCTTATCATGAGGTATTCTAACTCAGGGGAGCAAAACCTTGAGACTTGCTTAACATTAGAGATTGCGCACCAGCTCTTGTTAAGTGTTAAGCTCTTGTTCACCTCCCCCCTTAACCTTACCCGAAACTGCCAATCGGTCTTGACGATGCTTAGAAAAACCAGCTAGATGTCTATTATCCATGTCCTTGTTCAGCCATGACTCCGAAAACATAGGATATTAGTTCTTCAGGTCCCGTTGATAGGATATTCTCGAACTGAGCTCGTCCATTTTGTTCTCTAGTGATTGTATGTTTGCCAATAGAACAGTTAAGATCATATTATGTTAAGATCAGTGTAAAAAACACACAAAATAGCAGAATTGGTCAGGAGCCCATAAGACGGCAGCTATCCACTGCAGCGCAATCTTCCATAAAGTGTATTTCACGCAGTGGTCACTCGGCCCATGGTGTGTCTCTTCAACATTCTTGCATCCTCAGCTCCCCTTGCCCTTTCTCACACACACACACACACACACACACACACACACACACACTCTGGGGCCTCCTCATTAAGAGTGGTCCCCTGTGGAGAGGGGTTGTAGTGTCTGCTCTCCTGGCTGACACCTCCAGGGTTGATTCTGTGTGATGAGTGCGTTTAGGAGTCTCTGGCCCTTCTACAGAAACTGCTACTCCATCATGACAAAATGACTTTTATAAGAAAACACTGTAGAAATTGAATTTCTTATACTTATTTTTGTACCTGTCTTCCGCTGGTACCTTTCTAGTTCCTTTGTACGTCACTGGTAAAGCGCTGTCTGCCTTCACTGACCAAGTGCGTGGGTGGATAGAGCTCTTCCTTCCTTCCTCTCGCTCTCTTGCCCTCATTCTACTTCTCCCTTTCTCTGTGCATTTTTATCTACCTCCATCACTCCCCATTCTCTGCTTGTCTTTCCCTTTCAGCACACAGGAGTTAAATCCCCTGTTCCCCTCTCAGCCCTCTCTCTACACTTCTCTCTCTCTACACTTCTCTTTCTCTACACTTATCTTTCTCTACACTTATCTTTCTCTCGCTCTCTTTCTCGCTCTCTCTCTCTCGCTCTCGCCTTTTGGTGGTGATGAATGAAAATATCACTGACTAAATATCTTTGTAAATTATTTGATTTATTGAAAACAACCTGAATAGTGTATTGCTAGGTGAATGAAAGACTAGCTGTAGAGGAGAAACGGTAGCTAGCTGTTAACGACAAAGAGGAGGCTTACTGACTTTGTTCAAATATTGTTGGTAAATAATTAATTGGCTTACCGTCGGATCAGAGCACTCATGATTAATTAATTATAATGCAAGAAGAAAGCAGCACTGACCACAGATTAGTATATGAGGAACAGTTTGTGTGTGTGTGTGTGTGTGTGTGTGTGTGTGTGTGTGTGTGTGTGTGTGTGTGTGTGTGTGTGTGTGTGTGTGTGTGTGTGTGTGTGTGTGTGTGTGTGTGTGTGTGTGTGTGTGTGTGTGTGTGTGTGTGTGTGTGTGTGTGTGTGTGTGTGTGTGCGTGCGTGTGCGTGCGCGCGTGCTCCTGTGTATGCCGTGTGTGTGTTCAAACGTAGCCCCTTGTTTTGATGAGAGAAGCATGTCTGTGGCGACAGAGTGAGGAGGAGGAGGAGGAGAGAACGAGAGGCGGAGCTTCTACCCCTCCTCCATTCATTCTATGTAAATGCAGTGCCGCCTGCTCGCGTTCGATTGGTTGGCTCCCCAAACAGCTCTTCAGACAAATGAGAGAGCACAGGGAGGGAGAGAGAGATAGGGATGAAGAGCGCTGTGGAGTGTGTGTTTTTACAGTCCTGTTCTAATTAAGCCGGCAGGCTGCAGTGAGACAGACGATCAGCCTGCGCGCCCCTTTCTCTCCCTCTTCCCCCTGAGGCCCCATTGTCATCATTAATGTCTATCGCAAACTGTCCATGAATTATGGAGTAGTGAAGTCTCCATAGAAATACTGCCTGTGGGGAACAGATAGACGGACGGAAGGACGGACGGAGAAAGAAAGAGTGAAAGAGAAGAGTGGGATAAAGAAAACAGAGAGCTGTAACTGTGCATGCTCTCTCTCCTGCACAGTGCAGGCTCGGTGGATGTGAGAGAGAGGGAGGGGTGTGCCCTTCGCTGAACGGATGAATGGGAGAGGAGCAGAGGGAGGCTGAGACAACACGTGCTTCACAGAGAAAGCGAGAAGACGAGAGAAGTTACATCACCCATACCGCTATCACCCTAGTTGCATCGGAGCTGCTCGCGAACCGCTATCACCCTGGTTACGTCGCAGCTGCTCGCGAACCGCTATCACCCTGGTTACGTCGGAGCTGCTCGCGAACCGCTATCACCCTTGTTACGTCGGAGCTGCTCGCGAACCGCTATCACCCTGGTTACATCGGAGCTGCTCGCATACCGTTATCACCCTAGTTACGTTGGAGCTGCACAGACTTCCACCGGAAACAAACCAGTACAGGGGGACATGAAGAGGACTGGTCTAATCTGAGCCACATATAGATGAGGAACTGTATAACGTTCCCGTCTGTTCCCCGGGCGGTTGAGTTCCTGTCTTTGTACTGAGTGTCGAACAGACAGTGCCGTGCCGTGCTGGTCATGCGTGTGGAATGTAGCATGGCCTCATTGAGAAGAACAGAAAACAAACAAATGCTGCTGAGCCTTTCATTTTCAGGAGTAAGTTACGCTACAGTGTGAATCAGGGAGGGACACTTTATAAGCGGTACTAGAAGTCAAAGAAAAGACTGTTTAGCGTTTTGCACCAACCGGCAGAAACCTCAAGACTGCCGAGGCATGCGTTAAGCAGACGGTCTAACAGAGAGGAGAGGTATTTCTTCCCTCTGGACGGTGACACTGCTCTGAATGAATCCTGCTGGACCAGAGGAGAGAGGGAAGGAAATATGAACTAACTCACCCACACTAAAAAGTGCTCACACGCCCCTATCCTGGCGCAGAGGACCATCTCTCTTTATCTGTACCACAACCCCAGAGGAAGGTAACCTGTAACCCTGTACCCCTAAAGAGGGGTGAAGCTTTCTGGATATAGACTCCACTGTGCGACAGCAGCAGCAACATGGATGACTCCAGTATTCTGAGACGTAGGGGTCTGCAGGTAAGGAGTGCTCCCAGCCCACCACCAATCATCAACAAGCTCCCTCACATCCACACGTGACCAGACTGTTGGTTTGTTGTGTTTGTGTACTGACGCCAGGCATTGTGTAGGCTATATGTAATACCTTCAGTACTCCTGTGCAGTTGTAGTACTGTATACTTGTTATTAGTCAACCTGTTACTGTGTGCTTCTGGGCAGTAGCTGTGGTAGTGTGCAGTGTGATCAGCCTGCTTGATGCAGACAGACAGACGGACAGACAGGCACAGTAGAGGGAGGCCAGGGAAGCAGCAGCAGCCTGTGGCTCATCAGTCAGCGTTATTCACTCCCCAAATCTACCACAGCACAAACCCCAGCCAGAGAGGAGTTTTACTGATGAGGCTAATTCACTGCTGATCCGGAGCCACATCGGTAAAGCTCCCCTCTGGCTTTGGTTAGATTTGGGGAGTGAATAATGCTGACGCACCAGGCAACACTCAACCAACCTACAGCTCAATGCATAGACTGGACTATTACTGTACAGAGATAATGCTACTCAGGGTACATTATGTGCATTCAGTGTGGTCGCTACTTACTATTCAGCGTTCTTCATTCTAAGAAAGCAAGCAGGTGGAATGAGGGCATTGGCTGGGCTGACCTGAATAGGTTTTCTGTCCTGGATAAGTTTAGGTCCAGAGTCTACCTCTCATTTTGACTTGGCCTACATATTCTACCAGGTAACCGACTCGTTCAGTTTAGAGGGTGGATTCATACAGACCCTGTCTGTTCCATATACTTTATCTCTCTGTGCTGTGATCGTGCTGACTATCCACTACTTATGTGCATTTTACATCAACATTTACATTTTAGTCATTTAGCAGACGCTATTATCCAGAGCGACTTATAGGAGCAATTAGGGTTAAGTGCCTTGCTCAAGGGCACATCGACAGATTTTTCACCTAGTCGGCTCGGGGATTAGAACTAGCGACCTTTCGGTTACTGGCACAACGCTCTTAACCACTAAGCTACCTGGGCCGTGTCTCCAGGCCGTGTGTCTGTGTGAGTGAAGGGCTCTGAAAGGCCAGCTCTGGTGTGACCCTCCTCTGCCCTGCAGTAATAATATAATAATATGCCATTTAGCAGACGCTTTTATCCAAAGCGACTTAGTCATGTGTGCATACATTTTTATGTATTACATTTACGTCATTTAGCAGACGCTCTTATCCAGAGTGACTTACAGGAGCAATTAGGGTTAAGTGCCTTGCTTAAGGGCACATCGACAGATTTTTCACCTAGTCGGCTCGGGGATTAGAACCAGCGACCTTTTGGTTACTGGCACAACGCTCTTATCCACTAAGCTACCTGGTCCCAGGGATCGAACCCACTACCCTGGCGTTACAAGCGCCATGCTCTACCAATTGAGCTACAGAGGACCACCTGCAGTGACGGGGATGCCCGTCTCAAGTCATACTCTCTGCCCTGCAGTGACACACATACACACTCACTTTTCTTTTTCTATATCACACACACACACACACTCTCTCTCTTAGTTCATATCACACACACACACAGAGGCAGGCTCTCTCCGGTGCTGTTTTCATCCATCCAGCAGTTGTGTAGCATTGTCTTCCTCATACCCTGACTGACTGTTGGAATAGCTGCAGGCTGATGACAAGCAGAGATTATTAATCTGAGACGGTGTCTTTAAAAACTATAGACGAATCTCTCTTCACAGCATGTCGTAGCGTAGCGGGACATTCTGATGTAACAGCTAACAGGGGGGTCTGGTAGCGGGACATTCTGATGTAACAGCTAACAGGGGGGTCTGGTAGCGGGACATTCTGATGTAACAGCTAACAGGGGGGTCTGGTAGCGGGACATTCTGATGTAACAGCTAACAGGGGGGGTCTGGTAGCGGGACATTCTGATGTAACAGCTAACAGGGGGGTCTGGTAGCGGAACATTCTGATGTAACAGCTAACAGGGGGGTCTGGTAGCGGGACATTCTGATGTAACAGCTAACAGGGGGGTCTGGTAGCGGGACATTCTGATGTAACAGCTAACAGGGGGGTCTGGTAGCGGGACATTCTGATGTAACAGCTAACAGGGGGGTCTGGTAGTGGGACATTCTGATGTAACAGCTAACAGGGGGGTCTGGTAGCGGGACATTCTGATGTAACAGCTAACAGGCGGGTCTGGTTACCCATAGGTAGGGCCCTTTAAAATCTGCATTGTAGAGAATGCAGACGGAATCATGGAATCCAGACATTAAAACGAAATTCAACAATATTAAAAAATGTATTGAACTTAGGAAATCAACTAAATGTATTGAACTGAACTTGCATTAATTTGCCCAAGTTAATAATAAGACATTAACAAAATGCATCAGTAATTCATATTTTCCTGCAACTTTCTGAAATGGCACAGGAATCCATCCCTCTGTCCCTGTGTGTGTGGTGCTCGCGTATATCTCCACTTTGTGTAGCTGTTAGCGATTATGCTAATGTTAACCTTCTTCTGGTTAAACGTTAACTACAAAGTAGCCTATACCTACCTGGCAGAATGATAGCATGATTATTTGCATCAATCCAGTGGCCATTTGTTTTGCAAACTCTGCAATCACATGGGCGCTACAGAAACATCGCTAACCGAATAGGGTAACTACACCCAAAAATCTAAATTTATATTTTTCCCCAGAATTCAAAAGTGGTCTCCTGATGTGGTTTAAGCATTATTGTGGACTTAAAACATCCAAGGGTGACACTTCTTCCTGACTGTCCTTCAGCTTGTGGTTTAAAGAGATTACCCGGTACTTTTGTATACTTCTGTAAGTATCACTCTCGAGCCAAAAGTGGTCCCGAAAATTGCATACTACGTCACATATGTGCACCACGTCATTGCTCTCGCTCTCTCTCTCTCTGCTTTGTCCACTGAACCCACCCTGTAACCTCATTGGATAATGGTGTGCAGGCCTCTTGCTAGCTGTCACTCAAATGTGAGGGGCTGAAGCTCATTGGCTAGAACTCCGATTTTTAGGAGGCTGGCCCACGTGAGGGGAAATGTAGGGTCACTTTCGAACTAGGGATTTTGTGGCTAATTGAGGTAAGACAGTAATTCTGCTCATATATTATGCATGTTTGGAACTACACTGACACATCCAGCCCAAAGCGGCAGGTTTAAAAAATATTTTATTAGTCGCAAAATTAACGGAGCATGTCTTTAAAGAACGGTATGTGTAATAAAGAGGACAGGACAGCAGTGTCTTGGTAAGGGCC
Organism: Coregonus lavaretus; assembly: GCF_964263955.1. NCBI lineage: Eukaryota > Metazoa > Chordata > Actinopteri > Salmoniformes > Salmonidae > Coregonus > Coregonus lavaretus. The sequence goes on along the minus strand of NC_139993.1, from coordinate 59,053,104 downwards.
TGTAAAAGCAGCCTGATATTTAAGAGGACAGGACAGCAGTGTGTATTGGTGAGGGCCTGTAAAAACAGCCTGATACACGAGATGACAGATTGCGTAATGGGCCACCCCTGGGGTTTCAGTTGGAAACACAAAACTCTCCCAAGGATTGATCTGTAAAGATGAGCTCAGCCGTGTTATTGTGTAAGAGGAGATATGTGCCTTGGGTTCTTTGTGTGAGAGTGTGCCAGATTTTGTCCGTTTGATTGTGCATTTGTGAGTGACTTTGTGAATTTGTATTGTGTGTTTAAGTGTGAGAATGTGTCCGGGTGCGAACAGACAGTCAGTTAGTGAATAGGCCCACCGTGGGATAAAGCAGAGCTGAGCTATGGCCATGTGTGTGTGGCCTAGAGCTCGGACGATACAAATTAAATGACCGGCAATGGCTATACCGACCACTTATCGTGCTCATTTTGCTGACATCGTTCATTACGATAAGTAGCCTATACTAGAGAAATGTGAAGTTTGAAATAAAATACGTTTGCTAATATGGGTGATGTTTAATGCGACAAATGATGGCTAAAACATTAAACCTAGTAGTTTTAAAGGATTATTAAAATAAACTGTGGTTCACAATGTTGTAACTTTATCGTTCGATTTATTGTTATCATGTTCATTCAGAAAATGTATCGCGATATGGATTTTTGTCCATATCTCCCAGCTGTAGTGGACTGTAGACTGTGTGCTGGGGGACGGGGGTTTTGTTTCTCTAAATCCTCTGGCGTGGCTGGATACCCATAGGGCACCCGTAAACCCTAGGGCTGGACAGCAGAAACAGCAGTATAAGCTCTCGCCCCTGAAACACACACACACTCACACACATTTACATTTACGTCATTTAGCAGACGCTCTTATCCAGAGCGACATACAAATTGGTACATTCACCTTATAGCCAGTGGGATAACCACTTTACAATGTTTTTCTTTTTTTTTTTTTTTTTTTTTTGGTGGTGGGGGGGGGTAGAAGGATTACTTTATCCTATACCAGGTATTCCTTAAAGAGGAGGGGTTTCAAGTGTCTCCGGAAGGTGGTGAGTGACTCCGCTGTCCTGGCGTCGTGAGGGAGCTTGTTCCACCATTGGGGTGCCAAAGCAGCGAACAGTTTTGACTGGGCTGAGCGGGAACTGTGCTTCCGCAGAGGTAGGGAGGCCAGAGGTGGATGAACGCAATGCCCTCGTTTGGGTGTAGGGACTGATCCGAGCCTGAAGGTACGGAGGTGCCGTTCCCCTCACAGCTCCGTAGGCAAGCACCATGGTATTGTAGCAGATGCGAGCTTCAACTGGAAACCAGTGGAGTGTGCGGAGGAGCGGGGTGACGTGAGAGAACTTGGGAAGGTTGAACACCAGACGGGCTGCGGCATTCTGGATGAGTTGTAGGGGTTTAATGGCACAGGCAGGGAGCCCAGCCAAAAGCGAGTTGCAGTAATCCAGACGGGAGATGACAAGTGCCTGTATTAGGACCTGTGCCGCTTCCTGTGTAAGGCAGGGTCGTACTCTCCGAATGTTGTAGAGCATGAACCTACAGGATCGGGTCACCGCATTGATGTTAGCGGAGAACGACAGGGTGTTGTCCAGGGTCACGCCAAGGCTCTTCGCACTCTGGGAGGAGAACACAACGGAGTTGTCAACCGTGATGGCGAGATCATGGAACGGGCAGTCCTTCCCCAGGAGGAAGAGCAGCTCCGTCTTGCCGAGGTTCAGCTTGAGGTGGTGATCCGTCATCCACACTGATATGTCTGCCAGACATGCAGAGATGCGATTCGCCACCTGGTTATCAGAAGGGGGAAAGGAGAAGATTAGTTGTGTGTCGTCTGCGTAGCAATGATAGGAGAGGCCATGTGAGGATATGACAGAGCCAAGTGACTTGGTGTATAGCGAGAATAGGAGAGGGCCTAGAACTGAGCCCTGGGGGACACCAGTGATGAGAGCACGTGGTGCGGAGACAGATTCTCGCCACGCCACTTGGTAGGAGCGACCGGTCAGGTAGGACGCAATCCAAGAGTGGGCCGCGCCGGAGATGCCCAGCTCGGAGAGGGTGGAGAGGAGGATCTGATGGTTCACAGTATCAAAGGCAGCAGACAGGTCTAGAAGGACAAGAGCAGAGGAGAGAGAGTTAGCTTTAGCAGTGTGGAGAGCCTCCGTGACACAGAGAAGAGCAGTCTCAGTTGAATGACCAGTCTTGAAACCTGACTGGTTTGGATCAAGAAGGTCATTCTGAGAGAGATAGCAAGAGAGTTGGCTAAAGACGGCACGCTCAAGAGTTTTGGAGAGAAAAGAAAGAAGGGATACTGGTCTGTAGTTGTTGACATCAGAGGGATCGAGTGTTGGTTTTTTGAGAAGGGGTGTAACTCTTGCTCTCTTGAAGACGGAAGGGACATAGCCAGCGGTCAAGGATGAGTTGATGAGCGAGGTGAGGTAAGGGAGAAGGTCACCGGAGATGGTCTGGAGAAGAGAGGAGGGGATAGGGTCAAGCGGGCAGGTTGCTGGGCGGCCGGCCGTCAAGTCGCATGATTTTATCTGGAGAGAGAGGGGAGAAAGAAGTCAAAGCATAGGGTAGGGCAGTGTGAGCAGGACCAGCAGTGTCATTTGACTTAACAAACGAGGATCGGATGTCGTCAACCTTCTTTTCAAAATGGTTGACGAAGTCATCCACAGAGAGGGAGGAGGGGGGGTGGGGGGGACGGGGGACGGGGACGGGGGGGATTCAGCAGGGAGGAGAAGGTCGCAAAGAGCTTCCTAGGGTTAGAGGCAGATGCTTGGAATTTAGAGTGGTATAAAGTGGCTTTAGCAGCAGAAACAGATGAAGAAAATGTAGAGAGGAGGGAGTGAAAAAGATGCCAGGTCCGCAGGGAGTCTAGTTTTCCTCCATTTCGCGAGAGAGAAATGGATACAAAGTAGTGGTCGGAGACATGGAGGGGAGTTGCAGTGAGATTAGTAGAAGAACAGCATCTAGTAAAGATGAGGTCAAGCGTATTGCCTGCCTTGTGAGTAGGGGGGGACGGTGAGAGGGTGAGGTCAAAAGAGGAGAGGAGTGGAAAGAAGGAGGCAGAGAGAAATGAGTCAAAGGTAGACGTAGGGAGGTTGAAGTCACCCAGAACTGTGAGGGGTGAGCCATCCTCAGGAAAGGAACTTATCAAGGCGTCAAGCTCATTGATGAACTCTCCAAGGGAACCTGGAGGGCGATAAATGACGAGGATGTTAAGCTTGAATGGGCTAGTGACTGTGACAGCATGGAATTCAAATGAGGAGATAGACAGATGGGTCAGGGGAAAAAGAGAGAATGTCCACTTGGGAGAGATGAGAATTCCTGTGCCACCACCCCACTGACCAGATGCTCTCGGGGTATGCGAGAACACATGGTCAGACGAGGAGAGAACAGTAGGAGTAGCAGTGTTTTCAGTGGTAATCCAAGTTTCCGTCAGCGCCAAGAAGTCGAGGGACTGGAGGGTAGCATAGGCTGAGATGAACTCTGCCTTGTTGGCAGCAGAACGGCAGTTCCAGAGGCTGCCTGAGACCTGGAACTCCACGTGGGTGGTGCGTGCAGGGACCACCAGGTTAGAGAGGCAGCAGCCACGCGTTGTGAGGCGTTTGTAAAGCCTGTGCGGAGAGGAGAGAACAGGGATAGACACCCCCTTCATCTCCCAAAGATAATAGTGTAGGTAAGCGGACGGAAACAAAGAGAGGACATATCGCTTGTCGTCTTTGTCCTTCAAAATCTCATCAGGACATACAGTGCATTCGGAAAGTATTCAGACCCCTTGACTTTTTCCACATTTTGTTACGTTACAGCCTTAAATTGTTTTTTCCCCCTCATCAATCTGCACGCAATACCCCATAATGACAAAGCAAAAACAGGTTTGTAGAAAATGTACATAAGTATTCAGACCCTTTACTCAGTACTTTGTTGAAGCACCTTTGGCAGCGATTACAGCCTCGAGTCTTCTTGGGTATGACACTACAAGCTTGGCACACCTGTATTTGGGGAGTTTCTCCCATTATTCTCTGCAGATCCTCTCAAGCTCTGTCAGGTTGGATGGGGAGCGTCACTGCCCAGCTATTTTCAGGTCTCTCCGGAGATGTTCGATCAGGTTCAAGTCCGGGCTCTGGCTGGGCCACTCAAGGACATTCAGAGACTTGTCCTGAAGCCACTCCTACGTTGTCTTGGCTGTGTGCTTAGGGTCGTTGTCCTGTTGGAAGGTGAACCTTCGCCCCAGTCTGAGGTTCTGAGTTCTCTGGAGCAGGTTTTCATCAAGGATATCTCTGTACTTTGCTCTGTTCATCTATATCCTGACTAGTCTCCCAGTCCCTGCCACTGAAAAACATTCCCACAGCATGATGCTGCCACCACCATGCTTCACCATAGAGATGGTGCCAGGTTTCCTCCAGACGTGACGCTTGGCGTTCAGGCCAAAGAGTTCAATCTTGATCTTCAATCCAGAGAATCTTGTTTCTCATGGTCTGAGAGTCCTTTAGGTGCCTTTTGGCAAACTCCAAGCGAGCTGTCATGTGCCTTTTACTGAGGAGTGGCTTCCGTCTGGCCACTCTACCATAAAGGCCTGATTGGTGGAGTGCTGCAGAGATGGTTGTCCTTCTGGAAGGTTCTCCCATCTCCACAAAGGAACTCTGGAGCTCTGTCAGAGTGACCATCGGGTTCTTGGTCACATCCCTGACCAAGGCCCTTCTCCCCCGATTGCTCAGCTCTAGGAAGAGTCTTGGTGGTTCCAAACTTCTTCCATTTAAGAATGATGGAGGCCACTGTGTTCTTGGGGACCTTCAACGCTGCAGAATTGTTTTGGTACCCTTCCCCAGATCTGTGCCTCGACACAATCCTGTCTTGGAGATCTACGGACAATTCCTTCATCCTCATGGCTTGGTTTTTGCTCTGACATGCACTGTCAACTGTGTGGGACCTTATATAGACTGCTGTGTGCCTTTCCAAATCATGTCCAATCAATTGAATTTACCACAGGTGGACTCCAATCAAGTTGTAGGAACATCTCAAGGATGATCAATGGAAACAGGATGCACCTGAGCTCAATTTCGAGTCTTATAGCAAAGGGTCTGAATACTTATGTGATTTAAGGTATTAAAGTTTTTTATTTGTAATACATTTGCAAAAAATTCTAAAAACCTGTTTTCGTTTTGTCATTATGGGGTATTGTGTGTAGATTGATGTGGAACAATTTTTATTTTCATTCATTTTAGAATTAGGTTGTAACGTAACAAAATGTGGAAAAAGTCAGGGGGTCTGAATACCTTCCGAATGCACTGTTCTAAACTGTCTCTTTGGAGTAGACAGTTAAATGGGCCTGAGGTGGGAGGTCAGATAGGATGTTGTTACCCTAGTAGGACTGTGTGCATGTCTAAATGCTCTATAGAGGTGGCTGAGCCGTGAGTCATTTGGTCTATGGAACTAATGTCTACTATGGGAAACACAGAGAGCCCTTTAATGTTGCCTTTAATGCCTTCTGATTGGTAGTGTTTATAGGGGCAGGAGGTTAAAATACATGGGGATAGAGGGAGGAGGAAGGAGGTGGGGAGGGATAGAGGGAGGTGGGGAGGGATAGAGTGAGGGAGGTGATTAGGGAATACCTAATACCAACCTTCTCTGGGGACAGCCTCGCCACTCCTCCCCTCCTCTTTCCTCCCAGTGGCAGAACCCTGGCCAGCCCAGGACAGCTGCCTGTGAAAACCATGCATATATTACCAGACTGACACAATGATTATGTTGATGAGAGAATTCCTTCTTCAGCCTCTCTTCCCGTCATCTTTAGTACAACCTTTGTTCAGCCTCAATCCATTAGCTACTGAGCTGGCTGTTGTGTTTCCACTGGGCAGTGGAAAATATTTTGGCTAGAGCTCCCTCTCACCCACCGTGGTCTAACCGTGTCTGCTGACTGCGTTTCCCTCTCAATCTCTGCGTTTTGGAGTGTGACCGTGTCTCTCCTGCAGTTGACCATGCCAACTAATCTCGTGAACCATGCAGGGTAGGATTAGAGTTAGACCTGCCTGTTTGTCGGTCCGTCCGTCGGTCGGTGTAGTATCAGGAACAATGCTCAGTGTGCTGCGCTGCTAACACACTCTGTCTGTTTCTGTATGTACACAAACACACACACACACACACACACACACTGACACATCCGCCGGCAGTCAGTTTCCATTCCAAATGGATGTCATGTGAGTTCACTAATGGTCCCAGGTCTGTCATACTGGGCTGTTTGAATGGCTCACTCTGATGTACACTACACCTTTATATTATGCAGTAGTGTTGTTATTTCAGTTGAAGAATGACACTCCTTTTCACACTTTGAATCTATTGTTTGAAGAGAAGACTTTGGAGGTTAACTGAAATGTAAGAGAGGAGTCAATTATTTTCTGTCAGCCAGTATCTTTCCTCCTTTGTCTAGACAGACAGACTGATAGATAGACAGTCAGACAGAGGGGTTGAGAAAGCTTCAAAGTGTCAGTGTGAGCTCAGGTGCAGAGATAGATGAGGAGGCTGAGATGGAGTGAGGGTAAGAGGGGAGAGCCACAGGGCATGATTCCCTTCTGATGGTGCTGGCTGGCTGGCAGCAAGGGTGGAGAATTAACTTTTTGGTCCACCAGCCACTGTGGCAGGTAGATGAGAAAATCTACCATCCACTCAGATGTTTTACCACGGATGAGCATGCTTTGTAATGTTTCTAAAATAGGAAGTGTATTACTAGTAAGAAGTAATGTGGTATATTGCATAGTTTCATTTCATTTTTGTGACCTGCATCTTTTAACCGATGCGTCTTTAAAAAAATAATTTAGATCCAAAACAGATAAACAGTTGTACAACTGAACATCAAGAATTCAGCAGGGAGGAGAAGGTGGCAAAGAGCTTCCTAGGGTTAGAGGCAGATGCTTGGAATTTAGAGTGGTAGAAAGTGGCTTTAGCAGCATAAACAGATGAAGAAAATGTAGAGAGGAAGGAGCGAAAAGATGCCAGGTCCGCAGGGAGTCTAGTTTTCCTCCATTTCCGCTCGGCTGCCCGGAGCCCTGTTCTGTGAGCTCGCAATGAGTCATCAAGCCACGGAGCAGAAGGGGAGGACCGAGCCGGCCGGGAGGATAGGGGACATAGAGAGTCAAAGGATGCAGAAAGGGAGGAGAGGAGGGTTGAGGAGGCAGAATCAGGAGATTGGAGGGAGAAGGATTGAGCAGAGGGAAGAGATGGTAGGATGGAAGAGGAGAGAGTAGCGAGAGAGAGCGAAGGTTGCGACGGCGCATTACCATCTGAGTATGGGCAGAGTGAGTAGTGTTGGAGGAGAGCGAGAGAGAAAAGGATACAAAGTAGTGGTCGGAGACATGGAGGGGAGTTGCAGTGAGATTAGTAGAAGAACAGCATCTAGTAAAGATGAGGTCAAGCATATTGCCTGCCTTGTGAGTAGGGGGGGACGGTGAGAGGGTGAGGTCAAAAGAGGACAAAATGACAAAATCTTAATTTCCAATGGCAGGCTGGTAAATGTTTCTCCTGCTTCAGAGGTGGAGAGAGGGAGGAGGTGAGGAATAGGGTTGTTTTATTGTGGAGTTGGATGACTGAAGGCAAGCAGCACTTCCAGAGCCCTGGTAATGACTGTTTTAGGTTTTTAATCATGCTCTGCTCCATTGCTGGTCTGATTATTAACCAGTCTGCTGTTTTAAGACTGACCCAGGACCTGTTAGCCTGGCCCTGGCCCCAGCCCCACAAACAGCACAGGGCTCCTGTATATTACACATTGACTCAGACGGTGAAACATTGAATAACTAACCCACAGTACAAATCAAGCCCTCACCCTCCAGTCGTCCTACAGGCAGTCGTCAGTCTCTCACTGTCTCTACACGCTATCATACATAGTACTTAATGACTCACATAAATCACCCAGGTCATATTATAGCCATTGTATAGAGGCCATATTGAGCTGATGCTCATATTACCCAGATCTTTGTGAATGTAGAGCTATGCTATATCTACTAGAGTCATGTAATGGAGCCCTTTGGTTCTATCTACTAGAGTCATGTCATGGAGCCCTTTGGTTCTATCTACTAGATGTAATGGAGCCCTTTGGTTCTATCTACTAGATGTAGTGGAGCCCTTTGGTTCTATCTACTAGAGTCATGTAATGGAGCCCTTTGGTTCTATCTACTAGAGTCATGTAATGGAGCCCATTGGTTCTATCTACTAGAGTCATGTAATGGAGCCCTTTGGTTCTATCCACTAGAGTCATGTAATGGAGCCCATTGGTTCTATCTACTAGAGTCATGTAATGGAGCCCTTTGGTTCTATCTACTAGATGTAATGGAGCCCTTTGGTTCTATCTACTAGATGTAGTGGAGCCCTTTGGTTCTATCCACTAGAGTCATGTAATGGAGCCCTTTGGTTCTATCTACTAGATGTAATGGAGCCCTTTGGTTCTATCTACTAGAGTCATGTAATGGAGCCCTTTGGTTCTATCTACTAGAGTCATGTAATGGAGCCCTTTGGTTCTATATACTAGATGTAATGGAGCCCATTGGTTCTATCTACTAGATGTAATGGAGCCCTTTGGTTCTATCTACTAGATGTAGTGGAGCCCTTTGGTTCTATCTACCAGATGTAGTGGAGCCCTTTGGTTCTATCCACTAGAGTCATGTAATGGAGCCCTTTGGTTCTATCCACTAGAGTCATGTAATGGAGCCCTTTGGTTCTATCTACTAGAGTCATGTAGTGGAGCCCTTTGGTTCTATCTACTAGATGTAATGGAGCCCTTTGGTTCTATCTACTAGAGTCATGTAATGGAGCCCTTTGGTTCTATCTACTAGAGTCATGTAATGGAGCCCTTTGGTTCTATCTACTAGAGTCATGTAATGGAGCCCTTTGGTTCTATCTACTAGAGTCATGTAATGGAGCCCTTTGGTTCTATCTACTAGAGTCATGTAATGGAGCCCTTTGGTTCTATCTACTAGAGTCATGTAATGGAGCCCTTTGGTTCTATCTACTAGATGTAATGGAGCCCTTTGGTTCTATCTACTAGAGTCATGTAATGGAGCCCTTTGGTTCTATCTACTAGATGTAGTGGAGCCCTTTGGTTCTATCTACTAGAGTCATGTAATGGAGCCCTTTGGTTCTATCTACTAGAGTCATGTAATGGAGCCCTTTGGTTCTATCTACTAGAGTCATGTAATGGAGCCCTTTGGTTCTATCTACTAGATGTAGTGGAGCCCTTTGGTTCTATCTACTAGATGTAATGGAGCCCTTTGGTTCTATCTACTAGATGTAATGGAGCCCTTTGGTTCTATCTACTAGATGTAGTGGAGCCCTTTGGTTCTATCTACCAGATGTAATGGAGCCCTTTGGTTCTATCTACTAGAGTCATGTAATGGAGCCCTTTGGTTCTATCCACTAGAGTCATGTAATGGAGCCCTTTGGTTCTATCTACTAGATGTAGTGGAGCCCTTTGGTTCTATCTACTAGATGTAGTGGAGCCCTTTGGTTCTATCTACTAGATGTAGTGGAGCCCTTTGGTTCTATCCACTAGAGTCATGTAATGGAGCCCTTTGGTTCTATCTACTAGAGTCATGTAATGGAGCCCTTTGGTTCTATCTACTAGAGTCATGTAATGGAGCCCTTTGGTTCTATCCACTGGAGTCATGTAATGGAGCCCTTTGGTTCTATCTACTAGAGTCATGTAATGGAGCCCTTTGGTTCTATCCACTAGAGTCATGTAATGGAGCCCTTTGGTTCTATCCACTAGAGTCATGTAATGGAGCCCTTTGGTTCTATCTACTAGATGTAGTGGAGCCCTTTGGTTCTATCTACTAGATGTAGTGGAGCCCTTTGGTTCTATCTACTAGAGTCATGTAATGGAGCCCTTTGGTTCTATCTACTAGAGTCATGTAATGGAGCCCTTTGGTTCTATCTACTAGATGTAATGGAGCCCTTTGGTTCTATCTACTAGAGTCATGTAATGGAGCCCTTTGGTTCTATCTACTAGAGTCATGTAATGGAGCCCTTTGGTTCTATCTACTAGAGTCATGTAATGGAGCCCTTTGGTTCTATCTACTAGAGTCATGTAATGGAGCCCTTTGGTTCTATCTACTAGATGTAGTGGAGCCCTTTGGTTCTATCTACTAGATGTAGTGGAGCCCTTTGGTTCTATCCACTAGAGTCATGTAATGGAGCCCTTTGGTTCTATCTACTAGATGTAATGGAGCCCTTTGGTTCTATCTACTAGATGTAATGGAGCCCTTTGGTTCTATCTACTAGATGTAATGGAGCCCTTTGGTTCTATCTACTAGATGTAATGGAGCCCTTTGGTTCTATCTACTAGATGTAATGGAGCCCTTTGGTTCTATCTACTAGAGTCATGTAATGGAGCCCTTTGGTTCTATCTACTAGATGTAATGGAGCCCTTTGGTTCTATCTACTAGAGTCATGTCATGGAGCCCTTTTGGTTCTATCTACTAGATGTAATGGAGCCCTTTGGTTCTATCTACTAGATGTAGTGGAGCCCTTTGGTTCTATCTACTAGATGTAATGGAGCCCTTTGGTTCTATCTACTAGAGTCATGTAATGGAGCCCTTTGGTTCTATCTACTAGAGTCATGTAATGGAGCCCTTTGGTTCTATCTACTAGAGTCATGTAATGGAGCCCTTTGGTTCTATCTACTAGATGTAATGGAGCCCTTTGGTTCTATCTACTAGAGTCATGTAATGGAGCCCTTTGGTTCTATCTACTAGATGTAGTGGAGCCCTTTGGTTCTATCTACTAGAGTCATGTAATGGAGCCCTTTGGTTCTATCTACTAGAGTCATGTAATGGAGCCCTTTGGTTCTATCTACTAGAGTCATGTAATGGAGCCCTTTGGTTCTATCTACTAGATGTAGTGGAGCCCTTTGGTTCTATCTACTAGATGTAATGGAGCCCTTTGGTTCTATCTACTAGATGTAATGGAGCCCTTTGGTTCTATCTACTAGATGTAGTGGAGCCCTTTGGTTCTATCTACCAGATGTAATGGAGCCCTTTGGTTCTATCTACTAGAGTCATGTAATGGAGCCCTTTGGTTCTATCCACTAGAGTCATGTAATGGAGCCCTTTGGTTCTATCTACTAGATGTAGTGGAGCCCTTTGGTTCTATCTACTAGATGTAGTGGAGCCCTTTGGTTCTATCTACTAGATGTAGTGGAGCCCTTTGGTTCTATCCACTAGAGTCATGTAATGGAGCCCTTTGGTTCTATCTACTAGAGTCATGTAATGGAGCCCTTTGGTTCTATCTACTAGAGTCATGTAATGGAGCCCTTTGGTTCTATCCACTGGAGTCATGTAATGGAGCCCTTTGGTTCTATCTACTAGAGTCATGTAATGGAGCCCTTTGGTTCTATCCACTAGAGTCATTTAATGGAGCCATTTGGTTCTATCTACTAGATGTAGTGGAGCCCTTTGGTTCTATCTACTAGATGTAGTGGAGCCCTTTGGTTCTATCTACTAGAGTCATGTAATGGAGCCCTTTGGTTCTATCTACTAGAGTCATGTAATGGAGCCCTTTGGTTCTATCTACTAGATGTAATGGAGCCCTTTGGTTCTATCTACTAGAGTCATGTAATGGAGCCCTTTGGTTCTATCTACTAGAGTCATGTAATGGAGCCCTTTGGTTCTATCTACTAGAGTCATGTAATGGAGCCCTTTGGTTCTATCTACTAGAGTCATGTAATGGAGCCCTTTGGTTCTATCTACTAGATGTAGTGGAGCCCTTTGGTTCTATCTACTAGATGTAGTGGAGCCCTTTGGTTCTATCCACTAGAGTCATGTAATGGAGCCCTTTGGTTCTATCTACTAGATGTAATGGAGCCCTTTGGTTCTATCTACTAGATGTAATGGAGCCCTTTGGTTCTATCTACTAGATGTAATGGAGCCCTTTGGTTCTATCTACTAGATGTAATGGAGCCCTTTGGTTCTATCTACTAGAGTCATGTAATGGAGCCCTTTGGTTCTATCTACTAGATGTAATGGAGCCCTTTGGTTCTATCTACTAGAGTCATGTCATGGAGCCCTTTTGGTTCTATCTACTAGATGTAATGGAGCCCTTTGGTTCTATCTACTAGATGTAGTGGAGCCCTTTGGTTCTATCTACTAGATGTAATGGAGCCCTTTGGTTCTATCTACTAGAGTCATGTAATGGAGCCCTTTGGTTCTATCTACTAGAGTCATGTAATGGAGCCCTTTGGTTCTATCTACTAGAGTCATGTAATGGAGCCCTTTGGTTCTATCTACTAGAGTCATGTAATGGAGCCCTTTGGTTCTATCTACTAGAGTCATGTAATGGAGCCCTTTGGTTCTATCTACTAGAGTCATGTAATGGAGCCCTTTGGTTCTATCTACTAGAGTCATGTAATGGAGCCCTTTGGTTCTATCCACTAGAGTCATGTAATGGAGCCCTTTGGTTCTATCTACTAGATGTAATGGAGCCCTTTGGTTCTATCTACTAGATGTAATGGAGCCCGTTGGTTCTATCTACTAGATGTAGTGGAGCCCTTTGGTTCTATCTACTAGATGTAGTGGAGCCCTTTGGTTCTATCTACTAGATGTAGTGGAGCCCTTTGGTTATATCTACTAGATGTAATGGAGCCCTTTGGTTCTATCCACTAGAGTCATGTAATGGAGCCCTTTGGTTCTATCTACTAGAGTCATGTAATGGAGCCCTTTGGTTCTGTCCACTAGAGTCATGTAATGGAGCCCTTTGGTTCTATCCACTAGAGTCATGTAATGGAGCCCTTTGGTTCTATCTACTAGAGTCATGTAATGGAGCCCTTTGGTTCTGTCCACTAGAGTCATGTAATGGAGCCCATTGGTTCTATCTACTAAATGTAATGGAGCCCTTTGGTTCTATCTACCAGATGTAATGGAGCCATTTGGTTCTATCTACTAGAGTCATGTAATGGAGCCTTTTGGTTCTATCTACTAGATGTAGTGGAGCCCTTTGGTTCTGTCCACTAGAGTCATGTAATGGAGCCCATTGGTTCTATCTACTAAATGTAATGGAGCCCTTTGGTTCTATCTACTAGATGTAATGGAGCCCTTTGGTTCTATCTACCAGAGTCATGTAATGGAGCCCTTTGGTTCTATCTACCAGATGTAATGGAGCCCTTTGGTTCTATCTACTAGAGTCATGTAATGGAGCCCTTTGGTTCTATCTACTAGAGTCATGTAATGGAGCCCTTTGGTTCTATCTACTAGAGTCATGTAATGGAGCCCTTTGGTTCTATCTACTAGAGTCATGTAATGGAGCCCTTTGGTTCTATCCACTAGAGTCATGTAATGGAGCCCTTTGGTTCTATCTACTAGATGTAATGGAGCCCTTTGGTTCTATCTACTAGATGTAATGGAGCCCTTTGGTTCTATCTACTAGAGTCATGTAATGGAGCCCTTTGGTTCTATCTACTAGAGTCATGTAATGGAGCCCTTTGGTTCTATCTACTAGATGTAATGGAGCCCTTTGGTTCTATCTACTAGAGTCATGTAATGGAGCCCTTTGGTTCTATCTACTAGATGTAGTGGAGCCCTTTGGTTCTATCTACTAGAGTCATGTAATGGAGCCCTTTGGTTCTATCTACTAGAGTCATGTAATGGAGCCCTTTGGTTCTATCTACTAGAGTCATGTAATGGAGCCCTTTGGTTCTATCTACTAGATGTAGTGGAGCCCTTTGGTTCTATCTACTAGATGTAATGGAGCCCTTTGGTTCTATCTACTAGATGTAATGGAGCCCTTTGGTTCTATCTACTAGATGTAGTGGAGCCCTTTGGTTCTATCTACCAGATGTAATGGAGCCCTTTGGTTCTATCTACTAGAGTCATGTAATGGAGCCCTTTGGTTCTATCCACTAGAGTCATGTAATGGAGCCCTTTGGTTCTATCTACTAGATGTAGTGGAGCCCTTTGGTTCTATCTACTAGATGTAGTGGAGCCCTTTGGTTCTATCTACTAGATGTAGTGGAGCCCTTTGGTTCTATCCACTAGAGTCATGTAATGGAGCCCTTTGGTTCTATCTACTAGAGTCATGTAATGGAGCCCTTTGGTTCTATCTACTAGAGTCATGTAATGGAGCCCTTTGGTTCTATCTACTAGAGTCATGTAATGGAGCCCTTTGGTTCTATCTACTAGATGTAGTGGAGCCCTTTGGTTCTATCTACTAGATGTAGTGGAGCCCTTTGGTTCTATCCACTAGAGTCATGTAATGGAGCCCTTTGGTTCTATCTACTAGATGTAATGGAGCCCTTTGGTTCTATCTACTAGATGTAATGGAGCCCTTTGGTTCTATCTACTAGATGTAGTGGAGCCCTTTGGTTCTGTCCACTAGAGTCATGTAGTGGAGCCCTTTGGTTCTATCCACTAGAGTCATGTAATGGAGCCCTTTGGTTCTATCTACTAGATGTAATGGAGCCCTTTGGTTCTATCTACTAGATGTAATGGAGCCCTTTGGTTCTATCTACTAGATGTAGTGGAGCCCTTTGGTTCTATCCACTAGAGTCATGTAATGGAGCCCTTTGGTTCTATCTACTAGATGTAATGGAGCCCTTTGGTTCTATCTACTAGATGTAATGGAGCCCTTTGGTTCTATCTACTAGATGTAGTGGAGCCCTTTGGTTCTATCTACCAGATGTAATGGAGCCCTTTGGTTCTATCTACTAGAGTCATGTAATGGAGCCCTTTGGTTCTATCTACTAGAGTCATGTAATGGAGCCCTTTGGTTCTATCCACTAGAGTCATGTAATGGAGCCCATTGGTTCTATCTACTAGAGTCATGTAATGGAGCCCTTTGGTTCTATCTACCAGATGTAGTGGAGCCCTTTGGTTCTATCTACTAGATGTAGTGGAGCCCTTTGGTTCTATCCACTAGAGTCATGTAATGGAGCCCTTTGGTTCTATCTACTAGATGTAGTAGAGCCCTTTGGTTCTATCTACTAGAGTCATGTAATGGAGCCCTTTGGTTCTATCTACTAGATGTAGTGGAGCCCTTTGGTTCTATCTACTAGATGTAATGGAGCCCTTTGGTTCTATCTACCAGATGTAGTGGAGCCCTTTGGTTCTATCTACTAGATGTAATGGAGCCCTTTGGTTCTATCTACTAGATGTAGTGGAGCCCTTTGGTTCTATCTACTAGATGTAATGGAGCCCTTTGGTTCTATCTACTAGATGTAATGGAGCCCTTTGGTTCTATCTACTAGATGTAATGGAGCCCTTTGGTTCTATCTACTAGATGTAATGGAGCCCTTTGGTTCTATCTACTAGAGTCATGTAATGGAGCCCTTTGGTTCTATCCACTAGAGTCATGTAATGGAGCCCTTTGGTTCTATCTACTAGATGTAATGGAGCCCTTTGGTTCTATCTACTAGATGTAGTGGAGCCCTTTGGTTCTATCTACCAGATGTAATGGAGCCCTTTGGTTCTATCTACTAGAGTCATGTAATGGAGCCCTTTGGTTCTATCTACTAGAGTCATGTAATGGAGCCCTTTGGTTCTATCCACTAGAGTCATGTAATGGAGCCCATTGGTTCTATCTACTAGAGTCATGTAATGGAGCCCTTTGGTTCTATCTACCAGATGTAGTGGAGCCCTTTGGTTCTATCTACTAGATGTAATGGAGCCCTTTGGTTCTATCTACTAGATGTAGTGGAGCCCTTTGGTTCTATCTACTAGATGTAATGGAGCCCTTTGGTTCTATCTACTAGATGTAATGGAGCCCTTTGGTTCTATCTACTAGATGTAATGGAGCCCTTTGGTTCTATCTACTAGAGTCATGTAATGGAGCCCTTTGGTTCTATCCACTAGAGTCATGTAATGGAGCCCTTTGGTTCTATCTACTAGATGTAATGGAGCCCATTGGTTCTGTCCACTAGAGTCATGTAATGGAGCCCTTTGGTTCTATCTACTAGATGTAATGGAGCCCTTTGGTTCTATCTACTAGAGTCATGTAATGGAGCCCTTTGGTTCTATCTACTAGATGTAATGGAGCCCTTTGGTTCTATCTACTAGAGTCATGTAATGGAGCCCTTTGGTTCTATCTACTAGAGTCATGTAATGGAGCCCTTTGGTTCTATCTACTAGAGTCATGTAATGGAGCCCTTTGGTTCTATCTACTAGATGTAATGGAGCCCTTTGGTTCTATCTACTAGAGTCATGTAATGGAGCCCTTTGGTTCTATCTACTAGAGTCATGTAATGGAGCCCTTTGGTTCTATCTACTAGATGTAATGGAGCCCTTTGGTTCTATCTACTAGAGTCATGTCATGGAGCCCTTTTGGTTCTATCTACTAGATGTAATGGAGCCCTTTGGTTCTATCTACTAGATGTAGTGGAGCCCTTTGGTTCTATCTACTAGATGTAATGGAGCCCTTTGGTTCTATCTACTAGAGTCATGTAATGGAGCCCTTTGGTTCTATCTACTAGAGTCATGTAATGGAGCCCTTTGGTTCTATCTACTAGAGTCATGTAATGGAGCCCTTTGGTTCTATCTACTAGAGTCATGTAATGGAGCCCTTTGGTTCTATCTACTAGAGTCATGTAATGGAGCCCTTTGGTTCTATCTACTAGAGTCATGTAATGGAGCCCTTTGGTTCTATCTACTAGAGTCATGTAATGGAGCCCTTTGGTTCTATCCACTAGAGTCATGTAATGGAGCCCTTTGGTTCTATCTACTAGATGTAATGGAGCCCTTTGGTTCTATCTACTAGATGTAATGGAGCCCGTTGGTTCTATCTACTAGATGTAGTGGAGCCCTTTGGTTCTATCTACTAGATGTAGTGGAGCCCTTTGGTTCTATCTACTAGATGTAGTGGAGCCCTTTGGTTATATCTACTAGATGTAATGGAGCCCTTTGGTTCTATCCACTAGAGTCATGTAATGGAGCCCTTTGGTTCTATCTACTAGAGTCATGTAATGGAGCCCTTTGGTTCTGTCCACTAGAGTCATGTAATGGAGCCCTTTGGTTCTATCCACTAGAGTCATGTAATGGAGCCCTTTGGTTCTATCTACTAGAGTCATGTAATGGAGCCCTTTGGTTCTGTCCACTAGAGTCATGTAATGGAGCCCATTGGTTCTATCTACTAAATGTAATGGAGCCCTTTGGTTCTATCTACCAGATGTAATGGAGCCATTTGGTTCTATCTACTAGAGTCATGTAATGGAGCCTTTTGGTTCTATCTACTAGATGTAGTGGAGCCCTTTGGTTCTGTCCACTAGAGTCATGTAATGGAGCCCATTGGTTCTATCTACTAAATGTAATGGAGCCCTTTGGTTCTATCTACTAGATGTAATGGAGCCCTTTGGTTCTATCTACCAGAGTCATGTAATGGAGCCCTTTGGTTCTATCTACCAGATGTAATGGAGCCCTTTGGTTCTATCTACTAGAGTCATGTAATGGAGCCCTTTGGTTCTATCTACTAGAGTCATGTAATGGAGCCCTTTGGTTCTATCTACTAGAGTCATGTAATGGAGCCCTTTGGTTCTATCTACTAGAGTCATGTAATGGAGCCCTTTGGTTCTATCCACTAGAGTCATGTAATGGAGCCCTTTGGTTCTATCTACTAGATGTAATGGAGCCCTTTGGTTCTATCTACTAGATGTAATGGAGCCCTTTGGTTCTATCTACTAGAGTCATGTAATGGAGCCCTTTGGTTCTATCTACTAGAGTCATGTAATGGAGCCCTTTGGTTCTATCTACTAGATGTAATGGAGCCCTTTGGTTCTATCTACTAGAGTCATGTAATGGAGCCCTTTGGTTCTATCTACTAGATGTAGTGGAGCCCTTTGGTTCTATCTACTAGAGTCATGTAATGGAGCCCTTTGGTTCTATCTACTAGAGTCATGTAATGGAGCCCTTTGGTTCTATCTACTAGAGTCATGTAATGGAGCCCTTTGGTTCTATCTACTAGATGTAGTGGAGCCCTTTGGTTCTATCTACTAGATGTAATGGAGCCCTTTGGTTCTATCTACTAGATGTAATGGAGCCCTTTGGTTCTATCTACTAGATGTAGTGGAGCCCTTTGGTTCTATCTACCAGATGTAATGGAGCCCTTTGGTTCTATCTACTAGAGTCATGTAATGGAGCCCTTTGGTTCTATCCACTAGAGTCATGTAATGGAGCCCTTTGGTTCTATCTACTAGATGTAGTGGAGCCCTTTGGTTCTATCTACTAGATGTAGTGGAGCCCTTTGGTTCTATCTACTAGATGTAGTGGAGCCCTTTGGTTCTATCCACTAGAGTCATGTAATGGAGCCCTTTGGTTCTATCTACTAGAGTCATGTAATGGAGCCCTTTGGTTCTATCTACTAGAGTCATGTAATGGAGCCCTTTGGTTCTATCTACTAGAGTCATGTAATGGAGCCCTTTGGTTCTATCTACTAGATGTAGTGGAGCCCTTTGGTTCTATCTACTAGATGTAGTGGAGCCCTTTGGTTCTATCCACTAGAGTCATGTAATGGAGCCCTTTGGTTCTATCTACTAGATGTAATGGAGCCCTTTGGTTCTATCTACTAGATGTAATGGAGCCCTTTGGTTCTATCTACTAGATGTAGTGGAGCCCTTTGGTTCTGTCCACTAGAGTCATGTAGTGGAGCCCTTTGGTTCTATCCACTAGAGTCATGTAATGGAGCCCTTTGGTTCTATCTACTAGATGTAATGGAGCCCTTTGGTTCTATCTACTAGATGTAATGGAGCCCTTTGGTTCTATCTACTAGATGTAGTGGAGCCCTTTGGTTCTATCCACTAGAGTCATGTAATGGAGCCCTTTGGTTCTATCTACTAGATGTAATGGAGCCCTTTGGTTCTATCTACTAGATGTAATGGAGCCCTTTGGTTCTATCTACTAGATGTAGTGGAGCCCTTTGGTTCTATCTACCAGATGTAATGGAGCCCTTTGGTTCTATCTACTAGAGTCATGTAATGGAGCCCTTTGGTTCTATCTACTAGAGTCATGTAATGGAGCCCTTTGGTTCTATCCACTAGAGTCATGTAATGGAGCCCATTGGTTCTATCTACTAGAGTCATGTAATGGAGCCCTTTGGTTCTATCTACCAGATGTAGTGGAGCCCTTTGGTTCTATCTACTAGATGTAGTGGAGCCCTTTGGTTCTATCCACTAGAGTCATGTAATGGAGCCCTTTGGTTCTATCTACTAGATGTAGTAGAGCCCTTTGGTTCTATCTACTAGAGTCATGTAATGGAGCCCTTTGGTTCTATCTACTAGATGTAGTGGAGCCCTTTGGTTCTATCTACTAGATGTAATGGAGCCCTTTGGTTCTATCTACCAGATGTAGTGGAGCCCTTTGGTTCTATCTACTAGATGTAATGGAGCCCTTTGGTTCTATCTACTAGATGTAGTGGAGCCCTTTGGTTCTATCTACTAGATGTAATGGAGCCCTTTGGTTCTATCTACTAGATGTAATGGAGCCCTTTGGTTCTATCTACTAGATGTAATGGAGCCCTTTGGTTCTATCTACTAGATGTAATGGAGCCCTTTGGTTCTATCTACTAGAGTCATGTAATGGAGCCCTTTGGTTCTATCCACTAGAGTCATGTAATGGAGCCCTTTGGTTCTATCTACTAGATGTAATGGAGCCCTTTGGTTCTATCTACTAGATGTAGTGGAGCCCTTTGGTTCTATCTACCAGATGTAATGGAGCCCTTTGGTTCTATCTACTAGAGTCATGTAATGGAGCCCTTTGGTTCTATCTACTAGAGTCATGTAATGGAGCCCTTTGGTTCTATCCACTAGAGTCATGTAATGGAGCCCATTGGTTCTATCTACTAGAGTCATGTAATGGAGCCCTTTGGTTCTATCTACCAGATGTAGTGGAGCCCTTTGGTTCTATCTACTAGATGTAATGGAGCCCTTTGGTTCTATCTACTAGATGTAGTGGAGCCCTTTGGTTCTATCTACTAGATGTAATGGAGCCCTTTGGTTCTATCTACTAGATGTAATGGAGCCCTTTGGTTCTATCTACTAGATGTAATGGAGCCCTTTGGTTCTATCTACTAGAGTCATGTAATGGAGCCCTTTGGTTCTATCCACTAGAGTCATGTAATGGAGCCCTTTGGTTCTATCTACTAGATGTAATGGAGCCCATTGGTTCTGTCCACTAGAGTCATGTAATGGAGCCCTTTGGTTCTATCTACTAGATGTAATGGAGCCCTTTGGTTCTATCTACTAGAGTCATGTAATGGAGCCCTTTGGTTCTATCTACTAGATGTAATGGAGCCCTTTGGTTCTATCTACTAGAGTCATGTAATGGAGCCCTTTGGTTCTATCTACTAGAGTCATGTAATGGAGCCCTTTGGTTCTATCTACTAGAGTCATGTAATGGAGCCCTTTGGTTCTATCTACTAGATGTAATGGAGCCCTTTGGTTCTATCTACTAGAGTCATGTAATGGAGCCCTTTGGTTCTATCTACTAGAGTCATGTAATGGAGCCCTTTGGTTCTATCTACTAGATGTAATGGAGCCCTTTGGTTCTATCTACTAGATGTAGTGGAGCCCTTTGGTTCTATCCACTAGAGTCATGTAGTGGAGCCCTTTGGTTCTATCTACTAGATGTAATGGAGCCCTTTGGTTCTATCTACTAGATGTAGTGGAGCCCTTTGGTTCTATCTACTAGAGTCATGTAATGGAGCCCTTTGGTTCTATCTACTAGATGTAATGGAGCCCTTTGGTTCTATCTACTAGATGTAGTGGAGCCCTTTGGTTCTATCCACTAGAGTCATGTAATGGAGCCCTTTGGTTCTATCTACTAGATGTAGTGGAGCCCTTTGGTTCTATCCACTAGAGTCATGTAATGGAGCCCATTGGTTCTATCTACTAGAGTCATGTCATGGAGCCCTTTGGTTCTATCTACTAGATGTAGTGGAGCCCTTTGGTTCTATCTACTAGATGTAGTGGAGCCCTTTGGTTCTATCTACTAGATGTAGTGGAGCCCTTTGGTTCTATCTACTAGATGTAGTGGAGCCCTTTGGTTCTATCTACTAGAGTCATGTAATGGAGCCCTTTGGTTCTATCTACTAGAGTCATGTAATGGAGCCCTTTGGTTCTATCTACTAGAGTCATGTAATGGAGCCCTTTGGTTCTATCTACTAGATGTAGTGGAGCCCTTTGGTTCTATCTACTAGATGTAGTGGAGCCCTTTGGTTCTATCTACTAGAGTCATGTAATGGAGCCCTTTGGTTCTATCTACTAGAGTCATGTAATGGAGCCCTTTGGTTCTATCTACTAGAGTCATGTAATGGAGCCCTTTGGTTCTATCTACTAGATGTAATGGAGCCCTTTGGTTCTATCTACTAGATGTAGTGGAGCCCTTTGGTTCTATCTACTAGAGTCATGTAATGGAGCCCTTTGGTTCTATCTACTAGAGTCATGTAATGGAGCCCTTTGGTTCTATCTACCAGATGTAGTGGAGCCCTTTGGTTCTATCTACTAGATGTAATGGAGCCCTTTGGTTCTATCTACTAGATGTAATGGAGCCCTTTGGTTCTATCTACTAGATGTAATGGAGCCCTTTGGTTCTATCTACTAGAGTCATGTAATGGAGCCCTTTGGTTCTATCCACTAGAGTCATGTAATGGAGCCCTTTGGTTCTATCTACTAGATGTAATGGAGCCCATTGGTTCTGTCCACTAGAGTCATGTAATGGAGCCCTTTGGTTCTATCTACTAGATATAATGGAGCCCTTTGGTTCTATCTACTAGAGTCATGTAATGGAGCCCTTTGGTTCTATCTACTAGAGTCATGTAATGGAGCCCTTTGGTTCTATCTACTAGAGTCATGTAATGGAGCCCTTTGGTTCTATCTACTAGATGTAATGGAGCCCTTTGGTTCTATCTACTAGAGTCATGTAATGGAGCCCTTTGGTTCTATCTACTAGAGTCATGTAATGGAGCCCTTTGGTTCTATCTACTAGATGTAATGGAGCCCTTTGGTTCTATCTACTAGATGTAGTGGAGCCCTTTGGTTCTATCTACTAGATGTAGTGGAGCCCTTTGGTTCTATCTACTAGATGTAATGGAGCCCTTTGGTTCTATCCACTAGATGTAGTGGAGCCCTTTGGTTCTATCCACTAGAGTCATGTAATGGAGCCCTTTGGTTCTATCTACTAGATGTAATGGAGCCCTTTGGTTCTATCTACTAGAGTCATGTAATGGAGCCCTTTGGTTCTATCTACCAGATGTAGTGGAGCCCTTTGGTTCTATCTACTAGATGTAATGGAGCCCTTTGGTTCTATCTACTAGAGTCATGTAATGGAGCCCTTTGGTTCTATCTACCAGATGTAGTGGAGCCCTTTGGTTCTATCTACTAGATGTAATGGAGCCCTTTGGTTCTATCTACTAGATGTAATGGAGCCCTTTGGTTCTATCTACTAGATGTAATGGAGCCCTTTGGTTCTATCTACTAGAGTCATGTAATGGAGCCCTTTGGTTCTATCCACTAGAGTCATGTAATGGAGCCCTTTGGTTCTATCTACTAGATGTAATGGAGCCCATTGGTTCTGTCCACTAGAGTCATGTAATGGAGCCCTTTGGTTCTATCTACTAGATATAATGGAGCCCTTTGGTTCTATCTACTAGAGTCATGTAATGGAGCCCTTTGGTTCTATCTACTAGAGTCATGTAATGGAGCCCTTTGGTTCTATCTACTAGAGTCATGTAATGGAGCCCTTTGGTTCTATCTACTAGATGTAATGGAGCCCTTTGGTTCTATCTACTAGAGTCATGTAATGGAGCCCTTTGGTTCTATCTACTAGAGTCATGTAATGGAGCCCTTTGGTTCTATCTACTAGATGTAATGGAGCCCTTTGGTTCTATCTACTAGATGTAGTGGAGCCCTTTGGTTCTATCTACTAGATGTAGTGGAGCCCTTTGGTTCTATCTACTAGATGTAATGGAGCCCTTTGGTTCTATCCACTAGATGTAGTGGAGCCCTTTGGTTCTATCCACTAGAGTCATGTAATGGAGCCCTTTGGTTCTATCTACTAGATGTAATGGAGCCCTTTGGTTCTATCTACTAGATGTAGTGGAGCCCTTTGGTTCTATCTACTAGATGTAGTGGAGCCCTTTGGTTCTATCCACTAGAGTCATGTAATGGAGCCCTTTGGTTCTATCTACTAGAGTCATGTAATGGAGCCCTTTGGTTCTATCTACTAGAGTCATGTAATGGAGCCCTTTGGTTCTATCTACTAGATGTAATGGAGCCCTTTGGTTCTATCTACTAGATGTAGTGGAGCCCTTTGGTTCTATCTACTAGAGTCATGTAATGGAGCCCTTTGGTTCTATCTACTAGAGTCATGTAATGGAGCCCTTTGGTTCTATCTACTAGATGTAATGGAGCCCTTTGGTTCTATCTACTAGATGTAATGGAGCCCTTTGGTTCTATCTACTAGAGTCATGTAATGGAGCCCTTTGGTTCTATCTACTAGAGTCATGTAATGGAGCCCTTTGGTTCTATCTACTAGATGTAATGGAGCCCTTTGGTTCTATCTACTAGAGTCATGTAATGGAGCCCTTTGGTTCTATATACTAGAGTCATGTAATGGAGCCCTTTGGTTCTATCTACTAGATGTAATGGAGCCCTTTGGTTCTGTCTTCATCCAGCCACCACGTGCTTGCACACACACACACACACACACACACACACACACACACACACATATATACACACACACACACACATACACACACACACACACACACACAACGGATGTGCTACCTTGTCCCGGTCCTACTGTTTCGACTCTCTCTCTCAACCTATGAATACTCAGCTATGAAAAGCCAACTGACATTTGCTCCTGAGGTGTTGAACTGTTGCACCCTCTAATGTGGTCCTCTGTAGCTCAATTGGTAGAGCATTGGGCTTGTAACGCAAGGGTAGTGGGTTCGATCCCCGGGACCACCCATACGTAAAAATGTATGCACACATGACTGTAAGTCGCTTTGGATAAAAGCGTCTGCTAAATCGCTCATTATTATTATTATTATTATTATTATTATACACATCTCTTCTTAGTTGCTGAATGACCCTGAGGGGCTGGACCTGATAAAATGAAAATCTCTCTCTCTCTCGTCTCTCCCCCACCATGGTCAGTTTCCCCTTCCTCTCTGTTCTGTAATATGTCATGTTTCATGTGGACCCCAGGAAGAGTAGCTGCTTCTTTCGCAACATGGAGATCCTAATAAAATACCAAATAGCCTTCCCCTCTCTCTCTCTGTGTACTGTAGGACCTTGCCTTGCATGGCTCGGTGTAATCTTGTCTTTTGGCAGGCAAACAATGTCGAAGTAAAACGCCTCTGATTCATTAAGGAATTTAGGGGATATGAGAAGGAGGGTGAAACTGAGGAGGAGGAGAAGGAGGGTGAAACTGAGGAGGAGGAGGAGAAGGAGGGTGAAACTGAGAAGGAGGAGGAGAAGGAGGGTGAAACTGAGGAGGAGGAGAAGGACAGTGAAACTGAGGAGAAGGAGAGAAAGAAGAAGAGCAACAACCCCCCAATAAAAACAGAACTAGTAATCTGCTTTTCTGTGAGAGGGATTAGGAGTCATTATAACGCTGCAAGACGCCTGCACTCCTGCCCCCTCTCTGTCCGGCTGCACCGTGTGTGTGTGTGTCAAAGCGCGTGTGTGTGTGTGTCTCAGCGCGTGTGTCTCAGCGCGTGTGTGTGTGTGTCTCAGCGCGTGTGTCTCAGCGCGTGTGTGAGTGTCTCAGCGCGTGTGTGTGTCTCAGCGCGTGTGTGTGTGTGTCTCGGCGTGTGTGTGTGTCTCAGCGCGTGTGTGTGTGTCTCGGCGTGTGTGTCTCAGCGCGTGTGTGTGTGTCTCGGCGTGTGTGTCTCGCCGTGTGTGTGTGTCTCAGCGTGTGTGTGTGTCTCGCCGTGTGTGTGTCTCAGCGTGTGTGTGTCTCAGCGTGTGTGTGTCTCAGTGTTTGTGTGTCTCAGTGTGTGTGTGTGTGTGTGTGTGTCTCAGCGCGTGTGTCTCAGCGCGTGTGTGTGAGTGTCTCAGCGCGTGTGTGTGTCTCAGCGCGTGTGTGTGTGTGTCTCGGCGTGTGTGTGTGTCTCAGCGCGTGTGTGTGTGTCTCGGCGTGTGTGTCTCAGTGCGTGTGTGTGTCTCGGCGTGTGTGTCTCAGCGCGCGTGTGTCTCGGCGTGTGTGTCTCGCCGTGTGTGTGTGTCTCAGCGTGTGTGTGTGTCTCGCCGTGTGTGTGTCTCAGCGTGTGTGTGTCTCAGCGTGTGTGTGTCTCAGCGTGTGTGTGTCTCAGTGTTTGTGTGTCTCAGTGTGTGTGTGTGTGTGTGTGTGTGTGTGTGTCCGCGGGTGCTGCATCCTGCTGTTGGTCAGGAGGTGAGGGACAGGAGTCCTATGGCCCTCAGACGTCAGGTGAGCTGGTACGGCATTGGCCGCCCATCCTGAAGGAGATTAGAGAGTCTGTTACCACCGCTATAGAGATAGGAGAGTCTGTTACCACCGCTATAGAGATAGGAGAGTCTGTTACCACCGCTATAGAGATAGGAGAGTCTGTTACCACCGCTATAGAGATAGGAGAGTCTGTTACCACCGCTATAGAGATAGGAGAGTCTGTTACCACCGCTATAGAGATAGGAGAGTCTGTTACCACCGCTATAGAGATAGGAGAGTCTGTTACCACCGCTATAGAGATAGGAGAGTCTGTTACCACCGCTATAGAGATAGGAGAGTCTGTTACCACCGCTATAGAGATAGGAGAGTCTGTTACCACCGCTATAGAGATAGGAGAGTCTGTTACCACCGCTATAGAGATAGGAGAGTTTGTTACCACCGCTATAGAGATAGGAGAGTGTTACCACCGCTATAGAGATAGGAGAGTTTGTTACCACCGCTATAGAGATAGGAGAGTCTGTTACCACCGCTATAGAGATAGGAGAGTCTGTTACCACCGCTATAGAGATAGGAGAGTTTGTTACCACCGCTATAGAGATAGGAGAGTCTGTTACCACCGCTATAGAGATAGGAGAGTCTGTTACCACCGCTATAGAGATAGGAGAGTTTGTTACCACCGCTATAGAGATAGGAGAGTGTTACCACCGCTATAGAGATAGGAGAGTTTGTTACCACCGCTATAGAGATAGGAGAGTTTGTTACCACCGCTATAGAGATAGGAGAGTCTGTTACCACCGCTATAGAGATAGGAGAGTTTGTGACCACCACTGTAGAGATAGGAGAGTCTGTTACCACCGCTATAGAGATAGGAGAGTTTGTGACCACCGCTGTAGAGATAGGAGAGTCTGTTACCACCGCTATAGAGATAGGAGAGTCTGTGACCACCGCTATAGAGATAGGAGAGTCTGTTACCACCTCAGTAGAGATAGGAGAGTCTGCTACCACCACTATAGAAATAGGATAATCTGTTACCACCGCTATAGAGATAGGAGAATCTACTACCACCTCAGTAGAGGCTGGACAGGTAAGACCTAACACAGACCACAGGGAGAGATACAGGTCTCTGTTATAGCTCACCTCATGTATGGCCTTTCATAGCTTGGAGTCATACAGTACAGTCATACTCATTGACTTTCTTTCTATTTTCTCTCTATTGTATCGCTCCATTCTCTCTCTCTTTCTATCTCTCTCTGCAGCATTTCTCTCTCTGCAGCATTTCTCTTTCTCCTGCATCTCTCTCTCTCCTGTTGTTCTTTCTAAGGTGATACAGTGAGGGAAAAAAGTATTTGATCCCCTGCTGATTTTGTACGTTTGCCCACTGATAAAGAAATGATCAGTCTATAATTTTAAGTTTATTTGAACAGTGAGAGACAGAATAACAACAAAAAACATCCAGAAAAACGCATGTCAAAAATGTTATAAATTGATTTGCATTTTAATGAGGGAAATAAGTATTTGACCCCCTCTCAATCAGAAAGATATCTGGCTCCCAGGAGTCTTTTATACAGGTAACGAGCTGAGATTAGGAGCACACTCTTAAAGGGAGTGCTCCTAATTTCAGCTTGTTACCTGTATAAAAGACACCTGTCCACAGAAGCAATTAATCAATCAGATTCCAAACTCTCCACCATGGCCAAGACCAAAGAGCTCTCCAAGGATGTCAGGGACAAGATTGTAGACCTACACAAGGCTGGAATGGGCTACAAGACCATCGCCAAGCAGCTTGGTGAGAAGGTGACAACAGTTGGTGCGATTATTCGCAAATGGAAGAAACACAAAATAACTGTCAATCTCCCTCAGCCTGGGGCTCCATGCAAGATCTCACCTCGTGGAGTTACAATGATCATGAGAATGGTGAGGAATCAGCCCAGAACTACACGGGAGGATCTTGTCAATGATCTCAAGGCAGCTGGGACCATAGTCACCAAGAAAACAATTAGTAACACACTACGCCGTGAAAATCTGAAATCCTGCAGCGCCCGCAAGGTCCCCCTGCTCAAGAAAGCACATATACATGCCCGTCTGAAGTTTGCTAATGAACATCTGAATGATTCAGAGGAGAACTTTGTGAAAGTGTTGTGGTCAGATGAGACCAAAATCGAGCTCTTTGGCATCAACTCAACTCGCCGTGTTTGGAGGAGGAGGAATGCTGCCTATGACCCCAAGAACACCATCCCCACCGTCAAACATGGAGGTGGAAACATGCTTTGGGGGTGTTTTTCTGCTAAGGGGACAGGACAACTTCACCGCATCAAAGGGACGATGGACGGGGCCATGTACTGTCAAATCTTGGGTGAGAACCTCCTTCCCACAGCCAGGGCATTGAAAATGGGACGTGGGTGGGTATTCCAGCATGACAATGACCCAAAACACACGGCCAAGGCAACAAAGGAGTGGCTCAAGAAGAAGCACATTAAGGTCCTGGAGTGGCCTAGCCAGTCTCCAGACCTTAATCCCATAGAAAATCTGAGGAGGGAGATGAAGGTTCGAGTTGCCAAACGTCAGCCTCGAAACCTTAATGACTTTGAGAAGATCTGCAAAGAGGAGTGGGACAAAATCCCTCCTGAGATGTGTGCAAACCTGGTGGCCAACTACAAGAAATGTCTGACCTCTGTGATTGCCAACAAGGGTTTTGCCACCAAGTACTAAATCATGTTTTGCAGAGGGGTCAAATACTTATTTCCCTCATTTAAAATGCAAATCAATTTCTAACATTTTTTACATGCGTTTTTCTGGATTTTTTTGTTGTTATTCTGTCTCTCACTGTTCAAATAAACCTACCATTAAAATGATAGACTGATCATTTCTTTGTCAGTGGGCAAACGTACAAAATCAGCAGGGGATCAAATACTTTTTTCCCTCACTGTAACTCTGGCCCTCCACAGCCCTGTAGGGTACGGCTCTAAAGCGGCTTCTGCTACATCTCCTCAGGGAGTTAATCGATAGTCACGGCTTATTGAGCGGGGAAACAACTTATGATCTCACCACAGCACAGCAGCTGCGGATGAGGAGCCAATGGCCATCCTGTCTTTTCTGTACAGTCAGAACTATCGCTGCTATAGCGTTTCTAGACCTACCATGCTATTAGAGAAATGTGCCTCAGCCTGTTCTCCTTCTCTTTGCCACAGCCCTCTATCAAACTCTGTTGCATTGTCTCTCAACTCTCTCTCTTTCAAATCTTGCTATCCCAACTCTCTCTTTCTCTCTCCTCTCACCTCAGTGCGAACCCTTGATCCTCTCTGCATGTCTCCTCAACCCCTCTCTGTTCTCCTCTCTACTCCCTCTTTCAACTCAGCATAGCAGGCCCCCTCCTTTTCCTCCTCCTCTTTCTACGCCTTGTTTTAGTCTGTCCATCTGCCTCTATCTGATGAAAGTAGAGTTATCCTGCTGATGTACTCTTACTGAGCCAGGGAGGGAGGGAACAGCTGAGACAGACAAATGTCCTCCATCACCCCCGGTTACCTCAGATTTAGGGCTCGGTTAGCAGGCTGATCACAGCATCCCTGACAGTATGGAGGACTCTCTCACTTCCTACAACCTCTCCAGAGTCAAACTTTTACAAACTTGTTTTGGTCCAACTAACCCCGTTCTGGAATGCAGAGTGAATCTGGTAATTACCTCATGGGGCATTGCATCATCTCAACAGCTGGCCGTTCCATTGGTCACAGGGATAGGCAAAGCAGCTGGTGTAAGGAACCAATCACACATAGCTATTCAGCAGCTGATGCAGGAATGGCATGGAGACTATGTAGTTGGAGTGGGTGAGGAGGGGGACATTTTCAGACCAAAATAATAAGCATCTTCCGACTGAAATAAGTCCAACAATACACCTGCTCTCTTTCACTGTGGATGTAATACTGGGTGTAGCACTGTGGATGTAATGTAGTTGTATTGCTGGAACGAGTGTCCTTGTGTTGTGGCATCCTCCATGGGAATGAGTTCGCTGTGGATGGGAAGGCCAAGGCATGGCTGTGTGAGCAGCATTCGAGCAGAGGTAAGGCAGTTACTGACATCAGAGTGACATAGTGTGTGACAGACACAGTAATTTGTATTGTGTGTGTGTGTGTGTGTGTGTGTGTGTGTGTGTGTGTGTGTGTGTGTGTGTGTGTGTGTGTGTGTGTGTGTGTGTGGTGAAAGACTAGTAGACCAGAGAGGTCAGAGAAAGAGACCGAGAGAGAGTTGAGCTGTCATACACTGAGTGAGTTTTGACGAGACGTTGTCATCTCTCCTCCTACTGCTGACACGCTATTGTAGCCCACAATAGTCATGCCCTCTCTGCTTGCCTGTCCCTGACCATTCACATCTGACATCTGTCCCAAACGCACACTGGTAGGTCACTAAGTTACAAGTACAGAGAGTGAGAGAGAGAAGAGCATGACAGAGAGAGATAGCCAGGCAGACAGAGAGAGATAGCCAGGCAGACAGAGGGAGATAGCCAGGCAGACAGAGAGAGATAGCCAGGCAGACAGAGAGAGATAGCCAGGCAGACAGAGAGAGATAGCCAGGCAGACAGAGAGAGATAGCCAGGCAGACAGAGAGAGATAGCCAGGCAGACAGAGAGAGATAGCCAGGCAGACAGAGAGAGATAGCCAGGCAGACAGAGGCCGTGTGAAAGGGCTAGCGAGGGATGCTTTGAGTTCTGCTAACTAGCGTCACACTCTGGATGACACCCCCCCCCCACCCCCCACCCCCCCACCCCACCCCCCACCCAGTCTCCCTCTGGCCCAGTCACCCAGACTCCATGCTTCTCCCCTCTTCTCTCCCTTCTCCTCCTGAGGCCCTGGGCCCGGATTCACAAAACCTTCTTAAGAAGAAATTCTTTCTGAAGTGCCATTTTTTTCTTAACGCTATACTTAAGAAACATATTAAAAGTTGCTATTCCGCAATTAAGTTTTTGAAAATGTTTTCTGAAGTTTCTTCTTAAGAAAATAGTTAAGAAGAAATTAGATTCTTAAAAATAAAGTTATTGGATTTTTTCTTGGAAATTATTTTATTTCCAAAACCCTGATAAAAACAATTGAACATGTTTAATTGACTCACAAACTTTATCTGGAAGTTTCAGTATTGATCGTTTTAAATTAAATAATCTCAGTAAGAAATTTGCTAACATGATTGCCCTTGCTAGCTAGATAGCTACCTAGCTAGCTCGGTTGCCTAGGGACAATCATCTTAAGAAGATGGTTAAGAAGATATTTGAGAAGTGGGTAAGAAAATCATACATTCTAAAGAAATATTTAAAGAATTGCACTCACTATCTTATGAACTTTTTTATTTTCCTAAGAAGCTTCTCAAGTTTTTGCAGACCCAGATTCACAACTAAACAAAAAACTAGCGTCGCTAGGCAACCGATTTAGCTAGCTATCTAGCTAGAAATGGCAATCATGTTAGCATATTTCGTACTGAGATTACTGTTCTAAAACATTTTCTTGAGTTTGAAATAATAAATACTGAAACGTTCAGATGAAGTTTGTGAGTGAATTAAACATGTTCAATTGCTTTCATTAGCTTATTTTCTCACTGCCCTGAGTTTAAAACAAGGTTTTAGCTGTCTTGGAATTAAGAACATTTCCAAGAACAAATCCAAGAGCTTTATTTTCAAGAATCTAATTTCTTCTTAACTTTTTGCTTAAGGAGAAACATAAGAAATAACGTAAGAACATTTCCAATAACCTTTTTGAAGAATAGCAACTTTGCTTAACTTAGTAAGTCTATAGTTAAGGAAAAAATTGCAGTTAAGAAGAAATGTCTTCTTAAGAAGGTTTTGTGAATCTGGGCACTGGGGCCGGATTCACAAAACACTACTTACGAAAAAACGTAAGAAGTTTATTCATAAAAAAAATGAGAAGTTCATAAGATAGTTCGTAAGTGTAATTCCTCAAAATGTTCTTAGGAATTCATAGTTTTCTCAGGAACTTTGTATACATCTTTCCTAAGAACTTCGTAAATATCTTCTTATGTGCCATTAACATTAGTGACGTGCTTGAAACCGATAAATAAGCCTATGTGACAGGGATGATAGGATTACATTTATTTATCTGCTTTATGTCTCGAGAATAAAACATTTTTAGTTGGCTCGCAAACCCTTTATACACAAAAACAAATGTAATTTTTCACACATTATAGCCATCAAACTACCTATATCAAAAACAAAAATGGATAACCAAGGAAAGTGCAATAAAAACTTTAGTGAACAAGAGCTTGAAGTGCTGGTGAAGTAAAAGCAGCCAGGAAAAGGTTGCTGTTGGGGGAGACTCGATAACTGCGGGGTCACTGCAGAGACCAAAAAGAGAGGATGGGCGAGAGTGGCCGAGTCTGTCTCTGCCGTCGGGGATATGGCAAGGGGCAGTGGTCTGACATCAAGTCGGCTGCTAAGAAGAAGGGAGATGAGAAAAGCAGGGAGTTGAAGAAGACTGGGGGGGGGGGTGTATCGACCATTCATGTGGACCAGCTGGAGGAGAAGGTGTTGTCCATGATAGGAGAGACGGTGGTAGAGAGACTGCGCAACCGGTGACGTGTAACGACAGTCATTAGCCAACATAGCTAACGACGTTAACGTTAGCCAAGTTCTTCTTTGCAAATTGACGAGCTAACGCTAGCTAATTAACACTTCTAGAATATTGTAATATATTGTTTATTACTAGCTAGCTAGATAATGTTTTTTAATTAGTTTTCTTGCTGTATTTAAATGTCCAGTAGCCAACTGTGTCTGTGGCAGTGACGCAAGAAAATGGGTTTAGCACGTTTCCAAAAAGAATTCCTAAAACATTATTTTCAAGAATCCCATTTCTTCTTAACTTTTTTCTTAGGAAGAAACCTAGGAAAAAAGAACTTTTCAAATAACTTTATTGAGGAATAGCAACTTTGCTTAATTTTCTTCTTAAGAACGTTTTGTGAATCTGGGCCCTGGTCTTGTTGCGTTACCACATAATGCTGCTGGAGGCAGCCTGCCTGCAGACCAAGAGCATGTTAAGGACAGCTTAACAGGCTTAGACATGGACTTAGGTTGGAACAGTCAGGCCCACAGCGATGTTGGTGCTGACTGTTTGTTTGTTAGTTTGAGCTTTTGGAGAGAGAGGGTGAGAGATGGAGGGAGGGAGAACAAGGTGGCTCTTGTCTTGTCCATGCTTGAGCCCTGTAGAGGCCACAATGCCTTGCTGCTGGCTGGCCCATGCCTGCTCTGGCTCGCTCCACTCTTTCTCTCTCCCCTCTTTCTCTCTCCCATGTTTCCTCCCTCCCTAAGCCAATTAGAACCAGGCGGTGAGCTCATCCCGTATCCACGGAGACTGGCGGCAATTGAGCCGGCAACCGGAGGGTTGCTTGCATCAATATCTCAGGTTCCACCTACTGCTGATGTTCCCTTGAGCAAGGAACTTAACACTAGAACTGCCGTGCCTTTCAGCATAGAAGTACCCGCTAGAGAACTTCGTCGGACTTCCACTTTAGCATATGCACAGATGCATATCAACCTGCAAGGGGTGAAAACATGCTTAATAAATAAATGCTTGATAAATAGTGCATAAACTATTGTAAATTATTAATTGCATGAAGAAATATTAATGGGAATATAGTACCAGTCCGAAGTTTGGACACACCTACTCATTCAATGGTTTTTATTCATTTTTACTGTTTTCTACTATTGTAGAATAATAGTGAAGACATCAAAACTATGAAATAATACATATGGAATCATGTAGTAACCAAAAAAGTGTTAAACAAATCAAAATATATTTTATATTTGAGATTCTTCAAAGTAGCCATCCTTTGCATTGATGACAGCTTTGCACACTTGGCATTCTCTCAATCAGCTTCATGGGGTAGTCACCTAGAATGCATTTCAATTAACAGGTGTGCCTTGTGTGCTGCGGACAAGCCACCAGGGGGAGACTCATCGAGGCCTGGTGACAGACGGAGTATACATCACGCGGCGGTGGCTCCCTCTGCTGGACATGCCAGGTCTCGACGGGTCCTCAGGTCAGGACTAATTGGGTCTGATTGCTCACCAGCCGTACGAGGCCCATAAAGCTGCCAGGAGGGCAGCACACGAGAGGGTTGGAGGTAGTGAGAGGTTGCTACCGGACAGACGTCCTCACGGTCTGATAGAACCGAGGGGCTCGGTGTTCTACCCCAGAGGAGACCGCATTCCCCGGAGCCCAGAAGGCGTTAACCCGGAAGAGGTCTCCTGGAGGAGACCGGTTTCTTTTCTTTTTCTTTATTGTTTTAAATAAACACCCTTGAAACTGAGGTATCACACTTGTGTAAACGTCTTGATCAAACCCCCTGGTCTGCCACACTTGTTAAAAGTTAATCTGTGGAAATTCTTTCCTTCTTAATGTGTTTGAGCCTATCAGTTGTGTTGTGTCAAGGTAGGGTTTGTATACAGAAGATAGCCCTATTTGGAAAAAGACCAAGTCCATATTATGGCAAGAACAGCTCAAATAAGCAAAGAGAAACGACAGTCCATCATTACTTTAAGACATGAAGAAAATTTCGAGAACTTTTAAAGTTTCTTCAAGTGCCGTTGCAAAAACCATCAAGCACTATGATGAAACTGGCTCTCATGAGGACTGCCACAGGAAAGGAAGACCCAGAGTTACCTCTGCTGCAGAGGATAAGTTCATTAGAGTTACCAGCCTCAGAAATCGGCAATTAACTGCACCTCAGATTGCAGCCCAAATAAATACTTGACAGAGTTCAAGTAACAGACACATCTCAACATCAACTGTTCAGAGGAGACTGTGTAAATCAGGCCTTCATGGTGGAATTGCTGCAAAGAAACCACTACTAAAGTACACCAATAAGAAGAAGAGACTTGCTTGGGCCAAGAAACACGAGCAGTGGACATTAGACCAATGGAAATCTGTCCTTTGGTCTGATGAGTCCAAATTTTAGATTTTGGGTTCCAACCGCCGTGTCTTTTGTGAGACGCAGAGTAGGTGAATGGATGATCTCCGCATGTGTGGTTCCCACCGTGAAGCATGGAGGAGGAGGTGTGATGGTGTGGGGGTACTTTGCTGGTGACACTGTCAGTGATTTATTTAGAATTCAAGGCACACTTAACCAGGATGGCTACCACAGCATTCTGCAGCGATACGCCATCCCATCTGGTTTGTGCATATTGGGACTATCATTTGTTTTTCAACAGGACAATGACCTAACACACCTCCAGGCTGTGTAAGGGATATTTGACCAAGAAGGAGAGTGATGGAGTGCTGCATCAGATGACCTGGCCTCCACAATCACCCGACCTTAACCCAATTGAGATGGTTTGGGATGAGTCGGAACGCAGAGTGAAGGAAAAGCAACCAACAAGTGCTCAGCATATGTGGGAACTCCTTCAAGAATGTTGGAAAAGCATTCCAGGTGAAGCTGGTTGAGAGAATGCCAAGAGTGTGCAAAGCTGTCATCAAGGCAAAGGGTGGCTACTTTGAAGAATCTAATATCTAAAATATATTTTGATTTGTTTAACACTTTTTTGGTTACTACATGATTCCATATGTGTTATTTCATAGTTATTTCCGTATAAATGAAAAATATGATAATATAACCAGCCAGGTGCGCAGGTGAAATTATTTGCTGTATTACTAATCAAAAGCACCAGTGCATGAACAATTGTAAAGGATTAATTGCATAAAGAAATATTCGTGGAAATATATTCATGACAATATATATATTTGTTGATTGTATCAGACACTGTATTGTGCCCTTATACCCGTGCCTTTACTCATGAATCAATCTCGTCTTCTCTTTATGCTTCGGGGCTTTGTGTGAGCAAGCCCCACAAACAAATCGGTTGCGCTGCACACAGTTTACATGGGCCTTGTTTCTTGTGCACCTGCCGACTTGACATTGTGTCTTATTTTTCCTTAGTGGGAGTTGTGGTGCTTGGGGAAGAGGGAGAGCAGGACCTGCAGCCTGCTTGGCGGCTGTAGCTTCTTTCTTGGCGTTCATGTGGTTCTCATGAAGCTCACATGCCTGATCCAGTTGGATGCATGGTGCTGAGGATCGCAAACACTCTTATTTTACATCTGTACGCCGTGAATGTTGCTTTACCACTCTCCATCACTGATGTGGAGTACAGCTCCACTGGTATGCTGTTTTTCGCAGAGGGGTCAGCTCCTGCCTTTGTTTGTTCACTGTTCCGAGCAGGCTAGTCTTCTATGGACTCAACTTGTCTGCCAGGGAAATTGATGTGAAGAAGTTGTCCATTGTACACATTTCTGCCTTTGCCCATGTAAGGCTCCAGGAGTCTCAAAACCACAGTCTCAGACAGTCGCTCAGCCGCTGGCCTGGTTTCATCTTTCCCCAGATATGGAAAGCCATTGAGCAAGTACTTGATTTCGACATCGGCGGCTAACCGAAAGTTAACTGAAGTCTCATGCACCGTTATCAGTTTCTATCTGGTTTCTAGCGCCCATTCATCCATTGATGACAGAGTAGCATATTTTTATTTAGGTTTATTATGTTACTAGTTTTTGCTTATCGTAGCCAGAGCAATGCTGCCTCGCGAGTGGTCATGTGCTGATTGCAAGTGCAATTTGGAAAAAGAGCTGCACCTCTTGAATTTTGAGAGTTATTTGACAAAGGTAAGTGTCATAGAAACTGCAGAATATGCTCTTTTCAGATACTATAGAAATCACAATGTTTTACCTGCATGTGACTTTGATAAAGCGATGCTCCTTTCCCTGCATCTGTCAATTACAAGATGCGTCCTTCTCTTCATGTACAATTCATTGTAAATGTAATCTTGTCTATAGGCTAACTCTTATTATGTGTGAAATTCGTTTAGGTATAGTTTAGGTGTAATTTCGATGGGCCAGCTGTGCATGTTGACTGGCATCGTTTGTTTCCCTTCTCATCAACTTGGATAGAGTCAAGGATATGTTTTGCATTATTCTAAAGGCCTACTGCAACACACAGCATGTGTTCATTTCCCTTCCAATACATCCGATTAGTAATAGAGTTACAGTAAATAAAACAGTCCTGTAACAGCTTCTTTTAACAAAGTAAAATGGAAAAGAGAATGGTATCAACCTGCAAGGCGCGCGGTCAAATTATTAAAATGCTGCGACAACGCTCATCATTACACTATGGTTGTTCTAAATTAAATCAACTTCTAAAGCAAAAAAGAATCATAAACATCCATCTCGTGTGGACTAATAAAGTATATCAAACACACACACACACACACAGAGAGAGGGAGAAAAGAGAGGTAGGGACAGAGAGAAAGGGGGAGAGGATAGATGGAGAGAGTGCTTTGATCTGACACCTCTCACGTGCCTCCCTCTCTCTCCCAGGGGAACCTTCCCGCCTCTCCTCCATTGCTCTACGTCAGGGGAAGGCAACTAGATTCAGCGGTGGACTGATTTTTGTCGGCACAAATGGTCGGGTGGGCGGAAAGAAATTATAATAATGTGTACACTGCAAATTGACCACAACTAAGCCCAAAAAGAGGTTGCATTTGAAAATAACAGTTATGTTGTACCTTGATTACATTGAGACACAATCAAATATGCATTTTTTTTTTTGAGGGGGGGGGGGGATACTTGGGAACAGGTGTAGTAAATTAAACACATTTTTAGCGTAATTCCTGGTGATGTTATAGGCCGTTTTTAGTTTTAAAAGAAAATACAATACAAAATAAGAGTGGCCTGTTTCCAACCCTTGATCTACATGTTACCCATCCCTCTCTTCACCCTGAATAATGAGTTTATATTTTGCTCTCTCTCACTCTGTTGATCTCTCTCCATTGCTATCACTCTACCTCTTTCACTTTTTACATATTTTTCTTGCTTCATTCTCTCCCTGTCTCTCTTTTCCATGTCTCTCGCTCTCTCTCTCCCTCTCTCTCTCTCTCCTTTTCTTCCCTTGTAATTGTCCTTTAGCCTAGTGTTTGGCTGTATGTCACAGAGATATAAACATGCAGCCTTGTAAGTTGTACAATTTGTCACCGTTTCTTTCTCCACATAGACAAACGACCCTATCTCCTCCTCTCTGTGCGCGTGCGTACGTGTGTGTATGTGAGCGTGTACTGATCCGTAGAGGTAAGCGTAATCAAGGGTGGGAGGCCACGCTATAGGTGCAAATTGAAGCTGTTTTCTCCTCTAGCAGAATAGAGTGATGGGAGCGGAAAGATGACAGGAGGAGAGAAGGTGTCTGTCTGACTCCTGATAATGAACTGGGGTCTCAGCGGCACAGAAACGAGGGAAGGAGAGAAAAGAGGGGGGAGGGAGGGAGCAGAGGGGTGTAAAGAGCGAGGGAGGGAGGAAGCAGAGGGGTGTAAAGAGGGAGGGAGGGAGGGAGGGAGGGAGGGGTGTAAAGAGCGAGGGAGGGAGGAAGCAGAGGGGTGTAAAGAGCGAGGGAGGGAGGAGATGGTTTTAAAGAGCGAGGGAGGGAGGGAGCAGAGGGTTTTAAAGAGCGAGGGAGGGAGTGGAGAGGTGTAAAGAGTGAGGGAGGGAGGGAGGAGAGGGGTGTAAAGAGCGAGGGAGGGAGGGAGGAGAGGGGTGTAAAGAGCGAGGGAGCGGAGGGGTGTTAAGAGCGAGCGAGGGAGGGAGGGAGCGGAGGGGTGTAAAGAGCGAGGGAGGGAGCAGATGGTTTTAAAGAGCGAGGGAGGGAGTGGAGAGGTGTAAAGAGTGAGGGAGGGAGGGAGGAGAGGGGTGTAAAGAGCGAGGGAGGGAGGGAGGAGAGGGGTGTAAAGAGGGAGGGAGGGAGCAGAGTGGTGTAAAGAGCGAGGGAGGGAGGGAGGGAGGAGAGGGGTGTAAAGAGGGAGGGAGGGAGCAGAGTGGTGTAAAGAGCGAGGGAGGGAGTGGAGAGGTGTAAAGAGTGAGGGAGGGAGGAGAGGGGTGTAAAGAGCGAGGGAGGGAGGGAGGAGAGGGGTGTAAAGAGGGAGGGAGGGAGCAGAGTGGTGTAAAGAGTGAGGGAGGGAGGGAGGAGAGGGGTGTAAAGAGCGAGGGAGGGAGGGAGGAGAGGGGTGTAAAGAGCGAGGGAGGGAGGGAGCAGAGTGGTGTAAAGAGCGAGGGAGGGAGGAGAGGGGTGTAAAGAGGGAGGGAGGGAGCAGAGGGGTGTAAAGAGCGAGGGAGGGAGTGGAGAGGTGTAAAGAGTGAGGGAGGGAGGGAGGAGAGGGGTGTAAAGAGCGAGGGAGGGAGGGAGGAGAGGGGTGTAAAGAGGGAGGGAGGGAGCAGAGGGGTGTAAAGAGCGAGGGAGGGAGTGGAGAGGTGCCAGAGACAAAGGAACTTGAGACGGCTTCATTTCTGCCCCTGGGGACCTGGGCTAACAGCACACACTCTCTTTCTCCTTCTCTTGTTCGCTCTCTCCCTCTCTTTCTCTAACTCTCCCTCCCTCTCTCTGCTTCTTTGTGAATTTGCAAAGTACAGAGCGGCAAACCGACGCAGTCTGAAAACAGTCAGTAATTGTAGTAGAATCTGGGTCAGACATGCCAAAAGCTTTAGTATTTCAGTTTAAAGCTGTGGTGTAACCTGCAGCCAACGTAATCACACCAACGTTATGTACTCTACATCCAGACTACACCCTAGTTATCTGGCTAGGATATCTCTCCCTCTACTCTGTCAGTTAGGGAGAACTCCCATGTGGTGGTCCATGATGTGTCTTGTCACAGCCCATCTCCCCATCATTAATATTATCCCTCAGATCAGACCCCAGTCAGCTCAATATGCTGCTGTTGAATGCTCACGTCTCCCATGGGACTAGATAGTAGCTAACATGCTATTCTGTCAAACCAGGATACACACACACCAACACATACACTGCAGCCATCCCTGCTAGCTTGCTAATGCTAGCTAAACCACCACGATTAGCTTTGGCACTCTGTAGCTAGCACCAAGCCAGATTGTTAAGTGGGAGTGTTTTCCAGTTTTAATTTCAGGCCGTATATATTTATGTGTTGTCCCACTGTTATTCCCTGCCCCCCCCCTCTCCTCCTAACCTTGTTTCACAGTCCTCTCTGTCACTTTGATGGGCTCTGCCTGGTTTGTGCTGCGCTGGGTAAAATCCACACACACTCATGAAAAGCCCATATATCTGGGAGGGACTGGGAGTGTGTACGTCTCAGTCTCACTGTAATGTACTTGGGGGTTTATGGTTTATGCCCACTATGGTAAAGCTGCTGTGGTCTGGGGATGAATGACGGTTGAGGTAATAATCCTGTGAACACCGTGTCCAAGAGATGGAGGGAGAGAGGTAGGCATGGAGAGAGATGATTACTTCTGTGAAGAGGAGACGGGCTTCTTCTCATGAATATCTCAGTGTCATGTTTACTAATCAGACAGGCTGCTACGGTGTGTGTGTCCTGGTTTGACAGAATGAATCTTCTGCATGTTAGCTACGGTCAGGTCCATAATTAATTGCACCCTTGATAAAGATGATCAAAAAATACTACATAAAATAAATAATATAAATACTGAGCTATATTGTAGGAGAGGGAGGGATAGAGAGAGAGGGGAGGGAGAGAAAGATGGAGGGAGAGAAGGATGGAAGGATGGAGAGCGGGAGGGAGAGAAGGATGGAGAGAGAGGGGAGGGAGAGAAGGATGGAGGGGTGGAGAGAGAGGGGAGGGAGAGAAGGATGGAGGGAT
Organism: Coregonus lavaretus; assembly: GCF_964263955.1. Classification (NCBI taxonomy): domain Eukaryota; kingdom Metazoa; phylum Chordata; class Actinopteri; order Salmoniformes; family Salmonidae; genus Coregonus; species Coregonus lavaretus. The sequence continues at coordinate 59,013,070 of NC_139993.1, read as the reverse complement.
GGAGAGGGGAGGGAGGGAGAGAAGGATGGAGGGAGAGAAGGATGGAGAGCAGGAGGGAGAGAAGGATGGAGAGAGGGGAGGGAGAGAAGGATGGAGGGATGGAGAGCGAGAGGGGGGGATGGAGAGAGAGAGAGGGGAGGGAGGGAGAGAAGGATGGAGAGAGAGGGGAGGGAGAGAAGGATGGAGGGAGGGAGAAGGATGGAGAGAGGGGAGGGAGAGAAGGATGGAGGGATGGAGAGCAGGATGGAGAAACCACACAGTAGAGGAGGTCATTAGCAGCATGATGATGTCTCAGATAAACGAGGCAGGACTACATGAATAACATGCCTGGATAATTGTGCCGATTTACTGTGTGTGTGAGAGAGTCCAACACAATAGCTGCAGGCGTTGCCATCTAAGCCCCTTCAGATTGCCACAGGAAGTGTGTAACTGTGCGTACACATGTGGTGTGAAGTGTTTCTAATGCAGGCAGAATCAGGGGACTGAATACCACAACCAGCAACACATAGAGCAATAGCACAGCTGTAGGAGAGGATAGAGCATAGAGGGAGGAACTGTCATTCAGACTTAAGGAGCTGCACAGAGGAAGATGCTGGGCAGACCTACCACATGGAGGACAGAGGATGTTATAGGCTTTGGGGGACACTCAGCTCAGCACATCTGGCCTCTGTAGTAAATAATGAAATGACACAGTGGTACTGGAGACAACAAGAAGTAATCTCTTTCTTTCTCTCTCTCTATCTTCTATCCTCCCCCACTCAATTCAATTCAATTCAAAGGGCTTTATTGGCATGGGAAACATATGTTTACATTGCCAAAGCAAGTGAAATAGATAATTAACAATAGTGAAATAAACAAACATTGATTTACAGTCAACATTATACTCAAAAAAGTTTCAAAGGAATAGAGACATTTGAAATGTCATAATGGCTATGTACAGTGTTACAATTATGTACAAAAGGGAAAATAAATCACTCTCCCTCAGACACACACACACACATTTCCTACCTGGTGAAATGTGAATGTTATAGCTTGACTCAGTGTCTCTCCTCCTTCTCTGTTCCTCTCCTCCTCCTCTCCTCCTCTGTACCTCTCCTCCTCTTCTCCTCCCCTCTGCTCAATGCAATATGGATGAGAGCCTGTGTGAGACATGGTGTTCTATCTTTCTAGTGACTCAAATCGTCCTGTTGTGTGCTAGAATGACTGGGATAGAGTTGGGGCCTATAGGATATTTATTTTGATCTTGGACAGGTCACTGTTGGTTGTGTTGGAAGCAGTTGGCACTTGGCAGACTTGCTGTTTTCCTTGTTTAATGCCTAAGTGGTCTGATGAAAGATGGCCTTGCTATTCAAGTCGATTCATATTGTTCTGTGAGGCTGTTAGAAAGTTTCCTCAGTAATGATTTAATGACTTGCAGTCCAGGTTCTACATTAGCTGCTTTCATTGTGCTCATATGTCATCCAAGGACATCAAGTGAATTTGCAGTTGCTTTGTTTTCATGACAAACCTCCAGTCAGCCTAATCAAAGAGCTGCACTCTCGCTCTACTCCATCATGTTAACGATGGCTGCTACACTGCTCCTCCTTTCCTCCACCTCCCTCTCTCTTTCCCCATCTCCCGCTCTCCTACCATCTCCATCCGCAACAATCCTGTAATTAATGTCCCTCTCTCTCTCTCCCCTCTCTCTCTCCCCCCTCTCTCACTACCCCCTCTCTCTCTCCCCCCTCTCTCACTACCCCCTCCTCCCTCTCATCCTCAGCATACTCCATTTAAAGACAGCCAGACAATTAGTCAGAACGAAGTGCCTGTTGTTACCACCATCACTGCTGATGAAGGGCTAGCTACCAGCCAGGGGAGGCCTCCACTCCTGTTGCTCTGTGCCTAGATTAAAAAGCAGCCCAAATAGATGTTCCTGTACTCCAAACATCTTACACACACACACACGTACTGTTCTAGCTCCCTGGTTAGGCCATTAAAAGGGATTTTATAGCTAGTGTTAATTTGTCACTGAGTGGAGGTGTTGAGTCCTAATGGCTCTCACATTGCGCCTTTACTCTACCTGTCTCAAAGACTCTAACACCAGACCCATCCAGACACTACCTGTCCCAAAGACTCTAACAACAGACCCATCCAGACACTCTACCTATCCCAAAGACTCTAACACCAGACACATACCTGTCCCAAAGACTCTAACACCAGACCCATCCAGACACTCTACCTGTCCCAAAGACTCTAACACCAGACCCATCCAGACACTCTACCTGTCCCAAAGACTCTAACACCAGACCCATCCAGACACTCTACCTGTCCCAAAGACACTCATTAGCGATCCACATGGGCTTCGTTAACACCACTGGCCCTGTCCCTGCCTGGCCCTGTCCCTGCATGGCCCTGTCCTTGCCTGGTCCTGGCTGTCTCAATAATCCTACCTGTCTCTCTAATACCCTCTGTCTGGTCAGGCAAGTGGCACAAACCTATGGTCTGCACTGGAGTGTGCTAGTGATGAGCACTCTCACCTAGACCATTAGGCCCTACTGTATTGAATCACTATACCAGATTTGAGATCCATTTGAGTGTCTATACCTCTCTTAGCCTCTGGCCTGGCATGGGTTGGCACCAGCTGGCTCAACCCATCACATCACAGAGTGGTACCTAACTGGTTAGGCTTAGTGGTCCTACTGTACTGTAGCTCTACTGTACCGGTGCGCTTAGAGGTGAACTTAGCCAATTATATTGAGACATTGGGAGCGTTCTAAAAACAGTAAGCCAAACTGGCCAAACAGGTCAATAAAGCATTAGCAGCTTGTTCTGTTATGTAACATTGTTCAGTCGCACTGTTAGGGCTAAGTGGACCTGCAGGCTGCTTTCTAGAATACGGTCTCTGCCTGTCACCTGTCGGCTTGTCAGAGGCTCAGTCTCCATGTAGAGTACAGTAGTGTAGAAAGATAAAAACCCACTGAACTTTTAAATGCCATCTACTTTTCCATGTGGCTCTGGCTATAAAGTGGCGCTGCTCTATAAAGTAATAAAGTAGCACTGCTCTATAAAGTAATAAAGTAGCACTGCTCTATAAAGTAATAAAGTAGCGCTGCTCTATAAAGTAATAAAGTAGCGCTGCTCTATAAAGTAATAAAGTAGCGCTGCTCTATAAAGTAATAAAGTAGCACTGCTCTATAAAGTAATAAAGTAGCACTGCTCTATAAAGTAATAAAGTAGCACTGCTCTATAAAGTAATAAAGTAGCACTGCTCTATAAAGTAATAAAGTAGCGCTGCTCTATAAAGTAATAAAGTAGCACTGCTCTATAAAGTAATAAAGTAGCACTGCTCTATAAAGTAATAAAGTAGCACTGCTCTATAAAGTAATAAAGTAGTGCTGCTCTATAAAGTAATAAAGTAGTGCTGCTCTATAAAGTAATAAAGTAGCGCTGCTCTATAAAGTAATAAAGTAGTGCTGCTCTATAAAGTAATAAAGTAGCACTGCTCTATAAAGTAATAAAGTAGCACTGCTCTATAAAGTAATAAAGTAGTGCTGCTCTATAAAGTAATAAAGTAGCGCTGCTCTATAAAGTAATAAAGTAGCACTGCTCTATAAAGTAATAAAGTAGCACTGCTCTATAAAGTAATAAAGTAGCACTGCTCTATAAAGTAATAAAGTAGCACTGCTCTATAAAGTAATAAAGTAGTGCTGCTCTATAAAGTAATAAAGTAGCGCTGCTCTATAAAGTAATAAAGTAGCGCTGCTCTATAAAGTAATAAAGTAGTGCTGCTCTATAAAGTAATAAAGTAGCGCTGCTCTATAAAGTAATAAAGTAGCGCTGCTCTATAAAGTAATAAAGTAGTGCTGCTCTATAAAGTAATAAAGTAGCGCTGCTCTATAAAGTAATAAAGTAGTGCTGCTCTATAAAGTAATAAAGTAGCACTGCTCTATAAAGTAATAAAGTAGCGCTGCTCTATAAAGTAATAAAGTAGCGCTGCTCTATAAAGTAATAAAGTAGCGCTGCTCTATAAAGTAATAAAGTAGCGCTGCTCTATAAAGTAATAAAGTAGCACTGCTCTATAAAGTAATAAAGTAGTGCTGCTCTATAAAGTAATAAAGTAGCACTGCTCTATAAAGTAATAAAGTAGTGCTGCTCTATAAAGTAATAAAGTAGCGCTGCTCTATAAAGTAATAAAGTAGCGCTGCTCTATAAAGTAATAAAGTAGTGCTGCTCTATAAAGTAATAAAGTAGCACTGCTCTATAAAGTAATAAAGTAGTGCTGCTCTATAAAGTAATAAAGTAGCGCTGCTCTATAAAGTAATAAAGTAGTGCTGCTCTATAAAGTAATAAAGTAGCACTGCTCTATAAAGTAATAAAGTAGTGCTGCTCTATAAAGTAATAAAGTAGCGCTGCTCTATAAAGTAATAAAGTAGCGCTGCTCTATAAAGTAATAAAGTAGTGCTGCTCTATAAAGTAATAAAGTAGCACTGCTCTATAAAGTAATAAAGTAGTGCTGCTCTATAAAGTAATAAAGTAGCGCTGCTCTATAAAGTAATAAAGTAGCGCTGCTCTATAAAGTAATAAAGTAGTGCTGCTCTATAAAGTAATAAAGTAGCACTGCTCTATAAAGTAATAAAGTAGTGCTGCTCTATAAAGTAATAAAGTAGTGCTGCTCTATAAAGTAATAAAGTAGTGCTGCTCTATAAAGTAATAAAGTAGTGCCGCTCTATAAAGTAATAAAGTAGTGCTGCTCTATAAAGTAATAAAGTAGTGCTGCTCTATAAAGTAATAAAGTAGTGCTGCTCTATAAAGTAATAAAGTAGTGCCGCTCTATAAAGTAATAAAGTAGCGCTGCTCTATAAAGTAATAAAGTAGCGCTGCTCTATAAAGTAATAAAGTAGTGCTGCTCTATAAAGTAATAAAGTAGCACTGCTCTATAAAGTAATAAAGTAGTGCTGCTCTATAAAGTAATAAAGTAGCGCTGCTCTATAAAGTAATAAAGTAGCACTGCTCTATAAAGTAATAAAGTAGCACTGCTCTATAAAGTAATAAAGTAGTGCTGCTCTATAAAGTAATAAAGTAGCGCTGCTCTATAAAGTAATAAAGTAGCGCTGCTGTATAAAGTAATAAAGTAGTGCCGCTCTATAAAGTAATAAAGTAGCGCTGCTCTATAAAGTAATAAAGTAGCGCTGCTCTATAAAGTAATAAAGTAGTGCTGCTCTATAAAGTAATAAAGTAGCACTGCTCTATAAAGTAATAAAGTAGCACTGCTCTATAAAGTAATAAAGTAGCGCTGCTCTATAAAGTAATAAAGTAGTGCTGCTCTATAAAGTAATAAAGTAGCACTGCTCTATAAAGTAATAAAGTAGCGCTGCTCTATAAAGTAATAAAGTAGCGCTGCTCTATAAAGTAATAAAGTAGCACTGCTCTATAAAGTAATAAAGTAGCACTGCTCTATAAAGTAATAAAGTAGTGCTGCTCTATAAAGTAATAAAGTAGCGCTGCTCTATAAAGTAATAAAGTAGCGCTGCTCTATAAAGTAATAAAGTAGTGCCGCTCTATAAAGTAATAAAGTAGCGCTGCTCTATAAAGTAATAAAGTAGCACTGCTCTATAAAGTAATAAAGTAGTGCCGCTCTATAAAGTAATAAAGTAGTGCTGCTCTATAAAGTAATAAAGTAGTGCCGCTCTATAAAGTAATAAAGTAGTGCCGCTCTATAAAGTAATAAAGTAGTGCTGCTCTATAAAGTAATAAAGTAGTGCTGCTCTATAAAGTAATAAAGTAGTGCTGCTCTATAAAGTAATAAAGTAGTGCTGCTCTATAAAGTAATAAAGTAGCGCTGCTCTATAAAGTAATAAAGTAGCGCTGCTCTATAAAGTAATAAAGTAGCGCTGCTCTATAAAGTAATAAAGTAGCGCTGCTCTATAAAGTAATAAAGTAGCGCTGCTCTATAAAGTAATAAAGTAGCGCTGCTCTATAAAGTAATAAAGTAGCGCTGCTCTATAAAGTAATAAAGTAGTGCCGCTCTATAAAGTAATAAAGTAGTGCCGCTCTATAAAGTAATAAAGTAGCGCTGCTCTATAAAGTAATAAAGTAGTGCTGCTCTATAAAGTAATAAAGTAGTGCCGCTCTATAAAGTAATAAAGTAGCGCTGCTCTATAAAGTAATAAAGTAGCGCTGCTCTATAAAGTAATAAAGTAGCGCTGCTCTATAAAGTAATAAAGTAGCGCTGCTCTATAAAGTAATAAAGTAGTGCTGCTCTATAAAGTAATAAAGTAGTGCTGCTCTATAAAGTAATAAAGTAGCGCTGCTCTATAAAGTAATAAAGTAGCGCTGCTCTATAAAGTAATAAAGTAGCGCTGCTCTATAAAGTAATAAAGTAGCACTGCTCTATAAAGTAATAAAGTAGCGCTGCTCTATAAAGTAATAAAGTAGCGCTGCTCTATAAAGTAATAAAGTAGCGCTGCTCTATAAAGTAATAAAGTAGCGCTGCTCTATAAAGTAATAAAGTAGCGCTGCTCTATAAAGTAATAAAGTAGCGCTGCTCTATAAAGTAATAAAGTAGTGCTGCTCTATAAAGTAATAAAGTAGTGCTGCTCTATAAAGTAATAAAGTAGCGCTGCTCTATAAAGTAATAAAGTAGTGCCGCTCTATAAAGTAATAAAGTAGTGCTGCTCTATAAAGTAATAAAGTAGTGCCGCTCTATAAAGTAATAAAGTAGTGCTGCTCTATAAAGTAATAAAGTAGCGCTGCTCTATAAAGTAATAAAGTAGCGCTGCTCTATAAAGTAATAAAGTAGCGCTGCTCTATAAAGTAATAAAGTAGTGCTGCTCTATAAAGTAATAAAGTAGCGCTGCTCTATAAAGTAATAAAGTAGCGCTGCTCTATAAAGTAATAAAGTAGCGCTGCTCTATAAAGTAATAAAGTAGCGCTGCTCTATAAAGTAATAAAGTAGCGCTGCTGTATAAAGTAATAAAGTAGTGCTGCTCTATAAAGTAATAAAGTAGCGCTGCTCTATAAAGTAATAAAGTAGCGCTGCTGTATAAAGTAATAAAGTAGCGCTGCTCTATAAAGTAATAAAGTAGCACTGCTCTATAAAGTAATAAAGTAGCGCTGCTCTATAAAGTAATAAAGTAGTGCTGCTCTATAAAGTAATAAAGTAGTGCCGCTCTATAAAGTAATAAAGTAGTGCTGCTCTATAAAGTAATAAAGTAGCGCTGCTCTATAAAGTAATAAAGTAGCGCTGCTCTATAAAGTAATAAAGTAGTGCTGCTCTATAAAGTAATAAAGTAGCGCTGCTCTATAAAGTAGCGCTGCTCTATAAAGTAATAAAGTAGCGCTGCTCTATAAAGTAATAAAGTAGTGCCGCTCTATAAAGTAATAAAGTAGTGCCGCTCTATAAAGTAATAAAGTAGCGCTGCTCTATAAAGTAATAAAGTAGCGCTGCTCTATAAAGTAATAAAGTAGTGCTGCTCTATAAAGTAGTGCTGCTCTATAAAGTAATAAAGTAGCGCTGCTCTATAAAGTAATAAAGTAGTGCTGCTCTATAAAGTAATAAAGTAGTGCTGCTCTATAAAGTAATAAAGTAGCGCTGCTCTATAAAGTAATAAAGTAGTGCTGCTCTATAAAGTAATAAAGTAGTGCTGCTCTATAAAGTAATAAAGTAGTGCTGCTCTATAAAGTAATAAAGTAGTGCTGCTCTATAAAGTAATAAAGTAGCGCTGCTCTATAAAGTAATAAAGTAGCGCTGCTCTATAAAGTAATAAAGTAGTGCTGCTCTATAAAGTAATAAAGTAGCGCTGCTCTATAAAGTAATAAAGTAGCGCTGCTCTATAAAGTAATAAAGTAGCGCTGCTCTATAAAGTAATAAAGTAGCGCTGCTCTATAAAGTAATAAAGTAGCGCTGCTCTATAAAGTAATAAAGTAGCGCTGCTCTATAAAGTAATAAAGTAGCGCTGCTCTATAAAGTAGCGCTGCTCTATAAAGTAGCGCTGCTCTATAAAGTAGTGCTGCTCTATAAAGTTATAAAGTAGCGCTGCTCTATAAAGTAGTGCTGCTCTATAAAGTAATAAAGTAGTGCCGCTCTATAAAGTAATAAAGTAGCGCTGCTCTATAAAGTAATAAAGTAGCGCTGCTCTATAAAGTAATAAAGTAGCGCTGCTCTATAAAGTAATAAAGTAGCGCTGCTCTATAAAGTAATAAAGTAGCACTGCTCTATAAAGTAATAAAGTAGCGCTGCTCTATAAAGTAATAAAGTAGCGCTGCTCTATAAAGTAATAAAGTAGCGCTGCTCTATAAAGTAATAAAGTAGCGCTGCTGTATAAAGTAATAAAGTAGTGCTGCTCTATAAAGTAATAAAGTAGCGCTGCTCTATAAAGTAATAAAGTAGCGCTGCTCTATAAAGTAATAAAGTAGTGCTGCTCTATAAAGTAATAAAGTAGTGCTGCTCTATAAAGTAATAAAGTAGCGCTGCTCTATAAAGTAATAAAGTAGCGCTGCTCTATAAAGTAATAAAGTAGTGCTGCTCTATAAAGTAATAAAGTAGCGCTGCTCTATAAAGTAATAAAGTAGCGCTGCTCTATAAAGTAATAAAGTAGCGCTGCTCTATAAAGTAATAAAGTAGTGCCGCTCTATAAAGTAATAAAGTAGTGCTGCTCTATAAAGTAATAAAGTAGCGCTGCTCTATAAAGTAATAAAGTAGCGCTGCTCTATAAAGTAATAAAGTAGCGCTGCTCTATAAAGTAATAAAGTAGCGCTGCTCTATAAAGTAATAAAGTAGCGCTGCTCTATAAAGTAATAAAGTAGCGCTGCTCTATAAAGTAATAAAGTAGCGCTGCTCTATAAAGTAATAAAGTAGCGCTGCTCTATAAAGTAATAAAGTAGCGCTGCTCTATAAAGTAATAAAGTAGTGCCGCTCTATAAAGTAATAAAGTAGTGCTGCTCTATAAAGTAATAAAGTAGCGCTGCTCTATAAAGTAATAAAGTAGCGCTGCTCTATAAAGTAATAAAGTAGCGCTGCTCTATAAAGTAATAAAGTAGCGCTGCTCTATAAAGTAATAAAGTAGTGCCGCTCTATAAAGTAATAAAGTAGTGCTGCTCTATAAAGTAATAAAGTAGCGCTGCTCTATAAAGTAATAAAGTAGCGCTGCTCTATAAAGTAATAAAGTAGCGCTGCTCTATAAAGTAATAAAGTAGCGCTGCTCTATAAAGTAATAAAGTAGCGCTGCTCTATAAAGTAATAAAGTAGCGCTGCTCTATAAAGTAATAAAGTAGCGCTGCTCTATAAAGTAATAAAGTAGCGCTGCTCTATAAAGTAATAAAGTAGTGCTGCTCTATAAAGTAATAAAGTAGTGCCGCTCTATAAAGTAATAAAGTAGTGCTGCTCTATAAAGTAATAAAGTAGCACTGCTCTATAAAGTAATAAAGTAGCGCTGCTGTATAAAGTAATAAAGTAGTGCTGCTCTATAAAGTAATAAAGTAGTGCTGCTCTATAAAGTAATAAAGTAGCGCTGCTGTATAAAGTAATAAAGTAGCGCTGCTCTATAAAGTAATAAAGTAGTGCTGCTCTATAAAGTAATAAAGTAGCGCTGCTCTATAAAGTAATAAAGTAGTGCTGCTCTATAAAGTAATAAAGTAGCGCTGCTGTATAAAGTAATAAAGTAGCGCTGCTCTATAAAGTAATAAAGTAGCGCTGCTCTATAAAGTAATAAAGTAGCGCTGCTCTATAAAGTAATAAAGTAGCGCTGCTCTATAAAGTAATAAAGTAGTGCTGCTCTATAAAGTAATAAAGTAGTGCTGCTCTATAAAGTAATAAAGTAGCACTGCTCTATAAAGTAATAAAGTAGCACTGCTCTATAAAGTAATAAAGTAGCGCTGCTCTATAAAGTAATAAAGTAGCACTGCTCTATAAAGTAATAAAGTAGCACTGCTCTATAAAGTAATAAAGTAGCGCTGCTCTATAAAGTAATAAAGTAGCGCTGCTCTATAAAGTAATAAAGTAGCACTGCTCTATAAAGTAATAAAGTAGCGCTGCTCTATAAAGTAATAAAGTAGCGCTGCTCTATAAAGTAATAAAGTAGTGCCGCTCTATAAAGTAATAAAGTAGCGCTGCTCTATAAAGTAATAAAGTAGCGCTGCTCTATAAAGTAATAAAGTAGTGCCGCTCTATAAAGTAATAAAGTAGCGCTGCTCTATAAAGTAATAAAGTAGTGCTGCTCTATAAAGTAATAAAGTAGCACTGCTCTATAAAGTAATAAAGTAGCACTGCTCTATAAAGTAATAAAGTAGCGCTGCTCTATAAAGTAATAAAGTAGCGCTGCTCTATAAAGTAATAAAGTAGTGCTGCTCTATAAAGTAATAAAGTAGCGCTGCTCTATAAAGTAATAAAGTAGTGCCGCTCTATAAAGTAATAAAGTAGCGCTGCTCTATAAAGTAATAAAGTAGCGCTGCTCTATAAAGTAATAAAGTAGCGCTGCTCTATAAAGTAATAAAGTAGTGCTGCTCTATAAAGTAATAAAGTAGCGCTGCTCTATAAAGTAATAAAGTAGTGCCGCTCTATAAAGTAATAAAGTAGCGCTGCTCTATAAAGTAATAAAGTAGTGCTGCTCTATAAAGTAATAAAGTAGCGCTGCTCTATAAAGTAATAAAGTAGTGCTGCTCTATAAAGTAATAAAGTAGTGCTGCTCTATAAAGTAATAAAGTAGCGCTGCTCTATAAAGTAATAAAGTAGTGCTGCTCTATAAAGTAATAAAGTAGTGCCGCTCTATAAAGTAATAAAGTAGCGCTGCTCTATAAAGTAATAAAGTAGTGCTGCTCTATAAAGTAATAAAGTAGCGCTGCTCTATAAAGTAATAAAGTAGCGCTGCTCTATAAAGTAATAAAGTAGCGCTGCTCTATAAAGTAATAAAGTAGCGCTGCTCTATAAAGTAATAAAGTAGCGCTGCTCTATAAAGTAATAAAGTAGCGCTGCTCTATAAAGTAATAAAGTAGTGCTGCTCTATAAAGTAATAAAGTAGCGCTGCTCTATAAAGTAATAAAGTAGTGCTGCTCTATAAAGTAATAAAGTAGCGCTGCTCTATAAAGTAATAAAGTAGCGCTGCTCTATAAAGTAATAAAGTAGCGCTGCTCTATAAAGTAATAAAGTAGCGCTGCTCTATAAAGTAATAAAGTAGCGCTGCTCTATAAAGTAATAAAGTAGCGCTGCTCTATAAAGTAATAAAGTAGTGCTGCTCTATAAAGTAATAAAGTAGCACTGCTCTATAAAGTAATAAAGTAGCGCTGCCCTATAAAGTAATAAAGTAGCACTGCTCTATAAAGTAATAAAGTAGCACTGCTCTATAAAGTAATAAAGTAGCACTGCTCTATAAAGTAATAAAGTAGTGCCGCTCTATAAAGTAATAAAGTAGCGCTGCTCTATAAAGTAATAAAGTAGCGCTGCTCTATAAAGTAATAAAGTAGTGCCGCTCTATAAAGTAATAAAGTAGCGCTGCTGTATGAAGTAATAAAGTAGCACTGCTCTATAAAGTAATAAAGTAGTGCTGCTCTATAAAGTAATAAAGTAGCGCTGCTCTATAAAGTAATAAAGTAGTGCCGCTCTATAAAGTAATAAAGTAGCGCTGCTGTATAAAGTAATAAAGTAGCACCGCTCTATAAAGTAATAAAGTAGTGCTGCTCTATAAAGTAATAAAGTAGCACTGCTCTATAAAGTAATAAAGTAGCACTGCTCTATAAAGTAATAAAGTAGCGCTGCTCTATAAAGTAATAAAGTAGTGCTGCTCTATAAAGTAATAAAGTAGCACTGCTCTATAAAGTAATAAAGTAGCGCTGCTCTATAAAGTAATAAAGTAGTGCTGCTCTATAAAGTAATAAAGTAGTGCTGCTCTATAAAGTAATAAAGTAGTGCTGCTCTATAAAGTAATAAAGTAGTGCTGCTCTATAAAGTAATAAAGTAGTGCTGCTCTATAAAGTAATAAAGTAGTGCTGCTCTATAAAGTAATAAAGTAGTGCTGCTCTATAAAGTAATAAAGTAGTGCTGCTCTATAAAGTAATAAAGTAGCGCTGCTCTATAAAGTAATAAAGTAGTGCTGCTCTATAAAGTAATAAAGTAGTGCTGCTCTATAAAGTAATAAAGTAGTGCTGCTCTATAAAGTAATAAAGTAGTGCTGCTCTATAAAGTAATAAAGTAGTGCTGCTCTATAAAGTAATAAAGTAGTGCTGCTCTATAAAGTAATAAAGTAGTGCTGCTCTATAAAGTAATAAAGTAGTGCTGCTCTATAAAGTAATAAAGTAGTGCTGCTCTATAAAGTAATAAAGTAGTGCTGCTCTATAAAGTAATAAAGTAGTGCTGCTCTATAAAGTAATAAAGTAGCGCTGCTCTATAAAGTAATAAAGTAGTGCTGCTCTATAAAGTAATAAAGTAGTGCTGCTCTATAAAGTAATAAAGTAGCGCTGCTCTATAAAGTAATAAAGTAGTGCCGCTCTATAAAGTAATAAAGTAGCGCTGCTGTATAAAGTAATAAAGTAGCACCGCTCTATAAAGTAATAAAGTAGTGCTGCTCTATAAAGTAATAAAGTAGCGCTGCTCTATAAAGTAATAAAGTAGTGCCGCTCTATAAAGTAATAAAGTAGCGCTGCTGTATAAAGTAATAAAGTAGCACTGCTCTATAAAGTAATAAAGTAGCGCTGCTCTATAAAGTAATAAAGTAGCGCTGCTCTATAAAGTAATAAAGTAGCGCTGCTCTATAAAGTAATAAAGTAGTGCTGCTCTATAAAGTAATAAAGTAGCACTGCTCTATAAAGTAATAAAGTAGTGCTGCTCTATAAAGTAATAAAGTAGTGCTGCTCTATAAAGTAATAAAGTAGTGCCGCTCTATAAAGTAATAAAGTAGTGCTGCTCTATAAAGTAATAAAGTAGCGCTGCTCTATAAAGTAATAAAGTAGCGCTGCTCTATAAAGTAATAAAGTAGCGCTGCTCTATAAAGTAATAAAGTAGTGCTGCTCTATAAAGTAATAAAGTAGCGCTGCTCTATAAAGTAATAAAGTAGTGCTGCTCTATAAAGTAATAAAGTAGCGCTGCTCTATAAAGTAATAAAGTAGTGCTGCTCTATAAAGTAATAAAGTAGCGCTGCTCTATAAAGTAATAAAGTAGCGCTGCTCTATAAAGTAATAAAGTAGCGCTGCTCTATAAAGTAGCGCTGCTCTATAAAGTAATAAAGTAGCGCTGCTCTATAAAGTAATAAAGTAGCGCTGCTCTATAAAGTAATAAAGTAGTGCTGCTCTATAAAGTAATAAAGTAGCGCTGCTGTATAAAGTAATAAAGTAGTGCTGCTCTATAAAGTAATAAAGTAGTGCTGCTCTATAAAGTAATAAAGTAGCACTGCTCTATAAAGTAATAAAGTAGCGCTGCTGTATAAAGTAATAAAGTAGTGCTGCTCTATAAAGTAATAAAGTAGTGCTGCTCTATAAAGTAATAAAGTAGCGCTGCTCTATAAAGTAATAAAGTAGTGCCGCTCTATAAAGTAATAAAGTAGCGCTGCTCTATAAAGTAATAAAGTAGCGCTGCTCTATAAAGTAATAAAGTAGCGCTGCTCTATAAAGTAATAAAGTAGTGCTGCTCTATAAAGTAATAAAGTAGCGCTGCTCTATAAAGTAATAAAGTAGCGCTGCTCTATAAAGTAATAAAGTAGCGCTGCTCTATAAAGTAATAAAGTAGTGCTGCTCTATAAAGTAATAAAGTAGCGCTGCTGTATAAAGTAATAAAGTAGTGCTGCTCTATAAAGTAATAAAGTAGTGCTGCTCTATAAAGTAATAAAGTAGCACTGCTCTATAAAGTAATAAAGTAGCGCTGCTGTATAAAGTAATAAAGTAGTGCTGCTCTATAAAGTAATAAAGTAGTGCTGCTCTATAAAGTAATAAAGTAGCGCTGCTCTATAAAGTAATAAAGTAGTGCCGCTCTATAAAGTAATAAAGTAGCGCTGCTCTATAAAGTAATAAAGTAGTGCCGCTCTATAAAGTAATAAAGTAGTGCTGCTCTATAAAGTAATAAAGTAGCACTGCTCTATAAAGTAATAAAGTAGCGCTGCTGTATAAAGTAATAAAGTAGCGCTGCTCTATAAAGTAATAAAGTAGCGCTGCTCTATAAAGTAATAAAGTAGTGCTGCTCTATAAAGTAATAAAGTAGCGCTGCTCTATAAAGTAATAAAGTAGCGCTGCTCTATAAAGTAATAAAGTAGTGCTGCTCTATAAAGTAATAAAGTAGTGCTGCTCTATAAAGTAATAAAGTAGCGCTGCTCTATAAAGTAATAAAGTAGCGCTGCTCTATAAAGTAATAAAGTAGTGCCGCTCTATAAAGTAATAAAGTAGCACTGCTCTATAAAGTAATAAAGTAGCGCTGCTCTATAAAGTAATAAAGTAGTGCTGCTCTATAAAGTAATAAAGTAGCACTGCTCTATAAAGTAATAAAGTAGCACTGCTCTATAAAGTAATAAAGTAGCACTGCTCTATAAAGTAATAAAGTAGTGCTGCTCTATAAAGTAATAAAGTAGCGCTGCTCTATAAAGTAATAAAGTAGCGCTGCTCTATAAAGTAATAAAGTAGTGCTGCTCTATAAAGTAATAAAGTAGCGCTGCTCTATAAAGTAATAAAGTAGCACTGCTCTATAAAGTAATAAAGTAGTGCTGCTCTATAAAGTAATAAAGTAGCACTGCTCTATAAAGTAATAAAGTAGCACTGCTCTATAAAGTAATAAAGTAGCACTGCTCTATAAAGTAATAAAGTAGTGCCGCTCTATAAAGTAATAAAGTATTGCCGCTCTATAAAGTAGCGCTGCTCTATAAAGTGAATAGGAATAGTTCTAAACCCTAGTAGCCTGTAAGAGGTTGCTGGTTTTTCATGGTAATGTCTATATGTCAGGTTCTCCTGGCCCTCCACTCTCTCTGTGCGTGTGTGTTTGCATTAGTATACCTGGCTGTTTGTATGATGATGTGCCAGGCCACTCCTGATGGCTTATTACACTCACTTTCGTCTGTCCTGGCCCACTCAGCAGACCTGTCCTTCAGTCAGTCAGTCAGTCAGTCACCATGGCCTCTGGGAGATGCCCTCTGCCCACATGTCTGAGCCCGCTCTCCAGCCACACTGCTGGCACTATCAGGCCTGTCACTCACCCCTCTCCTGCCTGACAGAGCAGAAAGGGGGAACAGAGCCATGGCTCAGAGGCACAGATGTCTCTCTGTTAGACACACTTCTACCACTGACATAGGGTTGGGTTAGACACTTGATGAAGCCTAGGCCTACATCTGTCAATTCAATATAGCTTTATCTGATCTGTCTAGTAGCATACTATACACAGGGTGGGAGTGTTGGGTTCCATCATGCCATCTTTCACCTGTGAAGTTAATGTTGTTATGTGTAGCTCAGTTGGTAGAGCATGGCGTTTGCAACGCCAGGGTTGTGGGTTCGATTCCCACGGGGTGCCAGTATGAAAAATGTATGCACTCACTAACTGTAAGTTGCTCTGGATAAGAGCGTCTGCTAAATGACTAAAATGTAAAATGTTATGTGTGCATTTAGCTCAGGGCAGGGCTGCATCTGTCATATCTGTCTATCAGCAACCTGCCAAATGTCCTGGCTGAGTATACTTGACCAGAGCACCATGTGGTACAGCCCACTCTCTCTCTCCTCTTGTCTCCTCTCCTCTCTGTCTCTCTCTCTCCTCTTGTCTCCTCTCCTCTCTGTCTCTCTCTCTCCTCTTGTCTCCTCTCTGTCTCTCTCTCTCCTCTTGTCTCCTCTCCTCTCTGTCTCTCTCTCTCCTCTTGTCTCCTCTCCTCTCTGTCTCTCTCTCCTCTTGTCTCCTCTCCTCTCTGTCTCTCTCTCTCCTCTTGTCTCCTCTCCTCTCTGTCTCTCTCTCTCCTCTTGTCTCCTCTCCTCTGTCTCTCTCTCTCCTCTTGTCTCCTCTCCTCTCTGTCTCTCTCTCTCCTCTTGTCTCCTCTCCTCTCTGTCTCTCTCTCTCCTCTTGTCTCCTCTCCTCTCTGTCTCTCTCTCTCCTCTTGTCTCCTCTCCTCTCTGTCTCTCTCTCTCCTCTTGTCTCCTCTCCTCTCTGTCTCTCTCTCTCCTCTTGTCTCCTCTCCTCTCTGTCTCTCTCTCTCCTCTTGTCTCCTCTCCTCTCTGTCTCTCTCTCTCCTCTTGTCTCCTCTCCTCTCTGTCTCTCTCTCTCCTCTTGTCTCCTCTCCTCTCTGTCTCTCTCTCTCCTCTTGTCTCCTCTCCTCTCTGTCTCTCTCTCTCCTCTTGTCTCCTCTCCTCTCTGTCTCTCTCCTCTTGTCTCCTCTCCTCTCTGTCTCTCTCTCTCCTCTTGTCTCCTCTCCTCTGTCTCTCTCTCTCCTCTTGTCTCCTCTCCTCTCTCTCTCTCTCTCCTCTTGTCTCCTCTCCTCTCTGTCTCTCTCTCTCCTCTTGTCTCCTCTCCTCTGTCTCTCTCTCCCTCTAATCACATTTCCCTCCTCTCCTCTCTCTGTCATGTTGGTTGGACCTAGAGGAATATTGATGTTTGTATTCCATCGAGGAGATTGCTTTTGGCTTTTTGTGCAGTGGCTGCCATCAAAACTGTCACTCCATCTACTTTCATCATCGCCCTGCCTGTGAGTGGTTACTTGGCCGGCTGATGTGTATGTGCGCTTGTGCGCGTGTGTGCTTACGTGTGTGTACGCGTGTGAGTGTACGCACGTGCGTGTGCCAGGGTTTCCGTAAGCCGGTAATAGCCAACTTTTGAAGCCGATAAATAAAACTGGCACCGGCCAGTATAATGCTTTTTTGCCTATTCATTAATGTAAATACATTTGAGTGGTAATTCTTATCGGTCTCTAGGTTAATTTGCGTAATTGAGTGGAATTTAATTGGTCTGTCATGTTCTATTGTTTTTTAAATCCAAATTATTTCATTGTCCAGTCACATTAGCAACCCATGCTAGTTGTTGCATCTTTAGATCTCCCCTCTTTTTAAAGTTTGTATTTGATGTGGCCAAGCCCTACTGGTTGGATGAATTTGAGATCTATCGTCCCACAACTGTCCCTGAGTCAGTTTGGAATAAGCTATTTATTTCTCGAACAGAACGACAAGCTGACCAATAGAATAGGTAAACTTCTCTACTATTGGGGATAGTAGATTGACATAGGCTAGTGATTTTACTGTTCGTTACTTGTCTTGTTGGCTGAGGAAACGTAAATGTGGCAGTTATTCTAACATCTTCAAAGTGTGCATTGGAATTCGGTAAGGACACACACCGTTGCATCCTCGAGTTGCATCTTCTGTTAAGATGAATTACCTAAATGTAATTTCTGTCATTCTGAGCACCGTGGGTTGGACGCCCTAATCAGGTGATGCACCCAATGCATATGGGTTCGGTAAACTTCTCAAATGTCCGTTAAATTAAAATGCTGCCTATCAAATGTCCAGCACTACATTTCCCTAATGGAAATCCTGGTGTGTGTGTGCGTGTGCGTGCAGGGAGTCTTGTGTACTATGTCTCAGGGGCGTTGGGGAGGAGGTGAACATACCCCTTCAAGGATGGGGGGCAGCTGCAGCCACACACAGCGACAGCCCTAATGCAATCAGTCTGCCAGAGCAGAGATGCTGAGAGCCATCCTTTCACATTACACAGGGTAGCTGGTTGTGGGCTAGTGTGGGTGGCTGGTTGGCAGAACGTACCCCCTCTCTCCCCTCCCTTCCTCTCTCCCCTCCCTTTCCTCTCCTGTCCATGTTCCTCCCTCTCTCCCTTTCTCCCTCCACAAGGCATCAGCCCCTGACCCCTCTCATAACATCTTCCCTTGTTTCAGTGTTTCTAATAAAGCTGTATTAATGAAAGTCTCCTGTCTTGTGTCTGTGTCACTGTGTTGCCGGGCCTCACCCCACCATCACCATTCCTCCTCCTCCATGGTTAGTGGGTCTGGTCCTACTCCCTCCAGTCCCCTGATAAGATCTATACATCAGCCGGTCTGCTGAGCTCTCTAGCTGAGCTCTGAACAGGCTAATTGAGTTGAGGCCTCCTGGCCCTCAGAGAGATGGATGGAGAGGGGAACAGAGCGGATGTGTTGCGGGGCTCTGCAGCGCACAGACACGCTGTCAATGACATTAGTCCTGTTCTGATCCAATGGAATCAACCTGTTTAGTACTGAGAGCTATGTTGTTGTTCACTTAGAGACTCTAGAAAACAAGTCGGGGCCTCTGAGTTCCGATGACTCAGAGGCCCCGACTTACTCACACTATCACTCCACACTGCGGAGCTTAGACACACACACACACACACACACACACACACACACACACACACGTTTTCTCCCACGCACTGTCTCCTCTTTAAACTCCATATCTGCATTAGCTCATCATGCACCAATAATTCATAATACTAATAATAGACAGTAGACACTAGAGAAAGGTGGAACGAATGGGACAGAGGAAAAAGAGCAGTGCTGTGGAGACGGCCATCCTGAGTCAGAGAGAGCGGGAGGGAGGGAGGGAGGGAGGGAGAGAGAGAGGTTGAGAAAGCCAGCCAGCGGGCAGACATACATACTGTATCTATGCAGGAGTGCTCCTGTCTCTAATTAGAAAGTAGGGTTCTGCTAAGTGTGCACTTTGAAACTGGCTGTGTTAATGTTCAGCTGGTAGTGAAACAGGCAGGCAGGGAAACAGGCAGGCAGGGAAAAAGGCAGGCAGGGAGACAGGCAGGCAGGGAAACAGGCAGGCAGGGAAACAGGCAGGCAGGGAAACAGGCAGGCAGGGAAACAGGCAGGCAGGGAAACAGGCAGGCAGGGAAACAGGCAGGCAGGGAAACAGGCAGGCAGGGAAACAGGCAGGCAGGGAGACAGGCAGGCAGGGAGACAGGCAGGCAGGGAAACAGGCAGGCAGGGAAACAGGCAGGCAGGGAGACAGGCAGGCAGGGAAACAGGCAGGCAGGGAGACAGGCAGGCAGGGAAACAGGCAGGCAGGGAGACAGGCAGGCAGGGAAACAGGCAGGCAGGGAGACAGTCAGTGGGCTTGAAGGATCCACCACAGTTGGTTATTTGGAGCAGCAGATGCCTGCAGTACATGCTCAGAATACTGCTCCCTACATCGATCTGTCTTTCAGTCTCTTTCTCTCGGTCTGTCTGTCTGTCTGTCTTTCAGTCTCTTTCTCTGTCTGTCTGTCTGTCTGTCTGTCTCTCTGTCTGTCTTTCTTTCAGTCTCTCCGTCTGTCTTTCAGTCTCTTTCTCTGTCTGTCTTTGTGACAAGGTGCTTTCTCTCCATCAGTCATGTTTCCCCCCCCCCCCTTCTCTCTCCCCCGTTCTTTCTCTATCTCTCTTTCTCTCCCCCTGCCTCTTTCTCTCTCTCTCTGTGCTCTCTGTCAGTCTGTCTTTCAGGCAGTAATCAGATAGTTCTGTGTTGGTGCTTTGTCTTTTCGTGAGCACACATCATTTGTTATTGAGACCAAAGCAGCTGTTGCTGTGAACATGTTGACCCAGGGGTTAGAGACACTTTCCCCTCACCCTGAGGCACATGTACCCTGTCTGGGTTCAGAGCCTGTCAGAGCAAGCCCACTCTGTGTTTGTGTGTCCGTCTGTCCATCTGTCTGTCTCTCTGTCTCTGTCTAGACATAGAGAGCCACTCTGCTCTCACCCACCCCCAAGTAGACAACACTGTGATCATGTTGACCACCCACCCCCCAGTAGACAACACTGTGATCATGTTGACCACCCACCCCCCAGTAGACAACACTGTGATCATGTTGACCACCCACCCCCCAGTAGACAACGCTGTGACCATGTTGACCAGAACCTGCTGTTATAGCGACAGGACCTGCTGTTATAGCGACAGAACCTGCTGTTATAGCGACAGAACCTGCTGTTATAGCGACAGCACCTGCTGTTATAGCGACAGCACCTGCTGTTATAGCGACGGAACCTGCTGTTATAGCGACAGAACCTGCTGTTATAGCGACAGGACCTGCTGTTATAGCGACAGGACCTGCTGTTATAGCGACATTACCTGCTGTTATAGCGACAGGACCTGCTGTTTTAGCGACAGGACCTGCTGTTTTAGCGACAGGACCTGCTGTTATAGCGACAGGACCTGCTGTTATAGCGACAGGACCTGCTGTTATAGCGACAGGACCTGCTGTTATAGCGACAGGACCTGCTGTTATAGCGACGGAACCTGCTGTTATAGCGACGGAACCTGCTGTTATAGCGACGGAACCTGCTGTTATAGCGACGGAACCTGCTGTTATAGCGACGGAACCTGCTGTTATAGCGACAGAACCTTGTCCTCTCAGAGGAGAGTGGTTTCTCTTGCTTGGCCCATGCTATTGGTACTCATCTGCAACCTAGTGGATATGTTTGAGAACTGAAGGTCTGGTTAACACTCATGTCAAGGAATCACCTTATGATTAAAATTATCGACTTCTAGATTGTGGAAAATTACACTGAACAAGCTGTGAATACCTGTGATTGACCATTAAAACATAAACCACTGATCAGCATAATGTTGTGCTGTGTTTGCACCCGCTGTAAACAAGACATTGCTATTTGCTTTTTCACTAAACCAATTCAGATGGTATCACAGTGCCGCCTAGCGCAATTTTCAGGGTATTAATGACACATGCTTTTCCACTGGATGTCAAGCAGCAATGTCTATTAAAGTAGAATACATGGGATTTTATTTACATGCCAAATAGTAAACCAATTCAACACTGTATTCATCCAAATAGCCTTCACTAGCACATTGGAGGCTGCTGCTGCCTATTGAAATCACTGGCCACTTTAAGAAATGGAACACTAGTCACTTTAATAATGTTTACAGTCACTTTAATAATGTTTACATATCTTGCACTACTCATCTCATATGTATATACTGCATTCTATTCTATAATATTCTTCTGTATCTTAGTCAATGCCGCTCTGTCATTGCTTGTCCATATATGTATATTTTCTTAAATTCCATTCCTTACTAGTTTTGTGTGTATTAGATATATGTTGTGAAATTGTTAGTTATTACTTGTTAGATATTACTGCACTGTCGGAGCTAGAAGCACAAGCATTTCGCTACACCCGCTATAACATCTGCTAAACACGTGTATGTGACAAATACAATTTCATTTGATTTGTTTCTAACTGATGACAACAACACTGACATATCCTTTTCTCTCTCGCCGTCTCTTGCAGAAGGAGCTCAGTCTTCCAAGGAGGGCCAGTTTGTGAGTACTCATCACCGTTCTATCTCTATTCTTGATTCACTTCTTCAGACTTCCTGAGTGCAGAGGCGTCTTTGTCTCTGCCTGTCTGTAAACAGGAAAGCCTCTATGGAGAACTGCACTGAACCGGGCGCAGACAGGGGCTAGTGTACTGTAGCAGCCTGCAAGGACCCCGTTGTGTGCACTGTGTGCTGTATAACACAGCCTTGAAGAGCTCCATGTTACTGGTCTATTTACAACTCTGTACCAGCCAGCCATTAACTGGCTCTGCTCCGTTCTGTTCTGAAAACTAACCCCAAAACGAACAAAACTCAACACAAAAGTTGTTTATTTGATCTGTAGTACCCAACAGTGTCTTTGAAGACAGGCATGCCTTGTGAAAGTCTTGTCTTTATTTCCGCTCAGTTGGGTGCTGCGGGGTGCTTCGTGGGCGTGTCTTTGTAGTGTGTGTGTGTGTGTGTGTGACGTTAACAATAGTTTCACTTCACTCACACATACACACACATCAGCCTCACATTTATACCCACAGATGTACTGTATCTGCTCTCTATTCTCTGACCCCCAATCTAACCTAATCAGAACCTAACCTTAACCCTGTATTGGAGTGTACTGTAACAGCTAACTACCTCTGCTGATGGCCTTCCTCTTATAGAACAGGTCCAAGACTGCAACAGTAGATTAGTCTTGCTAATGACAGTCTCATGTCCTGTAGCCGTGAGGTCTTACGTCAGTCCACTAATCAGGCTGGATTAGCCTAGTGATGCTACAGCGCTACGCTAGTTGTAACCATAGCCTCTACTGTAGCCTGATTGACCCATTGTCCCTGCATGTGAGCTGCATTTAACCCCCACATAGGCAGGCTCCCTCACCAGGGACACTGGTGTACCTCTGATTCCCAAAACAGAGAATGGGGACAGGAGAGAACAGGGGGATGAGAGGTAGAGAGAGAGAGAAAAGGTGGGAGGGAGGAATAGCTAGCCAGGATAAGGCAGGGATGAGGTGTAGAAAGAGGAGGAGGGAGGGCTAGCCAGGATAAGGCAGGATAAGGCGAGGGGCGACAGCTGCACCTCCCTCAGGGTCTTGTGATATCATGAGAATGCTCTGTGCCTGTCAGCTGGGCGTGGTAGTGCTGTCACCGTGTTCTGGAGTTCTCTCTGTCTGTACTCTACTGCTCAGAGTTTGTGTGTGGGAGTGACGGTAGCTCAGGCGACAGGCTCTCTCTCCTCTCTCTCGCTCTCTCTCTCGCTGGCTGAAGAGGCAGTGACCGTGGTCAAGCTCTCCCTTTGGACACTCCTGTCAGACGGTCAGAAAGAGCAGCCAGCCAGACCTCAAGGACACTCCTCTGAACCAAGGGACTAACTGACAAGCCTTCCCCAGGATCAGGGATCTTAGCCCGGGATACTCCGAGCGGCTCTCCCAAACCCTGGTGCCTGTAGAGGATTTATATGATGGCTATTTGAACCAATGCTAACCTATACTTGACCTGTGACCCTGTCAGTGGAGTGGACAGCGAGCCAGGACAGGGGGGACACAGACAAGACCCCTGTTACTGTTGGGTTTCTGGTCTGACCCACTGGAGTTGAGGAACCTTCTAGAAAGCTGACACTGCTCACTGTGTTTGTGTTTTGGTATTTGTGTGTGTGACTGTGGTTGTATGTGCGAGTGTGTGTTATAAGACAGGGAATTGCATGGAGAGTGTGTTTCTGAGTGGTTTGATGTTGTTATAGCTGGGTCAGGTAGAGAGATGGTGTGTGTGTGTGACTCATCAGCGTTCAGCTGTGTAAAGCCCTGCTCTGCCAGTATTAGATGAGAACAGAACATCGAGGACACTGTAGCCTAGATATCTGGCATACCTGTCTATGTACTGACCAGTCTGACACTGTAGCCTAGATATCTGGCATACCTGTCTATGTACTGACCAGTCTGACACTGTAGCCTAGATATCTGGCATACCTGTCTATGTACTGACCAGTCTGACACTGTAGCCTAGATATCTGGCATACCTGTCTATGTACTGACCAGTCTAAATGGACAGGTGGCAGAGTTCACTGGAGCAGAACTGACTCCCTGAGCCCACCCCTTTCTTTACCGTTGGAAACATGATGAAGAGGAGGAAGGAGAGGCCAGGCGCTCCCGACCTGCGAATCCAGTAAGACACACACACACTGACCACAAAGGGTTAATTGCCCTTATGGTATGTGTGTGTGATTCTCTCCCTCTGTGTGTTGTGGAGCTGTAGGTCTGAGAGTAGAGTGATTGGCAGGGCCAGGCAGTGTCGGCT
Source organism: Coregonus lavaretus (assembly GCF_964263955.1). Lineage (NCBI taxonomy): Eukaryota > Metazoa > Chordata > Actinopteri > Salmoniformes > Salmonidae > Coregonus > Coregonus lavaretus. The sequence goes on along the minus strand of NC_139993.1, from coordinate 58,989,599 downwards.
TACACCCCTCAAACATGCAGTACACACACACACACACACACACGCACACGCACACGCACACACAGCCATGGAAACACACATCGGCACTCGGGCAGAGCGGAAAAACGGGAGGAGCGGTGAAGGGGAAGCGAGGAGGAAAAGAACGAGGAGAGATTAGAAGAGAGGGAAAATCCTTCATCCGAGGGAAGGGGGGGGTAGTGTGAATACCAGGTCACTGCCCAGTCAGAGACAGACGCGTGTACACAGCAGGCTGCTGCTGGGGTCATATTGTCACCCATTCTGGCCACTCACCAGGGGTCCAGGCTGTTTAGACCAGCCCCATATGGCCCCTCTCTACCCAGCCTGCCAACAGAGAGCTGGTACTGGGCAGTATGAAGGGGCTCCACTGCCCCTCACCACGGCTTCCTTAGTATTGGGGGGGGGAGTTATTGCTATTTTGATGACGGCTTCATGGATTTAAGCTAGTAGTACATTTGTTAGTTAGTGTTGTTTATCAGACAACCTTCCCTTTTTCCTTCCCCTCCGTTTCCTCCTATCCATCCGTCCACGTCGACCCGTAGAATCTGGCCAGCCGCTCAGCACCGCTGCCATGGCAACAGCAGCCTCCTGCAGCACCTGCTCTCCCCCACCTCCCTCCCTCGCTCCATCCACACCTCCTCCTCCCAGCCCTCCCTCCTCCTCCACTCCTCCTCCTCTGCCCACGCTGAGGGCCCCCTGTCAGCTCCTGTCCACCAGGGGGGAAACACCTTCCTCTGGAGGTAAGACTGGATGGCTGTGTGTGGGTAGTCCTGGCATGTGTGTGTGTGTGTGACCCGGTCCCTTAACTCAGAGATTAACAGTACCCTTAAGGCATGTGTGTGTGACTTGGCCCCTTAACTCAGATATTAACAGTACCCTTAATGCATGTGTGTATGTGTCTGTGTGAGGAGTGTAAATACCTCCCCTTCACACTCAAAGAAACTAGCAAATAGTACTCCAATGTTAAAGGCCCTCTCCTTTTTGTGTATAAAGACCTTGAGTGTGTGTTCAGACTAGGTACAGTACAGTAAGTAGGGATGTAACGATTCACGATATTTAGGGATGTAACGATATGCATTGGTCCCCGGTTCAAATGTTTAAGATATGAGTGCGTCTGACTGCAGGACCCCAAACCGATCCAAATGTAGCAAGCGTCGGTCAGAAAATCGATTCAAACATTACGAATCGTCGGTTCACTATTACTTTCAAATTACTTTCTTTCTACCTTCCGGAAATACCTCTCATCTTTTGTGACAACTGCTTTCTCTCCTTCAGAGTCGAACTAAGCATGTAATTATGTTGACAGTCATTGATCTACAAGTAATTTTGCATGCTGAACAACCCCAGGCAATATATGTAGTCAAACTGTGCGCTGTGCGCAGCTTCGCGGGCTGAACAGCAAGTCGTAGACCTATTCCTGATCTGGCACATCTGTGAGTCACCTTCAGCATTCAAATGTCTGTGAACTTCCTTCTGTAATATTAGGCTTTATTAGTTGAGTGACAACCAATGTAATTTGTTTGGTTATTTTTATCAAATGCGCTGTTATAAATTGTGTTTTTGCCAGAATAAAAGTAGCCTAAGCTACCACTGGAGATACAACTCTCATTTGGCTATAGGTAGGCTACATGCTATAGGTAGGCTACATGCTATAGGTAGGTGACACGCTATAGGTAGGCTACACGCTATAGGTAGGCGACACGCTATAGGTAGGCGACACGCTATAGGTAGGCGACACGCTATAGGTAGGCTACATGCTATAGGTAGGCTACATGCTATAGGTAGGCTACATGCTATAGGTAGGCGACACGCTATAGGTAGGCTACACGCTATAGGTAGGCTACACGCTATAGGTAGGCGACACGCTATAGGTAGGCGACACGCTATAGGTAGGCTACACGCTATAGGTAGGCTACACGCTATAGGTAGGCTACACGCTATAGGTAGGCTACATGTTATAGGAAGGCTATATGCTATAGGTAGGCGACACGCTATAGGTAGGCTACACGCTATAGGTAGGCTACATGTTATAGGAAGGCTATATGCTATAGGTAGGCGACACGCTATAGGTAGGCTACACGCTATAGGTAGGCTACACGCTATAGGTAGGCTACACGCTATAGGTAGGCTACATGTTATAGGAAGGCTATATGCTATAGGTAGGCTACACGCTATAGGTAGGCTACACGCTATAGGTAGGCGACACGCTATAGGTAGGCTACATGTTATAGGAAGGCTACATGCTATAGGTAGGCTACACGCTATAGGTAGGCTACATGCTATAGGTAGGCGACACGCTATAGGTAGGCTACACGCTATAGGTAGGCTACATGTTATAGGAAGGCTACATGCTATAGGTAGGCTACACGCTATAGGTAGGCTACATGTTATAGGAAGGCTATATGCTATAGGTAGGCTACATGCTATAGGTAGGCTACATGCTATAGGAAGGCTACATGCTATAGGTAGGCTACATGCTATAGGTAGGCGACATGCTATAGGTAGGCGACATGCTATAGGTAGGCTATATACGCTATAGGTAGGCGACACGCTATAGGTAGGCTACATGCTATAGGTAGGCTACACGCTATAGGTAGGCGACACGCTATAGGTAGGCTACACGCTATAGGTAGGCTACACGCTATAAGGTAGGCTACACGCTATAGGTAGGCTACATGCTATAGGAAGGCTACATGCTATAGGTAGGCTACATGCTATAGGTAGGCGACATGCTATAGGTAGGCTACATGCTATAGGTAGGCTACACGCTATATTAAACCTTAAAAATTACAAACTGAAACACCACATTTACATAAGTATTCAGACCCTTTACTCAGTACTTTGTTGAAGCACCTTTGGGAGTGATTACAGCCTTGAGGCTTCTTGGGTATGATGCTACCAGCTTGGCACACCTGTGTTTGGGGAGTTTCTCACATTCTTCTCTGTAGATCTTCTCAAGCTCTGTCAGGTTGGATGGGGTGCTTCGCTGCACAGCTATTTTCAGGTCTCTCCAGAGATGTTAGATCGGGTTCAAGTCCGGGCTCCGGCTGGACCCCTCAAGGACATTTAGAGACTTGTCCCGAAGCCACTCCTGTGTTGTCTCGGCTGTGTGCTTAGGGTCGTTGTCCGTTTGGAAGGTGAACCTTCACCCCAGTCTAAGGTCCTGAGTGCTCTGGAGAAGGTTTTCATGAAGGATCTCTCTGTACTTTGCTCCGTTCATCTTTCCCTCGATCCTGATTAGTCTCCCAGTCCCTGCCGCTGAAAAACATCCCCACAGCATGATGCTGCCACCACCGTGCTTCACCGTAGGGATGATGCCAGGTTTCCTCCAGACGTGACGCTTGGCATTCAGGCGAAAGAGTTCAATCGTGGTTTCATCAGACCAGAGAATCTTGTTTCTCATGGTCTGAGAGTCCTTTAGGTGCCTTTTGGCAAACTCCAAGTGAGCTGTCATGTGCCTTTTACTGAGGAGTGGCTTCCATCTGGCCACTCTACCATAAAGGCCTGATTGGTGGAGTGCTGCAGAGATGGTTGTCCTTCTGGAAGGTTCTCCCATCTCCACAGAGCAACTCTGGAGTTCTGTAAGTGACCATCTGCTTCTTGGTCACCCCCCTGACTAAGGCCCTTCTCCTCCGATTCCTCAGTTTGGCCGGGCGGAGAAACTTCTTCCATTTATGGAGGCCACTGTGTTCTTGGGGACCTTCCCCAGATCTGTGCCTCGACACAATCCTGTCTCGGAGCGCTACAGACAATTCTTGGTCAGCTCAGACATATCCAGCTCAGAGACGCCCAGCTCATATTTAATTTAGAATTAAAATGAATGACTTTATGCAACAAATAGTGCATCAATTCGTATCGCATTTCACCGAATCGGATCAATTTGTTCCTCTAAACAAACTGAATCATTTCAAACTAAAACGTATCGTTCCTTTATTGTATCGTCTTGGTATTTGGTATTTTATTAGGATCCCCATTAGTTGTTGCGAAAGCAGTAGCTACTCTTCCTGGTGTCCACACACAACATGAAACATTACATAATACAGAACATTAATAGACAAGAACAGCTCAAGGACAGAACTACATACATTTTAAAACGGCACACATAGCCTACATATCAATACATACACACAAACTATCTAGGTCAAATAGGGGAGAGGCGTTGTGCCGTGAGATGTTGCTTTATCGTTTTTTTTTTTTAAACCAGGTTTGCTGTTCATTTGAGCAATATGAGATGGAAGGGAGTTCCATGCTATAATGGCTCTATATAATACTGTATGCTTTCTTGTATTTGTTCTGTATTTGGGGACTGAAAAGAACCCTGGTAGCATGTCTGGTGGGGCAAGTGTGTGTGTCAGAGCTGTGTGTAAGTTGACTATGCAAACAATTTCGAATTTTCAACACATTAATGTTTCATATCAAAATAAGAAGTGATGCAGTCTCTTCTCTACTGGCATGCATAGTATTTATACACTGCTCAAAAAAATAAAGGGAACACTAAAATAACAAATCCTAGATCTGAATGAATGAAATAATCTTATTAAATACTTTTTTCTTTACATAGTTGAATGTGCTGACAACAAAATCACACAAAAATTATCAATGGAAATCAAATGTATCAACCCATGGAGGTCTGGATTTGGAGTCGCCCTCAAAATTAAAGTGGAAAACCACACTACAGGCTGATCCAACTTTGATGTAATGTCCTTAAAACAAGTCAAAATGAGGCTCAGTAGTGTGTGTGGCCTCCACGTGCCTGTATGACCTCCCTACAATGCCTGGGCATGCTCCTGATGAGGTTGCGGTTGGTCTCCTGAGGGATCTCCTCCCAGACCTGGACTAAAGCATCCACCAACTCCTGGACAGTCTGTGGTGCAACGTGGCGTTGGTGGATGGAGCGAGACATGATGTCCCAGATGTGCTCAATTGGATTCAGGTCTGGGGAACGGGCGGTCCATAGCATCAATGCCTTCCTCTTGCAGGAACTGCTGACACACTCCAGCCACATGAGGTCTAGTATTGTCTTGCATTAGGAGGAACCCAGGGCCAACCGCACCAGCATATGGTCTCACAAGGGGTCTGAGGATCTCATCTCGGTACCTAATGGCAGTCAGGCTACCTCTGGCGAGCACATGGAGGGCTGTGCGGCCCCCCAAAGAAATGCCACCCCACACCATGACTGACCCACCGCCAAACCGGTCATGCTGGAGGATGTTGCAGGCAGCAGAACGTTCTCCACGGCGTCTCCAGACTCTGTCACGTCTGTCACATGTGCTCAGTGTGAACCTGCTTTCATTTGTGAAGAGCACAGGGCGCCAGTGGCGAATTTGCCAATCTTGGTGTTCTCTGGCAAATGCCATACGTCCTGCTGTAAGCACAACCCCCACCTGTGGACGTCGGGCCCTCATACCACCCTCATGGAGTCTGTTTCTGACCGTTTGAGCAGACACATGCACATTTGTGGCCTGCTGGAGGTCATTTTGCAGGGCTCTGACAGTGCTCCTCCTGCTCCTCCTTGCACAAAGGCGGAGGTAGCAGTCTTGCTGCTGGGTTGTTGCCCTCCTACGGCCTCCTCCACGTCTCCTGATGTACTGGCCTGTCTCCTGGTAGCGCCTCCATGCTCTGGACACTACGCTGACAGACACAGCAAACCTTCTTGCCACAGCTCGCATTGATGTGCCATCCTGGATGAGCTGCACTACCTGAGCCACTTGTGTGGGTTGTAGACTCCGTCTCATGCTACCACTAGAGTGAAAGCACCGCCAGCATTCAAAAGTGACCAAAACATCAGCCAGGAAGCATAGGAACTGAGAAGTGGTCTGTGGTCACCACCTGCAAAACCAGTCCTTTATTGGGGGTGTCTTGCTAATTGCCTATAATTTCCACCTGTTGTCTATTCCATTTGCACAACAGCATGTGACATTTATTGCCAATCAGTGTTGCTTCCTAAGTGGACAGTTTGATTTCACAGAAGTGTGATTGACTTGGAGTTACATTGTGTTGTTTAAGTGTTCCCTTAATTTTTTTGAGCAGTGTATTAGCCCTCTGATTACAATGAAGAGCAAGACGTGCCGCTCTGTTCTGGGCCAGCTGCAGCATAACTAGGTCTTTCTTTGCAGCACTTGACCTCATGACTGGACAATAATCAAGATAAGACAAAAGTATGCAGGACTTGCTTTTTGGAGTGTGGTGTCATAAAAGCAGGGCATCTCTTTATTACGGACAGACCTCTTCCCGTCTTTACAACCATTGAATCTATATGTTTTGGCCATGACAGTTTACAATCTAAGGTAACACCAAGGAATTTAGTCTCTTCAACTTGTTCAACAGCCACACCATTCATTACCAGATTCAACGGAGGTCTAGAGCTTCGGGAATGATTTGTACCAAATACAATGCTCTTAGTTTTAGAGATGTTCAGGACCAGTTTATTACTGGCCACCCATTCCAAACCGGTCTGCAACCCCTTGTTAAGGGTTTCAGTGACTTCATTAGCTGTAATTGCTGACACGTACAGTATATGGTTGAATCATCACCATACATGGACACTCAGGCTTTGTTTAATTCCAGTGGCAGGTCATTGGTAAAAATAGAAAAGAGTGGAGGGTCTAGTGAGCTGCCCTGCGGTACACCACACCCTACATTTTTGACATTAGAGGAGCTTCCATTAAAGAAAACCCTCTGTTCTATTAGATAGATACTGTAGCTCTGAATCCACGATATGGCAGAGGTTGAAAAGCCATAAACCATATGTTTTCTCAACAACAGGTTATGGTCAATAATATCGAAGGCTGCACTGAAATCTAACAGTACAGCTCCCACAATCTTCTTATTATCAATTTCTTTCTACCAATCATCAGTCGTTTGTGTCAGTGCAGTACATGTTGAGTGCCCTTCTTTATAAGCATGCTGAAAGACTGTTGTCAATTTGTTTACAGAGAAATAGCATTGTATTTGGTCAAACACAATTTTTTCCAACAGTTTGCTAAGAGCTGGCAGCAAGCTGATAGGTCTGCTGTTAGAACTAGAAAAATACATTTTACCACTCTTGGGTAGTGGAATGACTTTGGCTTCCTTCGAGGCCTGAGGACAAACATCTTCCTCTAGACTCAGAGTAAAGATATGACAGATAGGAGTGGCCATAGTCAGCTACCATCCTCAGTAGCTTTCCATCTAAGTTGTCAATGCCAGGATGTTTGTCATTATTGATCGATTACAATAATTTCACCCCATAAGCATTCCTGTCTCTTCTATAGATGTTATATACTTGTATTGCTGCTGCTGTATCATCAAAGTAAGTCTAAGTGAGTCTCAGAAAGGGTTAATATATAATTGTTAACCCCTGCGGGGTTGAAGCTACGAACCCATAGGCTTGGCTCGCTCATCCCTTCCAGGCTTAGGGTTAGGGTTAGATACAAGAAATTATTTTCTCTTCTGGTGCACAGCTTCAGGATAGTCCTCGTTGAGGAAGATGTACGTTCCTCTAAAGTTCTTGGCACTTTCCAGAACAGCTACCTTGTCCTTGAACCTCAGAAACTTGACCACTACCGGCCTGGGCCTGTCACCTGGGCCGGTGGTGAGTTTTCCTGAGGCACATCCCTAACAGTAAGTATGTGTGTTTAGACTAGGTACAGAACACTTAGTATGTGTGTTTAGACTAGGTATAGAACACTAAGTATGTGTGTTTAGACTAGGTACAGAACACTAAGTATGTGTGTTTAGACTAGGTACAGAACACTAAGTATGTGTGTTTAGGCTAGGTACAGAACAGTAAGTATGTGTGTTTAGACTAGGTACAGAACAGTAAGTATGTGTGTTTAGACTAGGTACAGAACACTAAGTATGTGTGTTTAGACTAGGTACAGAACAGTAAGTATGTGTGTTTAGACTAGGTACAGAACAGTAAGTATGTGTGTTTAGACTAGGTACAGAACACTAAGTATGTGTGTTTAGACTAGGTACAGAACAGTAAGTATGTGTGTTTAGACTAGGTACAGAACACTAAGTATGTGTGTTTAGACTAGGTACAGAACAGTAAGTATGTGTGTTTAGACTAGGTACAGAACACTAAGTATGTGTATTTAGACTAGGTACAGAACAGTAAGTATTTGTGTTTATACTAGGTACAGAACAGTAAGTATGTGGTTTTGTGAAGCATCAGTCAGGTTAGTTGTAATGTAGCTATACAGTAGTTGAGTAAAGCTGAACTGTGGGTGCTGTGGTTAAACTGTGTTTTTTTGTGTATTTTATTAGGCAAAAGCAGCAGTAACTCTTCCTAGGGTCCACACAAAACATGAAACATTACATAATAAAAAACATTAATAGACAAGAACAGCTCAAGGACAGAACTACATACATTTTTTAAAAGGCACACGTAGCCTACATAGCAATACATACACACAAACTATCTAGGTCAAATAGGGGAGAGGCGTTGTGCCGTGAGGTGTTGCTTTATCTGTTTTTTTTAAACCAGGTTTGCTGGTTTGTTGGGCTAAGGGCTGTTACGGTGACCGTATTACTGCCACACCGGCGGTTGTGAGTCATGACGGCAGTCAAATTCCACGTGACTGTTTATTCACAGTAATTAGGCTTCTCCAAGCTCTGATGCTGCTGATGGTCATTAGTAGCCTACCAAACTTGCTAACTGCCTGGTACTCAGCACTCTATTGTCCCTCTAATCACTCTGACATCAATGCATATTGTGACGTCACGAGAGGCTACACAGCTTTCAGCGGGGTTGCTCAAGTAGTGCAAGGAGACAAGGTTCAAACAAACCAAGGATTTTATTATTGGTCTTGGGAAATTAATGAAAATATAACAAAAGTCTGTTCTCTTGTGGCTCTTTAAGGGTTAACAGTTCAGGGATGTCTCTTCCACATCCAAAATCATAATTCTCACTCGCTCAGATAACTTTTCCCCAGCCTTACTGTAGTCCACGTTGCAGCTAGTGGCCAACCCAGCAAAAAGTCCTTCCAAATGTCTCTCACGTATTTCCACAGGTGCATATATCCACAGGTGAGTATTTCCCAAAGGTAAATCAAATCAAATCAAATCAAATTTTATTGGTCACATGCGCCGAATACAACAGGTGCAGACATTACAGTGAAATGCTTACTAACAAGTGTCTCCAAATCCTTATATTCCTCCTGGAAGTGGACGTGCAGCACTCTTGTCCTCCAGAGAGCCCAGGTTGGAGACTGTGTTTCTTCACCCCCCACACACTCCCTCAGTGTCTCTTCCCTTCCCAAAACCTTCAGCTCATCAGCTCCTGATTTGTTTCAGCTGCGTGGGAAGATTGGCCATAGAGGGGTGGAGTTCCCGACCATACCAGCAGATGGAGCCATAGCTGTCTGGGTTTGCAGCCACCTCAGGGGGATGTAACGTCCCTCCAGGACACAGCCTCTCGTGACATCACACATCCCCCTCCTCGGGACCGACGTCCTCGTCGGGGTAAAGGCAGCGAAGAAGGCATCACGCCGGGAGAGGGCGTCCGCATTGCCGTGGTGCTTGCCAGCCCTGTGGACAACAGAAAAGTTAAACGGTTGCAAGCTCAAAAACCATCTGGTTACTCTACTGTTTGATTCCTTGTTCTTGGCCATCCACTGCAGAGGGGCGTGATCAGATACCACCATGAAACGTCGGCCCAGGAGATAGAACCGAAGGGACTCCAGGGCCCAGACTACAGCCAGACATTCTTTCTCCACCGTTGAATAGTTCTTCTCTCTTGGAAGTAACTTTCTGCTTAGGTAGAGAATGGGATGTTCTTCACCGTCATGTGCCTGGGTGAGGACAGCACCCAGACCCACCTCCGAAGCATCCGCTTGGACAATGAATTCCTTCTTGAAGTCTGGTGCCACCAGGATCGGACTGGAGCAGAGTGCTCTCTTCAGGTTGAGGAAAGCCGCCTCCGCCGCAGGGTTCCACTTCACCATTCGTGAGTGGCGTTTGGTCGTCAGCTCCGTCAACGGTGCAGCTATGGTAGCAAAATCTGCAATAAAGCGTCTATAGTAGCCAGCGAGGCCCAAAAATGACCTTACTTGCTTCTTGGTGATGGGCTGCGGCCGGGCTGCGGCCAGTCCTGTATGGCCCGCAGTTTGGCTTCCTGTGGTTTGACCAACCCCCGCCCAATGGTGTACCCCAGGTAGTTTGTCTCACTGAAGGCCAGCTTGCACTTCTTCGGGTTTGCCGTGAGCCCTGCTTCCCTGAGCGAATCCAGCACCGCTTGTACCCGGGGTATGTGGCTGGCCCAATCCGGACTTTGTATAACAACATCATCCAAATACGCCGCTGCGTACCTCTTGTGGGGCGCAAGGACTCGATCCATCAGGCGTTGGAACGTGGCAGGTGCCCCGTGGAGACCAAACGGAAGTCGGGTATACTGGTAGAGCCCCTCCGGGGTGGCAAAGGCTGTCTTCTCTTTGGACGCCGGGGTCAGGGGCACCTGCCAGTAGCCTTTTGTGAGATCAAGAGTGGTTAGGAAACGAGCATGCCCCAAGGAGTCTATTAAATCATCGACACGAGGCATTGGGTATGCATCAAATTCAGACACTTCATTCAACTTTCGATAGTCATTACAAAATCGTACTGAACCGTCTGGCTTGGGAACTAGTACGATGGGACTTGCCCAGGCACTGTGGGACTCTTCGATTACTCCCAACTCCCGCATCTTCCTTACCTCCTTCTGTATAACCACTTTACGAGCCTCTGGCACGCGGTACGGGCGCTGGTTTACCGTTCGGCCAGGCATGGTGCGGATCTCATGTTGGACCACCTCTGTGTGACCGGGAAGGGAGGAGAAGACATCCTGGTTCTGCTCCACGAGTTCCAGGGCCATCTGTCGTTGATGTGGGGACAGATTTGGACCCAGCTGAACCTCTTCTCGCGCCGGTTCCTTGGTCTCTGTGGGGGGTAGACAGCTGAACATCGCCTCTCTGGCGTGCCACTTCTTTAAAAGGTTAACATGATAAATCTGCTCAGTTTTTCTTTTATCTGGTTGCCTCACCTTGTAGTTTACTTCTCCCATGCGTTCAATGACCTCATATGGTCCTTGCCAGGTTGCCAGGAATTTACACTCAACGGTTGGCACCAGGACCAACACTCTGTCCCCCGGCTTAAACTCCCTGGGTTGAGCAGATCTGTTGTAGGAGGCTTGCTGTTGCCGCTGACTGGCCTCCAGGTGTTCCCGCATCATGGGATAGATGGCCTTCATTCTCTCCCTCATAGCCCCGACATGGTCGATCAGTGTCCGCTGTTGGCATGGCTGCTCCTCCCAGGCCTCCTTGGCGATGTCGAGCAGTCCTCTGGGTCTGTAGGAAAGCAAGAGCTCAAAGGGTGAAAAACCAGTAGAAGACTGAGGTACCTCTCTCACCGCAAATAATATGTATGGTAACAGCTGATCCCAGTTGCGCCCATCTTCCCCTACCGCTTTCCGCAGCATGGATTTTAGTGTTTTGTTAAAACGTTCGACTAGGCCATCTGTCTGGGGGTGGTAGGCCGAGGTTCTCAGCTGTTTGATTTTCAGTAAAGCACAGAGTTCTTTCATCACCCTGGACATGAATGGAGTCCCTTGGTCCGTCAATATCTCTTTTGGGATTCCCAGACTAGTTGAGAGACGGAACAGCTCCTTGGCGATTTGTCTGGATGTAGCCTTCCTCAGCGGAATGGCCTCCGGGTACCGGGATGCATAGTCCAGAATGACCAGAATGTATTGATGTCCCCTGGAACTTTTCGGTAAGGGCCCGACTATGTCTAATCCAATCCTCTCAAAAGGAGTTTCGATAATGGGCAAGGGAATGAGCGGGTTTCTATATGTGGGCTTTGGCGCAACCTGCTGACACTCAGGGCAACTACGGCAGTAGTTCTCTATCTCTTTGTGTACTCCTGGCCAAAAGAAACGTTGCATGATTCTTTCCTTAGTCTTCTCTACCCCCAAGTGGGCCCCTAGCGGGTGTGTGTGGGCTAGGTTGAGTACTGTGGCCCGATAGGGCTGTGGCACGAGGAGCTGTTCATGCACTTCATCATTTTTCTTGACTATCTGATATACTAACCCCCGGTTTACTGCGAAATGGGGGTAAGTAGGGTTTGTCTTATCACCTAACACTACACCTTCTAATACCTGGGTTGAAGCTACGAACCCATAGGCTTGGCTCGCTCATCCCTTCCAGGCTTAGGGTTAGGGTTAGATACAAGAAATTATTTTCTCTTCTGGTGCACAGCTTCAGGATAGTCCTCGTTGAGGAAGATGTACGTTCCTCTAAAGTTCTTGGCACTTTCCAGAACAGCTACCTTGTCCTTGAACCTCAGAAACTTGACCACTACCGGCCTGGGCCTGTCACCTGGGCCGGTGGTGAGTTTTCCTGAGGCACATCCCTAACAGTAAGTATGTGTGTTTAGACTAGGTACAGAACACTTAGTATGTGTGTTTAGACTAGGTATAGAACACTAAGTATGTGTGTTTAGACTAGGTACAGAACACTAAGTATGTGTGTTTAGACTAGGTACAGAACACTAAGTATGTGTGTTTAGGCTAGGTACAGAACAGTAAGTATGTGTGTTTAGACTAGGTACAGAACAGTAAGTATGTGTGTTTAGACTAGGTACAGAACACTAAGTATGTGTGTTTAGACTAGGTACAGAACAGTAAGTATGTGTGTTTAGACTAGGTACAGAACAGTAAGTATGTGTGTTTAGACTAGGTACAGAACACTAAGTATGTGTGTTTAGACTAGGTACAGAACAGTAAGTATGTGTGTTTAGACTAGGTACAGAACACTAAGTATGTGTGTTTAGACTAGGTACAGAACAGTAAGTATGTGTGTTTAGACTAGGTACAGAACACTAAGTATGTGTATTTAGACTAGGTACAGAACAGTAAGTATTTGTGTTTATACTAGGTACAGAACAGTAAGTATGTGGTTTTGTGAAGCATCAGTCAGGTTAGTTGTAATGTAGCTATACAGTAGTTGAGTAAAGCTGAACTGTGGGTGCTGTGGTTAAACTGTGTTTTTTTGTGTATTTTATTAGGCAAAAGCAGCAGTAACTCTTCCTAGGGTCCACACAAAACATGAAACATTACATAATAAAAAACATTAATAGACAAGAACAGCTCAAGGACAGAACTACATACATTTTTTAAAAGGCACACGTAGCCTACATAGCAATACATACACACAAACTATCTAGGTCAAATAGGGGAGAGGCGTTGTGCCGTGAGGTGTTGCTTTATCTGTTTTTTTTAAACCAGGTTTGCTGGTTTGTTGGGCTAAGGGCTGTTACGGTGACCGTATTACTGCCACACCGGCGGTTGTGAGTCATGACGGCAGTCAAATTCCACGTGACTGTTTATTCACAGTAATTAGGCTTCTCCAAGCTCTGATGCTGCTGATGGTCATTAGTAGCCTACCAAACTTGCTAACTGCCTGGTACTCAGCACTCTATTGTCCCTCTAATCACTCTGACATCAATGCATATTGTGACGTCACGAGAGGCTACACAGCTTTCAGCGGGGTTGCTCAAGTAGTGCAAGGAGACAAGGTTCAAACAAACCAAGGATTTTATTATTGGTCTTGGGAAATTAATGAAAATATAACAAAAGTCTGTTCTCTTGTGGCTCTTTAAGGGTTAACAGTTCAGGGATGTCTCTTCCACATCCAAAATCATAATTCTCACTCGCTCAGATAACTTTTCCCCAGCCTTACTGTAGTCCACGTTGCAGCTAGTGGCCAACCCAGCAAAAAGTCCTTCCAAATGTCTCTCACGTATTTCCACAGGTGCATATATCCACAGGTGAGTATTTCCCAAAGGTAAGTGTCTCCAAATCCTTATATTCCTCCTGGAAGTGGACGTGCAGCACTCTTGTCCTCCAGAGAGCCCAGGTTGGAGACTGTGTTTCTTCACCCCCCACACACTCCCTCAGTGTCTCTTCCCTTCCCAAAACCTTCAGCTCATCAGCTCCTGATTTGTTTCAGCTGCGTGGGAAGATTGGCCATAGAGGGGTGGAGTTCCCGACCATACCAGCAGATGGAGCCATAGCTGTCTGGGTTTGCAGCCACCTCAGGGGGATGTAACGTCCCTCCAGGACACAGCCTCTCGTGACATCACACATCCCCCTCCTCGGGACCGACGTCCTCGTCGGGGTAAAGGCAGCGAAGAAGGCATCACGCCGGGAGAGGGCGTCCGCATTGCCGTGGTGCTTGCCAGCCCTGTGGACAACAGAAAAGTTAAACGGTTGCAAGCTCAAAAACCATCTGGTTACTCTACTGTTTGATTCCTTGTTCTTGGCCATCCACTGCAGAGGGGCGTGATCAGATACCACCATGAAACGTCGGCCCAGGAGATAGAACCGAAGGGACTCCAGGGCCCAGACTACAGCCAGACATTCTTTCTCCACCGTTGAATAGTTCTTCTCTCTTGGAAGTAACTTTCTGCTTAGGTAGAGAATGGGATGTTCTTCACCGTCATGTGCCTGGGTGAGGACAGCACCCAGACCCACCTCCGAAGCATCCGCTTGGACAATGAATTCCTTCTTGAAGTCTGGTGCCACCAGGATCGGACTGGAGCAGAGTGCTCTCTTCAGGTTGAGGAAAGCCGCCTCCGCCGCAGGGTTCCACTTCACCATTCGTGAGTGGCGTTTGGTCGTCAGCTCCGTCAACGGTGCAGCTATGGTAGCAAAATCTGCAATAAAGCGTCTATAGTAGCCAGCGAGGCCCAAAAATGACCTTACTTGCTTCTTGGTGATGGGCTGCGGCCGGGCTGCGGCCAGTCCTGTATGGCCCGCAGTTTGGCTTCCTGTGGTTTGACCAACCCCCGCCCAATGGTGTACCCCAGGTAGTTTGTCTCACTGAAGGCCAGCTTGCACTTCTTCGGGTTTGCCGTGAGCCCTGCTTCCCTGAGCGAATCCAGCACCGCTTGTACCCGGGGTATGTGGCTGGCCCAATCCGGACTTTGTATAACAACATCATCCAAATACGCCGCTGCGTACCTCTTGTGGGGCGCAAGGACTCGATCCATCAGGCGTTGGAACGTGGCAGGTGCCCCGTGGAGACCAAACGGAAGTCGGGTATACTGGTAGAGCCCCTCCGGGGTGGCAAAGGCTGTCTTCTCTTTGGACGCCGGGGTCAGGGGCACCTGCCAGTAGCCTTTTGTGAGATCAAGAGTGGTTAGGAAACGAGCATGCCCCAAGGAGTCTATTAAATCATCGACACGAGGCATTGGGTATGCATCAAATTCAGACACTTCATTCAACTTTCGATAGTCATTACAAAATCGTACTGAACCGTCTGGCTTGGGAACTAGTACGATGGGACTTGCCCAGGCACTGTGGGACTCTTCGATTACTCCCAACTCCCGCATCTTCCTTACCTCCTTCTGTATAACCACTTTACGAGCCTCTGGCACGCGGTACGGGCGCTGGTTTACCGTTCGGCCAGGCATGGTGCGGATCTCATGTTGGACCACCTCTGTGTGACCGGGAAGGGAGGAGAAGACATCCTGGTTCTGCTCCACGAGTTCCAGGGCCATCTGTCGTTGATGTGGGGACAGATTTGGACCCAGCTGAACCTCTTCTCGCGCCGGTTCCTTGGTCTCTGTGGGGGGTAGACAGCTGAACATCGCCTCTCTGGCGTGCCACTTCTTTAAAAGGTTAACATGATAAATCTGCTCAGTTTTTCTTTTATCTGGTTGCCTCACCTTGTAGTTTACTTCTCCCATGCGTTCAATGACCTCATATGGTCCTTGCCAGGTTGCCAGGAATTTACACTCAACGGTTGGCACCAGGACCAACACTCTGTCCCCCGGCTTAAACTCCCTGGGTTGAGCAGATCTGTTGTAGGAGGCTTGCTGTTGCCGCTGACTGGCCTCCAGGTGTTCCCGCATCATGGGATAGATGGCCTTCATTCTCTCCCTCATAGCCCCGACATGGTCGATCAGTGTCCGCTGTTGGCATGGCTGCTCCTCCCAGGCCTCCTTGGCGATGTCGAGCAGTCCTCTGGGTCTGTAGGAAAGCAAGAGCTCAAAGGGTGAAAAACCAGTAGAAGACTGAGGTACCTCTCTCACCGCAAATAATATGTATGGTAACAGCTGATCCCAGTTGCGCCCATCTTCCCCTACCGCTTTCCGCAGCATGGATTTTAGTGTTTTGTTAAAACGTTCGACTAGGCCATCTGTCTGGGGGTGGTAGGCCGAGGTTCTCAGCTGTTTGATTTTCAGTAAAGCACAGAGTTCTTTCATCACCCTGGACATGAATGGAGTCCCTTGGTCCGTCAATATCTCTTTTGGGATTCCCAGACTAGTTGAGAGACGGAACAGCTCCTTGGCGATTTGTCTGGATGTAGCCTTCCTCAGCGGAATGGCCTCCGGGTACCGGGATGCATAGTCCAGAATGACCAGAATGTATTGATGTCCCCTGGAACTTTTCGGTAAGGGCCCGACTATGTCTAATCCAATCCTCTCAAAAGGAGTTTCGATAATGGGCAAGGGAATGAGCGGGTTTCTATATGTGGGCTTTGGCGCAACCTGCTGACACTCAGGGCAACTACGGCAGTAGTTCTCTATCTCTTTGTGTACTCCTGGCCAAAAGAAACGTTGCATGATTCTTTCCTTAGTCTTCTCTACCCCCAAGTGGGCCCCTAGCGGGTGTGTGTGGGCTAGGTTGAGTACTGTGGCCCGATAGGGCTGTGGCACGAGGAGCTGTTCATGCACTTCATCATTTTTCTTGACTATCTGATATACTAACCCCCGGTTTACTGCGAAATGGGGGTAAGTAGGGTTTGTCTTATCACCTAACACTACACCTTCTAATACCTGCACATTTCTTAAGGCATTTGCAAGAGTAGGATCTTGTAATTGAGCCGTACCATACTGGCCTGTGAGAGGGGGAAGCTCTTGGGTGCCTGGGACGTCTTCTTCACTGGAGAACGGAGCACTTTCCTGGGCTGCGTTCTCTTCTCCCGTATCCGGACCAGTCTCGGTGTCGGTCTGGGCACCTGCCATCCCTATCAGAGCCCGGGCGGGAGTGAGTAACTCGGAGGATTGCACCGGAGCCTTCCCAGGATGAGTCTTGCCTCTCCGTTTCCGAGGTACTCGGGTTATCCTCTCCTGAGACTCTCTCCAGAGTGGGTAAAAGGCTGGGCAGTCTCGTCCAATTAGGACCGGGACGGGGAGGGAATCAACCACCCCCGCCGTCGTGTGTATGGTTCCCCGTGTGCTGGTCATTGTAAGTTCAGTAATGGGGTATTCTCTGGTGTCCCCATGGACACAGGAAACTGGGAGGACTTTCCCCGGGGTCAGACACGTTGGGCCCACCAAATCCTTACGCACCAGGGTGGCCCGGCTACCAGAATCCAGTAAGGCCTCCACATCATGGTGATTCACAGTTACCGGGCAGGTGGGGGGTCGATCTGGGCCGCCATCTACGACTCCCAAGAGCGAGGCAAAACGGTGTGTGGGTGCTGAGCTGGAGGACTCCGCAGTGGGCATAGGTTCATCGGCGGGTTTCCCACACTGCCAGGAGATATGTCCCATCTCCCCACACCGGTAACACTGTCGAGTTTCCCCCTCCTGGTGTACTCTTCTTGGACCCGCCTGGTTTCTGGCTCCCCCTGGAGCCGGGATAAGTCCTGACGTGGCTGGGTTCGAGACCTTGGGGTCCTTTGGACGGGTTCTTCCCATTTGTGGTGGGGCCGCACTCCTGGGGTCTTTCCGGGAAGCATTCAGCATCTCCGCTGTGGCCTGGTACTTTTCCACAGCTTCCACGGTCAGATCAGCCGTGGTCAAGGCCTGTTGACTGATGAACCGTTTTGCCTCATAAGGCAGGGCGCGTAGGTAACGATCCACCACAATGGCCTCCACCACCGCCGCTGCTGTATTCCTCTGCGGATCCAGCCATTTCCTTGCGATTCGGACAAGTTCATGCATCTGCGCCCGAGGAGGTTGGTCTGGTTGGAAGGTCCAGCTGTGAAAGCGCTGGGCCATACCAAACTTTGTGAGTCCATATCTGCTGAGGATCTCAGCCTTCAGGGCATCATAGTCAGTAACCTGGTCAGGGCCCAGGTCCCGGACAGCATTCAGCGATTCCCCGGTTAGAAAGGGGGCTAACAGACCAACCCACTGTTGCTTGGGCCAGGCTTCCCTAGTGGCCGTGGCCTCAAATGCATGCAGGTATGCCTCAATGTCATCGGTAGCTCCCATCTTAGATATAAAGTCACTTGCCTTTATTGGGCGGGTATTTTGGACAACCCTCTGTCTCTGCAACTGCACTTCCTCTGCCTTCAGAAGGTTGGCTTTCTTTTGCTCCTCCAAGAGAGCCACGTTTGCTTGCATCTGGGCTTGCTGGCCAGCAACAAGGGCTTTCAATATGTCCTCCATTTCAGTCGGCGGGGAGCCTACGGCCAACTTGGAAAACTGGGTGATCAAACCTTCGGTATCCTCCTCTGACATGCACTATTAACGCTTGAGTGCCCGTATTCTCCACCATCTGTGACGTCACGAGAGGCTACACAGCTTTCAGCGGGGTTGCTCAAGTAGTGCAAGGAGACAAGGTTCAAACAAACCAAGGATTTTATTATAGGTCTTGGGAAATTAACGAAAATATAACAAAAGTCTGTTCTCTTGTGGCTCTTTAAGGGTTAACAGTTCAGGGATGTCTCTTCCACATCCAAAATCATAATTCTCACTCGCTCAGATAACTTTTCCCCAGCCTTACTGTAGTCCACGTTGCAGCTAGTGGCCAACCCAGCAAAAAGTCCTTCCAAATGTCTCTCACGTATTTCCACAGGTGCATATATCCACAGGTGAGTATTTCCCAAAGGTAAGTGTCTCCAAATCCTTATATTCCTCCTGGAAGTGGACGTGCAGCACTCTTGTCCTCCAGAGAGCCCAGGTTGGAGACTGTGTTTCTTCACCCCCCACACACTCCCTCAGTGTCTCTTCCCTTCCCAAAACCTTCAGCTCATCAGCTCCTGATTTGTTTCAGCTGCGTGGGAAGATTGGCCATAGAGGGATGGAGTTCCCGACCATACCAGCAGATGGAGCCATAGCTGTCTGGGTTTGCAGCCTCCTCAGGGGGATGTAACGTCCCTCCAGGACACAGCCTCTCGTGACATCACAATATGTAATGGGAAATCTAATCAAACACTTCATGAGAGCCCATGAGCTCATGTTGCGCAACATTTCAATAGGCTATGCAATTGCGTGAGAAAACAGAGTGATGGCATCTATTAAAAAGAGTAAGACCCCATCAGCTTTCTATAGGCTAGGCCTACTATATTTATTTCTCATCTTTCCTAATATTAAGCACATTGCTTATCTTTAAAACAGGAGTATAGGCTACCTGGCTGGCATGAAAATGAACCACGAGAAAAGCGTCCTCCATTTGCTATTTAAGTGCATAGATGACATATTTTTTTCCACTGACCCTGTTTCCAGACAGGTGCATGATAATGGTCCATTATAAATCAAAACAAATTTCACACATATATTATTTAGTATGTGTAAAGACAAGATTAAATCAAGAATAGTGTGATGGGTGACAATGTTAGCCTATCAGTCCCCTGTAGCCCAGTTGGTAGAGCATGGCGTTTGCAACGCCAGGGTTGTGGGTTCGTTTCCCACGGGGGGGCAGTATGAAAATGTATGCACTCACTAAGTGTAAGTCGCTCTGGATAAGAGCGTCTGCTAAAATGACTAAAATGTAAAAAAAAAAAATGTATCACTTTTGTGACTGATATATTATCACTTTTGTGACTGATATATTATGTTTGTATTTATTATTATTTTATTTAACCTTTATTTAACCAGGCAAGTCAGTTAAGAACAAATTCTTATTTACAATGAAGGCCTACACCGGCCAAACCTGGACGACGCTGGGCCAATTGTGCGCTGCTCTATGGGACTCCCAATCACGGCCGGTTGTGATACAGCCTGGAATCGAACCAGGGGGTCTGTAGTGACGCCTCAAGCACTGAGATGCAGTGCCTTAGACCGCTGCGCCACTCGGGTGCACAGCTTAAAGCAAACAGCGCATGCTTTTGGCATTCGGAAAGTGCACATGCATTCGGTAATTATTCAGACCCCTTGACTTTTTCCACATTTTGTTAGGTTACAGCCTTATTCTAAAATATATTCCCCCCCCCCCTCATCATTCTACACACAATACCCCATAATGACAAAGTGAAAACAGGTTTTTAGAAATTATTTCAAATTTATTAAAAATAAAAAACAGAAATGCCTTATTTACATAAGTATTCAGACCCTTTGCTATGAGACTCGAAATTGAGCTCAGGTGCATCCTGTTTCCATTGATCATCCTTGCGATGTTTCTACTTGATTGGAATCCACTTGTGGTAAATTCAATTGATTGGACATGATTTGGAAATGCACAAACCTGTCTATATAAGGTCCCACAGTTGACAGTGCATGTCAGAGTAAAAACCAACCCATGAGGTCGAAAGAATTGTCTGTAGAGCTCCGAGACAGGATTGTGTTGAGGCAGTGATATGGGAAAGGGTACCAAAAAATGTCTGCAGCATTGAAGGTCCCCAAGAACAGTGGCCTCCATCATTCTTAAATGGAAGCAGTTTGGAACCTCCAAGACTCTTCCTAGAGCTGGCCGCCCGGCCAAACTGAGCAATCGGGCCTTGGTCAGGGAGGTGACCAAGAACCCGATGGTCACTCTGACAGAGCTCCAGAGTTCCTCTGTGGAGATGGGAGAACCTTCCAGAAGGACAACCATCTCTGCAGCACTCCATCAATCAGGCCTTTATGGAAGAGTGGCCAGACGGAAGCCACTCCTCAGTAAAAGGCACATGACAGCCCGCTTGGAGTTTGCCAAAAGGCACCTAAAGACTCTCAGACCATGAGAAACAAGATTCTCTGGTCTGATGAAACCAAGATTGAACTCTTTGACCTGAATGCGAAGCGTCACGTCTGGAGGAAACCTGGCACCATCCCTACGGGGAAGCATGGTGGGGGCAGCATCATGCTGTGGGGATGTTTTTCAGTGGCAGGGACTGGGAGACTAGTCAGGACCGAGGGAAAGATGAACGGAGCAAAGTACAGAGATCCATGATGAAAACCTTCTTCTAAGCGCTCAGGACCTCAGACTGGGGTGAAGGTTCACCTTCCAACAGGACAACGACCCTAAGCACACAGCCAAGACAACGTAGGAGTGGCTTCGTGACAAGTCTCTGAATGTCCTTGAGTGGCCCAGCCAGAGCCCTGACTTGAACCCGATCTAACATCTCTGGAGAGACCTGAAAATAGCTGTGCAGCGACGCTCCCCATACAACCTGACAGAGCTTGAGAGGATCTGAAAAGAAGAATGGGAGAAACTGCCCAAATACAGGTGTGCCAAGCTTGTAGCATCATACCCAAGAAGACTCAAGGCTGTAATCGCTGCCAAAGGTGCTTCAACAAAGTACTGAGTAAAGGGGCTGAATACTTATGTAAATGTGATATTTCAAATTTTTTAGAATAAATTAGCAAACATTATAAAAACCTTTTTTTGCTTTGTCATTATGGGGTATTGTGTGTAGATTGATGAGGGTGAAAAAACAATTTAATCAATTTTAGAATAAGGCTGTAACGTAACAAAATGTGGAAAAAGGGAAGCGGTCTGAATACTTTCCAAATGCACTGTACAGTATGACCTTGATTTGACCTCTGA
>NC_139993.1:58850206-58967723 GCF_964263955.1 Coregonus lavaretus | reverse complement strand
CTGCTGTCTTTTTCTTCTTCTATCTTGTGTTTTTTCCCGATCTGTTGCTGGCTGGTACCTTTTATTGCTCACACTACTAAGGTGCAGGTAGCTGTGTGATGCCTAGAAAGTACTATTTTCTACTGAGAAGAAAAATGTAAGAACTGCTCACAGCCTCACATTGCCTGGTCAACAGCAACTACTGTGGAAGGAATCCGTGTCTAAGGGCGCTTTCACATATTCCTTGTATGATCCGGATTCTGGAGCGGTTGGTACTCCGATCCGTGCTAAGAAACGTGTGAAACGCAAACAAACCCTGTCTGAAACAAATCCTGGACCTGTGTGAATAGCGGGTCCAATATCCAGGACCAGAGTACCAGGTATTGTGACGAGTCAGCTAGGGTTGGGCGTTATCCAGATGTTCATACCGTTTCGGTACCATATCGGGGTATACGGCATTACCAGAAGTACACACAAGGGGCGCTACAATTCAGGCAACAGGGATCTTGATCCAGGAGGGGATTGAATGTCTCTAGTCTGGGTACCAGTCTTTTTAGCTAACATTCCACTCCTTGCCGCTCCATGTCATTGCCAAAGAGACTGGCCTTTCGGCAATCTCAACGTTCAATATGCAGCTGGATTTATGGCAGAGTTGCTCATTTGTTGTTGGAAATAACATTAATATTTTCCATGAAAATGTGGAGCTTCGAAAATAGAATTAGAACAGTTGTTAGCTAGGCAAGTTGTTGTATTTTGAGGCTTAAAATCAAAGCAAAGAGGATTTGTGGTTGGAATTGCAGTGTGTATTTAGTTTGAGAATTTAGAAATGAGCTAGCAACTTTTGACTGTCAAACAAAAAACGGTTGCTTAACAACCAGAGATATCAAGATCTGTGGAGAGCGAAAAAGTGATAGAGTTCCAATATTTGGATAATCGTTGTGATTGGAAGATAGCTGGGAGGGTTATAAAATCAGGATCAACTCCTCTGTTCTCCTCGAGCTCATTGATGATGGAATGTTCATATTTGAAGATGCAGAAAGGCCAGTCTCTTTGGCAATGACAAGCAGTGGCAAGGAGTGGAATGTTAGCTAAAGAGACTGGTACTCAGGCTAGAATGTCTTGATATCTAGCCACTTAGCTAGCAAGTTAGCAAACCAAATGCAAAGCTGTTCCTGAGCTGGATATTATTTATTTGACACATCTTAAATGTCTTATTCTTATACTTAACGTATAGTTATAAGCAGTGGTGTAGCACGCAGCCCCCGGGTGCCCCCAACCCCAATTGTTATATATATTTGTAAATACCTCTGTATAAACAGTATATCACCCAAACCTAGCGTCAGCACGAGCATGGAACTTCTTGCCTGGCAGGAGGGAGGAAGAGAAGGAGAGTTAGAGTTAAATGAGACAGAGGGGAGGGGGAGAGAGACTGTCAGGCAGAGGCAGGAGAGAAATTGAGAGAGAGGAGAAAGAGAACACACTGTAAGGTTGCTCAGACTAGCGGTTAGCTAGCGTGACAGGTTGAGACAGCAACAGAGTTAGATAGCGTGACAGGTTGTGACCAGCAACAGAGTTAGTTAGCGTGACAGGTTGAGACCGCAACAGAGTTAGTTAGCGTGACAGGTTGAGACCGCAACAGAGTTAGTTAGCGTGACAGGTTGAGACAGCAACAGAGTTAGCTAGCTTGACAGGTTGAGACAGCAACAGAGTTAGCTAGCTTGACAGGTTGAGACAGCAACAGAGTTAGCTAGCTTGACAGGTTGAGACAGCAACAGAGTTAGTTAGCGTGACAGGTTGAGACAGCAACAGAGTTAGTTAGCGTGACAGGTTGAGACCGCAACAGAGTTAGTTAGCGTGACAGGTTGAGACCGCAACAGAGTTAGTTAGCGTGACAGGTTGAGACAGCAACAGAGTTAGCTAGCGTGACAGGTTGAGACCGCAACAGAGTTAGTTAGCGTGACAGGTTGAGACCAGCAACAGCATTAGCTTTAGTTTAGGAGGCAGCAACAGACATCCTCTCCTCCGTCTGTCCAAGCTGGCTGCTGGCGTACGTACGTACGTACGTGCGCGCGCGTGTGTGTTTAGAGGCTGGCTCGCAGCGCCCAGTCTCTGTGTGTGTGTGTGTGTATGAGTGACTGAGTGACAACCATGTGTGTGGAGCTTCAGGACCATGTCTGACTCTTTCTGGACTGTGCTCTCCAATTTTTCCCTGCCTGAGAGAAGCATGCTGTGCGAATCCAAGAGGTAGTTCTCGGTCTATCTGTTCTTACACCCATCTGCTTTCTCTGTATGAATCTGTAACCCCTCTCCTTTCCCCTCGTTTTCTCTCTCTCTGTTTTCTTCTCCTTTCCTTTCGGTGCGTCTCCTCCTCTCCCTCCCCCTCTCTCTCTGGTGTGTTTTCTGCTGGACTTGGTTTTAAGATGAAGGTCAGGTAACTAGATTTGCCTGTCTTGTGAGGGATAATAGGTTACATGCTGTTGCTGCTGGTGTGTGTCTGCGTGTTAGTCTGTGTATATGTGGTATTTTCAGTGTGTGACTGACTCATTTGAGTTTGAGTTGCCTCGTGATGAAAAGGTCTGAGGTTTGATCTGACAATTTTGTGTACATTTAGCTCAGTTCTATTGCTTTTTCTCTCCCTCTCTCTCCCTCTCTCTCCCTCTCTCTCTCTCTCTCTCTCTCTCTCTCTCTCCCTCTCCCCCTCTCTCTCGCTCTCTCTTCCTTTCTCTCTCTGTGAATTTAGATGTGGCTTTCAGACAGGGAAGACAGAGCTGTACTAACCAGTTTAAAGCAGCAATTTTCTCCCTCTTTTAAAAACAGTGCACTTTGTGACACACTTAATCTCTGTCTCTCTACAGTCAACAGTGTAACGCTCAGACACACTCTGGACAGACAGTTAGGCAGGGAGGGAGGGAGGAGGTAACTCTTGCGTAGCAACAGTGTTCTGTGCTGCCTAGGGGGGGAGTGAGTGGAACTGCTGGAGCAGCTAGACACTATGGATGATACTAAAGCCCGGTAGCTCTGCTGGACTATGATATGTCCACTCAAACACAGGTGGATGAGCACACACGATGGACTTCTTTTTCATTCTCTTATCTAGATAGACTGATCTTAGATATTTATTTGGCTGTGTGTCACTGTGTGTGTGTGTGTGTGTGTGTGTGTGTGTGTGTGTGTGTGTGTGTGTGTGTGTGTGTGTGTGTACGCGGGTGTGTGTGTGGACCACAGCAGTAGGGTGATTTTGTTTGAGCCACCTACGCGGCTGTTTGCTCACTGCTAGTTCCTTTATCTCTCCTGTCAGCTCTGCTGCTGCCATCGCCACTGCTGCTCTGAGTGTGTGTGACTCTAACAGGGTGACATGGCCCTGTATGTGATGGTAATTCCACAGTACATAACCCTGCCTCATTCCAGGCTATCTCAGCTAATCCTAACGCCTGTTTACATAGCAGCAACCCTGCTGCTCACCTTAACCTAGCCCCTGCGTGTTTGTATGTGTGTGTCTGGGAGTGCATGTATGATCACGTGCACATGTGTGAATGACTTAGTGATTGAGCTCTCTTGCTTGGAGTTATATGATATGGTAGATTACTGCTGTGATGTATCATAGCCCACCAAACAAAATGCCATGTTTAGTGTGTTGACAGATAGCTGTTGTGTGACAGGGACACCTGGCCTGGCTGTGTGTGTCTCTGAGTGCTGTTAGATGAGTCAGCTGGGAGTCTGTCACACTGTGTACTGTGTTGTTGCGCCGGCTCGGCTCTGAAGAGCAGCTTGAAAGATGGGGATGTGTGAGAGAGTGTTCTGGAACACTGTTCAGACCCAGTCAGTGCTGCTTTCTAAATATCACCATGAAGCTCAAACCCTCTCTCTTCTAAACCCCTCTCTCTCTTTCTCTCACTCTCTCTTCTAAACCCTCTCTCCTTATATCTCCTCCTTTATTCCTCTCTCCTCCTCTCTCTGTGGGAGCAGATGAGGTCGGTTGAATTATTCATATTCAATGGAGGGAGGGAGAGAGGAATGGAGGGAGGTAGAGCGAGAGCGACAGAGAGAGAGAGCCTCCATGTGTCCAGGCCACCTGTGTTTGTCAGTCTGTCCATCCGTCCCTCATAATGTGTCTGTACAGTGTGTTGAGCTCCCTGGGTGCGTGTCCGTACTTAGCCAGCCTGTTATTGTATTCTGGATGCTGTGCCATGATAATGTGTAGCAGTGTTACATTGTCTGTTTGAACAACCCTCTTTTTCCTCCTGATGATAGAACGATTGATTATTATGTCCTCCTCATCCCTCTCTTCCTCTTCACCATTTTGTCTGAAAAATCATTCTGGATTCTGTGAGGTATTTGTACAGTCTCAATCAATACTTGATTAAGGCTGTAGAGAACTAGATATAGATGTATCAGTCACCTCCATCCCTCAGTGCCCTGTGAGAGGTCAATCTATACTGTACAGATCAATGCTCAGATCCCCCACTGTGCTCCTATGACGCTACGCTAGCCAGACCGATCATAGACATGCTTCTGAGTGGAGCTGGAAGAAAAGGAGCGATCACTATCGCTCACTCTGCAGGTGGATAAAGAGTGTGATGAGGCTGCTGTCGATACTCTTCTGTCTGTCTCCCTGTGGCGAGAGAGAGAGAGAGCTGTGGCCATTCATCCATTCTGCAGGCTAGACCGTCTCTAAATCAATCTCCCCTACCATTGTAAAGGCGGTACTCCGCCCCCCTCTCTAACTCTGAACCCCCCCCACCCCGATAGAAACATTTTGTTAAAAATAATCTAGTTGTTAATTTGGAGGCCCTTTATAGTGGAAAGACTGCATCTGACATGCATCAGTACCAGTGATAGTGTTTCTGGTCTCTCTCTGTGTTGACTTCCTGTTAGTAGTGATGGTGATTCTGTTGTTCTCTCTCTCTCTCTCTCTCTCTGTTGACTCCCTGCTAACAGGTGTCTCTACATAATTGCAGCATTCTCGTGTTAATTGGCTCATCACATCGGCTGACTGTAATTATGTTGTTTAGCTCCTGACGTGTGGCGTCCGCCTGCCTGCCGAACCCCCGGCTAGCCTCACATGAAACTGTTTGGTGAGACAATTAGAGCGGGTAATCACTCATATGAGAAAATTATCATTTGACATTTAACATTCAAATCTCATTTCACATTTCCAATCCCTCTCTCATCTCTGTTTTGTGTGAGTGAGTGAGTGCGTGTGTGTGTGTGTGTGTGTGTGTGTGTGTGTGTGCGTGCTGTAACCAGTGGGTGCTGTTGGTATGCACCACATCCAAAGGAAGCAGCCAGGTTAGTGGAAGAATTCCCTCATGAAAAGCTGTGCGTTTGATAAGTCTCCTACCATCTGTTGAGATGCAGGCTCTGCAGTATGAGCTTAGCATGTGGTGCGGCTTTGAAGAATAAGCTGCCATGTTGTGTATGATATATATATGATTACATTTTTATAAGCCCCTTAGTCCTGTCCATGTAGATGCGCAGAGTGCGTACTAGGCGCAGCATATGCAACTGTTGATGTTCCAGGGATAAAAAGCTGTGAGCTCAAGGGGAAGACGCATCAAAGATGGGTTAATAACCTTAGGGATAAAGGCGGGGTTAGGCCGCAATGATATGCTATCATTACCTGGTGCAAACTGTGCGCTTCCAGGGTAGTGCACTTTTTACATCAGCAGATGTCACAAAGTGCTATACGGAAACCTAGCCTAAAACCCCAAACAGCAAGCAATGCAGATGTAGAAGCACAGTGACTAGGAATCACTCCCTAGAAAGGCAGAAACCTAGGAAAAAACCTAGAGAGGAACCAGGCTCTGAGGGGTGGCCAGTCCCCTTCTGGCTGTGCCGGGTGGAGATTATAACAGTACATGGCCATTAAGGCCAGATTTTTCTCCAAGATGTTCAAACGTTCATAGATGACCAGCAGGGTCAAATAATAATCACAGTGGTTGTAGAGATTGCAACAGGTCAGTTCATCAGGAGTAAATGTCACTTGGCTTTTCATAGCCAGGCATTTAGAGGTTGAAATAGCAGGTGCGGTAGAGAGAGAGAGTTGATAACAGCAGGTCTGGGACAAGGTAGCACGTCCGGTGAACAGGTCAGGGTTCCATAGCCGCAGGCAGAAGAGTGGAAACTGGAGCAGCAGCACGACCAGGTGGACTGGGGACAGCAAGGAGTCATCAGGCCAGGTAGTCCTGAGGCAGAAAGTCCCAGTGGAGAGACAGGAACCGGCCAGGCAGAGACAGCAAGGGCGGTTTGTCGCTCTAGTGCCTTTCCGTTCACCTTCGCAACTCTGGACTCAAATCATAGGACCTACTGAAAAGATGAGTCTTCAGTAAAGACTTAAAGGTCGAGACCGTGTCAGCGTCTCTCACATGGATAGACAGACCATTCCATAAAAATGGAGCTCTATAATAATAATAATAATAATAATAATAATAATATAGGAGAAAGCCCTGCCTCCAGCTGTTTGCTTAGAAATTCTAGGGACGATAAGGAGGCCTGCGTCTTGTGACCGTAGTGTACGTGTAGGTATGTACGGCAGGACCAAATCGGAGAGATAGGTAGGAGCAAGCCCATGTAATGCTTTGTAGGTTAGAAGTAAAACCTTGAAATCAGCCCTAGCCTTAACAGGAAGCACTGTAGTAATATGATCAACTTTGTTGGTTCTAGTCAAGATTCTAGCAGCCGTGTTTAGCACTAACTAAAGTTTATTTAGTGCTTTATCTGGGTAGCCGAAGAGTAGACAATTGCAGTAGTCTAATCTAGAAGTGACAAAAGCATGGATTAGCTTTTCTGCATCATTTTTGGACAAAAAGTTTCTGATTTTTGCAATGTTACGAAAATGAAAAAAAGCTGTCCTTGAAATATTCTTGATATGTTCGTCAAAAGAGAGATCAAGGTCCAGAGTAACGCCGAGGTCCTTCACAGTTTTTTTTAAAGACGACTGTACAACCATCAAGATTAATAGTCAGATCCAACAGAAGATCTCTTTGTTTCTTGGGACCTAGAACTAGCATCTCTGTTTTGTCCCCGAGTTTAAAAGTAAAACATTTTCTGCCATCCACTTCCTTATGTCTGAAACACATTCTTCCAGGGTAGGCAATTTTGGGGCTTCACCATGTTTCATCGAAATGTAGAGCTGTGTGTCGTCCGCATAGCAATGAAAGTTAACATTGTGTTTCCGAATGACATCACCAAGAGGTAAAATATATAGTGAAAACAATAGTGGTCCTAAAACGGAACCTTGTGGAACACCGAAACGTACTATTGATTTGTCAGAGGACAAACCATCCACAGAGACAAACTGATATCTTTCCGACAGATCTAAACCAGGCAAGAACTTGTCCGTGTAGACCAATTAAGGTTTCCAATCTCTCCAAAAGAATGTGGTGATCGATGGTGTCAAAAGCAGCACTAAGGTCTAGGAGCACGAGGACAGATGCAGAGCCTTGGTCTGACGCCATTAAAATATAATTTACCACCTTCACGAGTGCTGTGTCAGTGCTTTGATGGGGTCTAAAACCAGACTGAAGCGTTTCGTATACATCTTTTGTCTTCAGGAAGGCAGTGAGTTGCTTCACAACAGCTTTTTCAAAAATTGTTGAGAGGAATGGGAGATTTGATATAGGCCGATAGTTTTTTACATTTTCTGGGCCAAGGTTTGGCTTTTTCAAGAGAGGCTTTATTACTGCCACTTTTAGTGAGTTTGGTACACATCCAGTGGATAGGGAGCCATTTATTATGTTCAACATAGGAGGGCCAAGCACAGGAAGTAGCTCTTTCAGTAGTTTAGTTGGAATAGGGTCCAGTATGCAGCTTGAAGGTTTAGAGGCCATGACTATTTTCATAAATGTGTCAAGAGATATATAGGATTTAAAAACTTGAGTGTCTCCATTGATCCTAGGTCCTGGCAGTTTTGTGCAGACTCAGGACAGCTGAGCTTTGGATCCAGGGATCCAGGGACACCGCTAGGCCATCCACTTCTTCCTCCTTACCCCCTGGGTGGAGTTAGGGGCTGGCTGCCTCCTTGGGGCCATGGGTGGGAAGGGTGACTTCTTAGACCAGAGGCCCTTAGGTTCTCTGCTGCCCCTGATGGGCTGGGTGTCTGGGGATCTTGAAGGTTGAGGGGGGTCGACCTGCTGCAGCCTGGGCGAAGGTGCGGCGAGGTACACTGGGCTGTGTCTTCATGGGCAGACAAAGCTCGAGGGTTTCTCTTGATAAGCGCCTTAGGGTCTCCCGGAGCATCCAGGATCTTCAGCTTCTCACTGTCTGACACCTTGGGATATCATGAGCCCCATCACCCTTCCTGACGCCTGGCGGTGGCTTTAAGCAGATGCAGGTTGAGGTCTGTGGCAATGCATATCTCGTCCCACAAACCCAGCTCCGGCGCGACCGCTTTCTCCTCCTGTAGCTCAGCTTGGTATGCTGAGAGCAAGGAGACGGTGCTGAGAGCCCTCACCACTGTGGCAACCGACTTGTAGACCTTCTCTGTCGCAGCTGACTGGAAATGCTCATACTTGGTCGGTAAGGTGGGACCAATTGAGTTCATGGAGGACTTCTGGCTGGGGGTGTAGATGTGAAGCCACCAGGGGTTTGACGGCAAGCCCAAGCCCTTCCATGTCAACACAGTCACCGGGTTCTTGGAGTAGAAAGGTGTAACCTCCTCCAGGCATTCTGGGAAGAGGTGTAGGAATTGCCTGGCTGCCCGTTTGGCTTTGGGTAGCCTCTTACCCTCGTAGCGGGTCGTGGTGGTCTCTGCTACTGCTTTGGGCCAGGGAATCACCAGCTTGTCCGCAGAGCATTTGCATATGTCATGCAGGTCCACACCGAGAGCTGGTGGGGATGACTCCCCGCCTGCTTCTCCGGTTTTCCCAGCAGGAGGCTTGGCAGCCTGGCCTGAGGGGATGACGGAATCGTCACCTCCGTCCGATGATTCCAAAAGGAGACTGTCGGACAGGCCCAAGGGGAGAACTAGCTGGTTAGAGAGAGAGGTAGTGAACACCTCCCAGCTGGTTAGAGAGAGAGGTAGTAAACACCTCCCAGCTGGTTAGAGAGAGAGGTAGTGAACACCTCCCAGCTGGTTAGAGAGAGAGGTAGCGAACACCTCCCAGCTGGTTAGAGAGAGAGGTAGTGAACACCTCCCAGCTGGTTAGAGAGAGAGGTAGCGAACACCTCCCAGCTGGTTAGAGAGAGAGGTAGTGAACACCTCCCAGCTGGTTAGAGAGAGAGGTAGTGAACACCTCCCAGCTGGTTAGAGAGAGAGGTAGTGAACACCTCCCAGCTGGTTAGAGAGAGAGGTAGTGAACACCTCCCAGCTGGTTAGAGAGAGAGGTAGTGAACACCTCCCAGCTGGTTAGAGAGAGAGGTAGTGAACACCTCCCAGCTGGTTAGAGAGAGAGGTAGCGAACACCTCCCAGCTGGTTAGAGAGAGGTAGCTAACACAGCTTTGGCAGTGATTACAGCTGTGAGTCTTTTGGGGCAAGTCTCTAAGAGCTTTGCACACCTGGATTGTACAATATTTGCCCATGATTCTTTTAAAAATTCTTCAAGCTCTGTCAAGTTGGATGTTGATCATCGCTAGAAAGCCATTTTCAAGTCTTGCCATAGATTTTCAAGCTGATTTAAGTCAAAACTGTAACCAGGCCTCTCAGGAACATTCAATGTTGTCTTGGTAAGCAATTCCAGTTTAGATTTGGCCTTGTGTTTTAGGTTATTGTCCTGCTGAAAGGTGAATTCGTCCCCCAGTGTCTGTTTGAAAGAAGACTGAAGCAGATTTTCCTCTAGGATTTCTCCTGTGCTTAGCTGTATGACAAGCATACGCATAACATGATGCAGCCACCACCATGATTGAAAATATGAAGAGTGGTACTCAGTGATGTTTTATGTTGGATTTGCCCATTTCCTGCGCTTTGTATTATGACAAAAAGTGTATTTCTTTGGCTTTTTGTTTTCAGTATTACTTACAGTGGGGAAAAAAAGTATTTAGTCAGCCACCAATTGTGCAAGTTCTCCCACTTAAAAAGATGAGAGAGGCCTGTAATTTTCATCATAGGTACACGTCAACTATGACAGACAAAATTAGAAGAAAAAAAATCCAGAAAATTACATTGTAGGATTTTTTATGAATTTATTTGCAAATTATGGTGGAAAATAAGTATTTGGTCAATAACAAAAGTTTCTCAATACTTTGTTATATACCCTTTGTTGGCAATGACACAGGTCAAACGTTTTCTGTAAGTCTTCACAAGGTTTTCACACACTGTTGCTGGTATTTTGGCCCATTCCTCCATGCAGATCTCCTCTAGAGCAGTGATGTTTTGGGGCTGTCGCTGGGCAACACAGACTATCAACTCCCTCCAAAGATTTTCTATGGGGTTGAGATCTGGAGACTGGCTAGGCCACTCCAGGACCTTGAAATGCTTCTTACGAAGCCACTCCATCGTTGCCCGGGCGGTGTGTTTGGGATCATTGTCATGCTGAAAGACCCAGCCACATTTCATCTTCAATGCCCTTGCTGATGGAAGGAGGTTTTCACTCAAAATCTCACGATACATGGCCCCATTCATTCTTTCCTTTACATTGATCAGTCGTCCTGGTCCCTTTGCAGAAAAACAGCCCCAAAGCATGATGTTTCCACCCCCATGCTTCACAGTAGGTATGGTGTTCTTTGGATGCAACTCAGCATTCTTTGTCCTCCAAACACGACGAGTTGAGTTTTTACCAAAAAGTTATATTTTGGTTTCATCTGACC
The DNA here is from genome assembly GCF_964263955.1 of Coregonus lavaretus. NCBI lineage: Eukaryota > Metazoa > Chordata > Actinopteri > Salmoniformes > Salmonidae > Coregonus > Coregonus lavaretus. The sequence goes on along the minus strand of NC_139993.1, from coordinate 58,957,000 downwards.
ATATGACATTCTCCCAATCCTCTTCTGGATCATCCAAATGCACTCTAGCAAACTTCAGACGGGCCTGGACATGTATTGGCTTAAGCAGGGGGACACGTCTGGCACTGCAGGATTTGAGTCCCTGGCAGCGTAGTGTGTTACTGATGGTAGGTTTTGTTACTTTGGTCCCAGCTCTCTGCAGGTCATTCACTAGGTCTCCCCGTGTGGTTCTGGGATTTTTGCTCACCGTTCTTGTGATCATTTTGACCCCACGGGGTGAGATCTTGCGTGGAGCCCCAGATCGAGAGAGATTATCAGTGGTCTTGTATGTCTTCCATTTCCTAATAATTGCTCCCACAGTTGATTTCTTCAAACCAAGCTGCTTACCTATTGCAGATTCAGTCTTCCCAGCCTGGTGCAGGTCTACAATTTTGTTTCTGGTGTCCTTTGACAGCTCTTTGGTCTTGGCCATAGTGGAGTTTGGAGTGTGACTGTTCGAGGTTGTGGACAGGTGTCTTTTATACTGATAACAAGTTCAAACAGGTGCCATTAATACAGGTAACGAGTGGAGGACAGAGGAGCCTCTTAAAGAAGAAGTTACAGGTCTGTGAGAGCCAGAAATCTTGCTTGTTTGTAGGTGACCAAATACTTATTTTCCACCATAATTTGCAAATAAATTCATTAAAAATCCTACAATGTGATTTTCTGGAATTTTTTTTCTCAATTTGTCTGTCATAGTTGACGTGTACCTATGATGAAAATTACAGGCCTCTCATCTTTTTAAGTGGGAGAACTTGCACAATTGGTGGCTGACTAAATACTTTTTTTCCCCACTGTAAGTGCCTTGTTGCAAACAGGATGCATGTTTTGGAGTATTTTTTATTCTGTATAGGCTTCCTTCTTTTCTCTCTGTCATTTAGGTCAATGTTGTTGATCCATCCTCAGTTTTCTCATATCACAACCATTAAACTTTATTACTGTTTTAAAAACAACATTGGCCTCATAGTGAAATCCCTGAGCAGTTTCCTTCAATGCGGCAACTGAGTTAGGAAGGATGCCTGTATCTTTGTAGTGACTGGGTGTATTAATACACCATCCAAAGCCTAATTAATAACTTCACCATGATCAAAGGGATATTCAGCATCTGCTTTTGTTATTTTTACACATCTACCAGTCGGTGCCTTCTTTGCGAGGCATTGAAAAACCTCCCTGGTCTTTGTGCTTGAATCTGTGCTTGAAATGTACTACTCGATGGAGGGACCTTACAGATAATTGTATGTGTGGGGTACAGAGATGTGGTAGTCATTCAAAAATCATGTTAACCACTATTATTGAACATATTATGAGCCCATGGAACTTATTATGTGATTTCTTAAAGACATTTTTACTCCTGAACTTATTTAGGCTTGCCATAACAAAGGGGTTGAATACTTATTGACTAAAGACAGAAATGTTATACCAAAAAAAAATCCACTTTGACATAATGGGGTATTGTGTGTAGGCCAGTGACACACAATCTCAATTTAATCAAATTTAAATTCAGGCTGTAACACAACAAAATGTGGAAAAAGTCAAGGGGTGTGAATACTTTCTGAAGCAACTGTAGGCATTGTAGGTGTATTAGCAGTAGCTGGATGGTCCCACCACAGAGCTGGCAGGTAATTCAGCTATTCTGCTCCTCATCAGGGGAGAGACACTTACTTACTGCCTCATGAATTCTACATCCCCACCTGATAAAATAAATGTTCCTTTCATCAAACATACTTAAAGCCTCTGGTAGCTGGCTCGGGTGTGTGCATGTTAGCGAAAGAGATAGAGAGAGAGATGGAAAGAAAGAAATGAAGAGATTAAGTTATTGGGTTGAGCTGAGACATGGGCTTTCAAACCCTCAGAAAACCTTAATAGAACCGATTTGGACTGAGAGAAGTGAACCCAGTATGACATGGTAATAGGGTGTTGGTCCCTTTCAGACCATTTTTACTAACTCAGTGTGGTTCGCTTAATTTTTTGTGCTGTGTGAGAACTACAAAGGAACTCAGACCCCTCAAAAGAGTCCCCGAAGCGAACCGAACTGGGACTATCTCGAGAGGCGGTCTGTGTTCGGTTCGCTTGAATTCCGTGGTCCGGTTCCCTTTTTTTAGCGCAATGTGAATGCAAAGCTTCCCAGGTTCGCTTGTCATTATTCCCGCACCACACACTAGACTACTACAACACCGTTTCCCCTGCCATAACCCCCCCCCATTGGTGCCACAAAAAAGATGATGATGTTGTGCAGGTATGAGGGGAAAAAATGGTGTTGTTTTTGGATATTGATTAGTGATTGTCAAGGATGCACAGAAATTCCGAAATGTGTGGAGTTTTTAGTTCAGATTATTTGTTTGCAATATTTGATCTATAGGCTAAGAGAAGCTTCATAAGATGTGTATTGATTGTGGGATTTGAATAGTGTGAGAAGACAACCTATTTGGTGAGAATCACAACATAGGGTACAAAATCTATTCTAGCGCTTAAAGGGGCAGTAGCCTACCTTGGGTGGACAATTTTCAATTACAGCATTATTTATTCTGCAGTTATTCTATTGCTATTTTTTCTGTTAGCAATACAATTTACATGTTAATTCTGATTACAATTATAATGTCTCATATTTTAAATGTAAGTAGGTGTATCTAACTGTCCGATAACACATTCTGATTGAATGGCTTGTCCTGCACTTTGTAAAAACCCAGAGTGCATGTTGGAAAATAATCTTGGTTCCTTTCTAAACATAGAAATGTGAACGCAAAGAGGACTCAGTCCACAAAATAGGTGAAGTGAACTGGCAAAAGAGTTGAGTCCTCATTCAAAGGCAAGGGCAGTGTGAACACAAGGAGAATTGAGTTATTTGGTTATTTTTCTTTACCCCAGTTCACTTTAAAGAGGACTGAGATCGGTTCTTTTAAAGAGGACTATATGTAAAAACACCCTTAGACATGGTGAGAAGAGAAGCAGTTGCTATCTGGATGACTGTAATTAGAGCTCGGCGATCATTTCATGCTCCTGCCTGCCTGCCTTCACACAGCTGCTATCTAACCATTACTATGTCAATGTACCAAGGCCTTACTGGGGCTAGTTGTTGTTGATTTGATTTAGTCCTGTTTTTCTCTCCACTAGACAGGATGTTGTTAAATACAGGATGTGAGATGAAGAGTGGTGGAGTGGAGTGAGTGTTTCTCTAGTCTCTCTCCTACCCCTCTCCTTTCACACTCTTTCACTCCTCCTTCCCTTATTAAACCCTACCTGTCCACCTCCTCTCCATCTCTACATCCTACTGTACCCTCTCTCCATCTCTCCACCCCTACCTCTCTCCATCTCTCCATCCCTACCTCAGTTGACAGAGTGCCAGCTATATGCTGCTAGGTTTCTGCAGTGATGGCTGGATTTTACCACTCCTCTCCTCCATCCTCCTCCCATCTCCTCTCTTCTCCTTCATCTTCCTCTTTTCTCCTTCTCCTCTCCTCTCTTCCTCCCCTCCCTCTCCTCCTCATCTCTCCTCTACAGACTCTCTGCTGTGAGAGAGACATCCATTATGCAGAGCTGACTGATGGCAGTGTTAGTTTGCTGTGTGTGTGTGGACCTGTTTTGTGTCTTACTGCAATTAGCTTACTGGCTTATTACACACACTCATGAAACCACAGCACAACAGTTAGGTGTTCCGCCTTGATTAAGAACGTGGCTCCAACCTTGTGGCTAGAAGCACAGATCTACAATCAGACCTCTCCTGGCCTGAGCTCTCAATGGTGTTGCTGTTCTAGTTGCTATGTTTCTATGTTGTTTCCTCTGGGTGGACTGTGAAGGGCACAGTCAAATTTCTCGGATCAGTGAGCAGCACAATGTGTAAATCTCTGCTCACAAACTCACACACCATCCAGGCGTACGTACACACATACTAGGGTTGGGTGGTATCCAGATTTTCATACTTTTTGTTTTTTTGACGGTATTGAAAATCATACCGTCGGTATTTTCGAAATATCCCGGTATACCGCCTAAGCCTAACACACACTCACACACCATCCCCACGGACGGACGGACGGACGGACGGACACACACACCATCCTTTCTCCATCTCTCTCTCTCACTTACCCTCCTTGGTCAGTCACCTCACGTAAACCCAATGTAGTGTGCAGGTCTGAGCAGTGGGCAGTGAGTACTATACAGCTGTGCTGAGTGAGTGAGTGAGTGAGTGAGTGAGTGAGTGTGAGAGACACTCTGGGGTCAGCTGGGATGCTGTCATGAAGGGTGTGTGTGTGGAGCTGCTACACTGTTCCTTTAACCTGGTCTACTAACCTGATTGGAGTGAGGAGTCTTAATAAAGCCACTTATTCTTTGTTCTGTGGCCACTGAAAGACGGGGTGGTGTTGAGGGAATGGTATGTAGATGGAACACATTATGGGAACGATAGTGTTGTTCAACTGGCTCCAGATGTATTGGGAATCTGTGCCCTGTTCAGAGCAAACTCCCTATTGGCCATCCAATTGAATGAAATGTAGTTCCTCGGTGAGGGTGTGTGGTGTTGTCATTTTTAAGTGTGTGTCTCTTCTCTCCCCAGCTGTCGGACAAGTAACAGGAAGAGCCTGATTGTGACGTCCAGTACCTCTCCTACACTACCCAGACCACACTCACCACTACATGGACACCCAGGTAAGACCAGACACACCAACACACCCACACACACACTCACTCACCCACACACACACTCACTCATTAATTCACTCACACACTGCTTTATTTTAGTGACATTTCAGGACTTTTGGGGGAGTAAAATTTTTGACCATTAATAATCCTATTTTCCTTAACCCTAACCCCAAAAACCGTAGCCCTAACCTTAACCCCAAAACCATAAACCTAACCCTTAAAGTGGAACTGACAGCATTTTAGCAACATTACATTTTATTCAAATCTGTTCATAAACACCCCCAGGAAGAATTTTCTGATAAGCGAGCACTTAGATAAAGTCATTTTCACGTTTTCATAATTTCATAGAATGTTTGGGAAGGCATTTGTGAAAATTCAGTGTGGGAAAGAGGCTGTGCGTTTGGACAAATAATAGACACTGCAGTAAATATAACCAAATGAAAACATCTGTACTTTCCAGCAATGGAGTCTACATAGACCGGTATGCCATAGCCAATCAGAGCTACAGTAGGCCAATATGCAAATAAGCCATATGCCACACGGGTCTGCCATCATTCACTTTGAACTGGACTGTGTGTTTATAGGCAGTAGCAACAACGCGACTTTAGATCATTAGAACGCATTTGCTAAAAACCACAAAATACAAGTGAATGGATTTCTGCAAATATACAGTGTATTCGGAAAGTATTCAAACCCCTTGAATTTTTCCACATTTTGTTACGTTACAGCCTTATTCTAAAATTGATTAAATTGCTTTTTTTCTCTCGTCAATCTACACACAATACCCCATAATGACAAAGCAAAAACAGGTTTTAAGAAATTTGAGCAAACAAGCTTGGCACACCTGTATTTGGGGAGTTGCGCTGTAAATACCACGGGAGTCTTACATTTGGGATCTTCACAATCCTTTTGATCAAACAACCATGAAAAGGTAGGCTCTCTCTCCCTCAGTTGCCTATGCACATCAACAACAACAAGATCAACAACTAATGCTAGCCAGAGCGAGATTAACTAAAATCTAACGACGGAACATTAGATAAACCCTCTAAAACTTTTTCAGCTAGTTGGCCGTCATAATTGCACTGATAAACGATGGGGAATAGTAGCCTGCTCGTCCTTTTGCAGCTTGCCTGCAAATGCATGGTTGTCCCAACACACGTTTTGACAACTGAATGGGAACTTGCCTGCCTGCTCGCCCATTTGATCGATGCCAAATACATTTCATTGACAACTAAGAGATATGCTAACTGTGGATAACAGTTGTTCAAGTTCAGCCATAGCTAGCTAGCTAGCAAATCAATTCACATTTCTTGCTAGCTAACCAAATGACACCTGTAGCATCTCTAGCTGTAGCCAACGAAAAACGATATGAGGGGGAAAAGTCTGTCACTCACCCACTCCTGCATTGACACGACATCCTCCCAGCAGCTAGCTAGCGAGCTTGTTAACGTTAGGCTACGTGTTTTTAGCTTGCTAAATAAATAGCAAGCTACATAAATAGATACGCTAGCCCAGGGGTGCCAAACTCAATCAGCGCACGGACCATATTGAAAAAACACAACCAATTCACGAGCCAGACAATATTCTTTTTTTTCTTTCTTTTTTTTCCCGTGCATCTGTGATCCAAACTGGCCATTGTTTTATTTGTTAAAATATGGCCCTTTATAATGTACACGTATGTACATAGGATGCTATATATAGCATTTTTACATATTAACACAAAAGAGATACATTTATATTTGCAACCCTAATCAAAAAGTATGTAATAACTCCAAATAACGAAAACGTAGCTATAGGTAAACTTAAAACATGTTTTTCTTTTTTTTACACTGCATGGATCACCGGTGCGGTAGAGTGCAGCATTGCTGTATGGTGCACTCAACATGTTGCTATTGTAGTTGAGTAGCCAACCTAGGCTACTGCTCAAATGTTGCTGTAATAGGCCTGCCTACATTTTTCTCTTTTGCATGGTGTTTCGTTGCAGGTTTTGGTTTTTGGTTATTAATTGTCAAGCTTTAAAAACCGAAGCCAGACAGCAACACGTTAGTACCCTAGCTAGGACTGTGGCGTGTGTCTGTACACTTTCCCTCCGCTGCGCGATGTAAACGAGACACACGAAAGCGGCGTAATTGAAGTTGAATTGACCGATGCGAGCGCGCATCAGGCTGTCATTTTATAAAGTACAGTAGATGACTCAGCTGTTGACTCATTTCTACTGGCTTGTGTGTCCTATTCAACCCGCAGGCCTTGTGTTTGACACGCTAGCCCTATTAGCCACGTTATGACTGACTTGTGACGATTGCCCTTGCTAGTTTGATTTTATTGACATTCCCAGCCTTAGTTACAGTTGTCCGTTTTTGTTCAAAATATTGAGTTATTGAAACTGAAACATCCCAAATGGGTTTTGGCAGCAAACAATGTAGCAGACCAGCTGTGATTTACAACCTGATAGCAATATTTTTTGGACTACCAAGACATTTATTGGTGATTTATATGAATCATGCATTGAACTGCATCCATCTGTTCTGCCAACAATGCCTTACTGTACATCAAGTAGAACCTATTTTTAAAACCTCTTATAAAGTTGGTTTTGAAGCATAAACTGGCAATTTTATATTTTTGACTGATATTATAATTGTCTATTTGTTTCATTTCTGCAAAGTAGTTCAAATGCAGTCAGTTCCACTTCAAGCTCAAAATAGCATTGGAACAAATTCAGGACATGAAAAAAGTCCTGACTTTTCAAAAAAAAACTTTGTTTTCCTGCCGTTGTCAGGACATTCGGGTAAATTGTTGGGGCATTGGGGTCCCGATAAGGTAGGAAAACAAGGACACACGAACACTCACTCACTTACACACACACAATGGATCCGAACACTCACTCACTTACACACACACAATGGATCCGAACACTCACTCACTTACACACACACAATGGATCCGAACACTCACTCACTTACACACACACAATGGATCCGAACACTCACTCACTTACACACACACAATGGATCCGAACACTCACTCACTTACACACACACAATGGATCCGAACACTCACTCACTTACACACACACAATGGATCCGAACACTCACTCACTTACACACACACAATGGATCCGAACACTCACTCACTTACACACACACAATGGATCCGAACACTCACTCACTTACACACACACAATGGATCCGAACACTCACTCACTTACACACACACAATGGATCCGACGAACCCTCATCAAACGTGTGTAGCCTTTCTCTAGTCTTAGCTAAAGTTGATATTTTCCGAGCCCATCCACTGCAGTTCATCACAGCATGCCGTTTCTATAAGGGGGTTTTGCAGCAGAAAACTCCACGTGGTCTCCCAGAAATATAGTATCACATACGACCCAATTAGGAACTGAGAATGCACACAGAGCTCTGCACAGTCAGGGACTAGAAGCTCTGTTGTTCTGTGACATTAGTGTGTGTCGTCTGTCTGTGCATGAGTGCAGAGAGCCGGAACCACTGCATGTGGAGACAACCGTTTCATGACATGGCAAGGTGCCAACACAGCATGGATCCACTCAGCAAGCCACACATACAGAGTACTCATACCATACAGAGTACTCATACAATACAGAGTACTCACACCATACAGAGTACTCACACCATACAGAGTACTCACACCATACAGAGTACTCACACCATACATACAGAGTACTCACACCATACATACAGAGTACTCACACCATACATACAGAGTACTCACACCATACATACAGAGTACTCACACCATACAGAGTAATTTGTATTTATTAAGGATCCCCACAGCAGCTACTCTTCCTGGGGTCCTGCAACATTAAGGCAGTTATATACAATTTAAAATATTACATGACATTATATTTCATAACACTTTAACCAATACATTTAGTGTGTTCCCTCAGGCCACTACTCCACTATCACAAATGTACAATACAACATCCATGTGTATGTGTGTGTAGAGTGAGTGTCTGTATGTATGTGTGTATTTACCTGTGTGTGTGTCTCTTCACAGTCCCCGCTGTTCCACAAGGTGTATTTTTACCTGTTTTTTGAATCTGATTCTACTGCTTGCATCAGTTACCTGATGTAGAATAGAGTTCCATGTAGTCATGGCTCTATGTAGTACTGTGCGCCTCCCATAGTCTGTTCTGGACTTGGGGACTGTGAAGAGACCTCTGGTGGCATGTCTCGTCAACACCTCTCACAAAAACAAGCAGTGATGAAGTCAGTCTCTTTTCCACTCTGAGCCAGGAGACACTGACATGTATGTCATCAATGTTCGCTCTCCGTGTACTTTTAAGGGCCAGCCGTGCTGCCCAGTTCTGAGCCAACTGCAATTTTCCCAAGTCCCTCTTTGTGGCACCTGACCACACTACTGAACAGTAGTCTAGGTGCGACAAAACTAGGGCCTGTAGGACCTGCCTTATTGATAGTGTTGTTAAGAAGGCAGAGCAGTGCTTAATTATGGACATACTTCTCCCCATCTTAGCTACTGTTGTATCAATATGCTTTGACCATGACAGTCTACAATCCAGGGTTACTCCAAGCAGTTTAGTCACCTCAACTTGCTCAATTTCCACATTATTCATTACGAGATGTACAGTGAGGGAAAAAAGTATTTGATCCCCTGCTGATTTTGTACATTTGCCCACTGACAAAGAAATGATCAGTCTATACTTTTAATGGTAGGTTTATTTGAACAGTAAGAGACAGAATAACAACAAAAAAATCCAGAAAAACGCAAGGATGTCAGGGACAAGATTGTAGACCTACACAAGGCTGGAATGGGCTACAAGACCATCGCCAAGCAGCTTGGTGAGAAGGTGACAACAGTTGGTGTGATTATTCGCAAATGGAAGAAACACAAAAGTACTGTCAATCTCCCTCGGCCTGGGGCTCCATGCAAGATCTCACCTCGTGGAGTTGCAATGATCATGAGAATGGTGAGGAATCAGCCCAGAACTACACGGGAGGATCTTGTCAATGATCTCAAGGCAGCTGGGACCATTGTCACCAAGAAAACAATTGGTAACACACTACGCCGTGAAGGACTGAAATCCTGCAGCGCCCGCAAGGTCCCCCTGCTCAAGAAAGCACATATACAGGCCCGTCTGAAGTTTCCCAATGAACATCTGAATGATTCAGAGGAGAACTGGGTGAAGGTGTTGTGGTCAGATGAGACCAAAATGGAGCTCTTTGGCATCAACTCAACTCGCCGTGTTTGGAGGAGGAGGAATGCTGCCTATGACCCCAAGAACACCATCCCCACCGTCAAACATGGAGGTGGAAACATTATGCTTTGGGGGTGTTTTTCTGCTAAGGGGACAGGACAACTTCACAGCATCAAAGGGACGATGGACGGGGCCATGTACCGTCAAATCTTGGGTGAGAACCTCCTTCCCTCAGCCAGGGCATTGAAAATGGGTCGTGGATGGGTATTCCAGCATGACAATGACCCAAAACACACGGCCAAGGCAACAAAGGAGTGGCTCAAGAAGAAGCACATTAAGGTCCTGGAGTGGCCTAGCCAGTCTCCAGACCTTAGTCCCATAGAAAATCTATGGAGGGAGCTGAAGGTTCAAGTTCCCAAACGTCAGCCTCGAAACCTTAATGACTTGGAGAAGATCTGCAAAGAGGAGTGGGACAAAATCCCTCCTGAGATGTGTGCAAACCTGGTGGCCAACTACAAGAAACGTCTGACCTCTGTGATTGCCAACAAGGGTTTTGCCACCAAGTACTAAGTCATGTTTTGCAGAGGGGTCAAATACTTATTTCCCTCATTAAAATGCAAATCAATTTATAACATTTTTTACATGCGTTTTTCTGGATTTTTGTTGTTGTTATTCTGTCTCTCACTGTTCAAATAAACCTACCATTAAAATGATAGACTGATCATGTCTTTGTCAGTGGGCAAACGTACAAAATCAGCAGGGGATCAAATACTTTTTTCCCTCACTGTAGTTGAGGTTTAGGATATAGTGAATGATTTGACCCAAATACAAATAAATTATTTTGGAAATATTCAGGAATAACTTATTCCTTGCCACCCGTTCCGATACTAACTGCAACTCTTTGTTAAGTGTTGCAGTTATTTCAGTTGCTGTAGTAGCTGACGTGTATAGCCTGTCAATCACACACACACACACAAAGGCTGGAAGTGTTGTCTCTTGGCTCAAGAGGCTCTCTGATCACAGCACTCTGAGACAAGATGTTGTTGTGTAACTTTCCTGTGTCACGATGCTGCTCTTAGCCACACACAAACACACACATAAAAGAGATGCGTTGTCCCAGAAAACCAGATAATGCTTTGTAAAAGCCTCTGTCACCATAGTGGCTCCAGACTCTAATCACATTCACTACTTATCTCCCCCCGGGTGGGGCTCTTATGAACGGAGTTCTGAAGAGAGAGGGGGGGGGGGAACAGAGAGGAAATATAGAGAGAGAGAGCACATATAGGGACAGAGACACTGAAGAGGAGAGGGACACCAGCACACAGGGACAATAGGGAGTGACGCCAATGGAGAGCTTAAGAATGCAGAAAAGAGAGAGAGAGAAACACTGAGACACGAGGAGAAAGCAGATAAGAGGGAGAGAGAGGCGGACTGCTCTCAGCTTCTCTTCCTACTGATGGTTTTGTGGCTGCTGGGAAATGGCAGGTCGTGAGCAGCATCCATAATCAACACAGTGGTATTTCCCTCCCTCTCTATATATTTCTCTCTCTCTCTGTGCCCTTCAGTCGACTGTTTCTGCCCAGAAAGATGCTGTGGCTATTATTTCCATGGCAACAGACCTAGTACCAGTCTCAGTCTCTGCCCCATCTGTCTGCCCCTCTGCCATACCAGCTGTGTGCCAACCTGGGGGAACATTAACAGCTAACTAACTAAAACACAATTAAGATCATAATCAACGAAATTCCCCCAAAACCAGTTATACCTTCCTTAAACAAGTCTAAGGTTTTACATATGAGAGACATTTGTAATATACTGAAATTAGCCAATTGCTGCAAAAGTCCATCTTGAATAGCTGAAGGCTTCATAAAAGTGTGATAGCTTTGAGAGATCAGTAGTGTTATTTTGTGCTGCTGCTGCCTTCATTTCTCAGAACAAGAATAGACTGACGAGTTCCAGAAGAAAGTTCTTTGTTTCTGGCCATTTTGAGCCTGTAATCGAACCCACAATTGCTGATGCTCCAGATACTCAACTAGTCTCAAGAAGTCCAGTTTTATTGCTACTTTAATTAGCACAACAGTTTTCAGCTGTGCTAACATCATTGCAAAAGGGATTTCTAATGATCAATTAGCCTTTTAAAATGATAAACTTGGATTAGCAAACACAACATGTCATGCTAATGATGTAAATATCATTGGAACACAGGACTGTTGGTTGCTGATAATGGGCCTCTGTACGCCTATGTAGATATTCCATAAAAAGTCAGCCGTTTCCAGCCACAATAGCAATTTACAACATTAACAATGTATCCACTGTATTTCTGATCAATTTGATATTATATAATGGACAAAAAAATTGCTTTTCTTTCGAAAACAAAGACATTTCTAAGTGACCCCAAACTTTTGAACGGTAGTGTAGTTGTGGTCCTACTGTTAGTTGTGTGATGCTGTCTGGCTGGCAGAGTTTTAAAGGAGTGTTCTGATACCTCACCACTCACTCTGTGTGGAGGAGAGGGGTTCTGACTCAGAAAGATTCATTAATACACTCCTCTACTAAGAGAGACAGTTACTGCTAATGAGAGTTAAAGCCCTGTCAATCATCCCAAAAAACTGTTTATGTTCACACAGCTCAAATGTTCACTTTCTTCCACATACAGACCTATTGGAGTGTGTTGCTCTTCTCCCCTCATTCAGTCAGTCCCGATAGCTGATAGTCAGCCAGGTAGTCAGTCAGTCCCGATAGCTGATAGTCAGCCAGTTAGTCAGTTCCTATAGCTGATAGTCAGCCAGGTAGTCAGCCAGGTAGTCAGTTCCTATAGCTGATAGTCAGCCAGGTAGTCAGCCAGTTAGTCAGTTCCTATAGCTGATAGTCAGCCAGGTAGTCAGCCAGTTAGTCAGTTCCTATAGCTGATAGTCAGCCAGGTAGTCAGCCAGTTAGTCAGTTCCTATAGCTGATAGTCAGCCAGGTAGTCAGCCAGGTAGTCAGTCAGTCCCTATAGCTGATAGTCAGTCAGTCCCTATAGCTGAGAGTCAATCAGTCGGTCAGTCCCTATAGCTGATAGTCAATCAGTCAGTCAGTCCCTATAGCTGATAGTCAATCAGTCAGTCAGTCCCTATAGCTGATAGTCAATCAGTCAGTCAGTCCCTATAGCTGATAGTTAATCAGTCAGTCAGTCCCTATAGCTGATAGTCAATCAGTCAGTCAGTCCCTATAGCTGATAGTCAGTCAGTCAGTCAGTCAGTCCCTATAGCTGATAGTCAATCAGTCAGTCCCTATAGCTGATAGTCAATCAGTCAGTCAGTCCCTATAGCTGATAGTCAATCAGTCAGTCAGTCCCTATAGCTGATAGTTAATCAGTCAGTCAGTCCCTATAGCTGATATTCAATCAGTCAGTCAGTCCCTACAGCTGATAGTTAATCAGTCAGGCAGTCCCTATAGCTGATAGTCAATCAGTCAGTCAGTCCCTATAGCTGATAGTCAATCAGTCAGTGAGTCCCTATAGCTGATAGTCAATCAGTCAGTGAGTCCCTATAGCTGATAGTCAATCAGTAAGTCAGTCCCTGTAGATCAGGGGTGGGCAAACCTTTTGGCTCAAGGGCCACATAGAGTTTTTGAAACCAAGTGAAGGGCCACATACTATATGCGTGACAAAACATGTTAAGCCTTTATTCATTTTCACATTGACACGCAACTACTAGTGTACTGTAGGTGTACATATGCTTGCAGAACAATTCTACCCTTGTACCATCTCTACTCTTGTTTTTTGTGAACAAATTTTTTACAATATGTTCACAAAATTGATATAATTTATAACATCATATACACAGTCAAACACACACACACAGATCCTGCATCTCTACCCTTGTGAAGTACAATCAAACTGACAGTCACAATATGCTAACTTAAAAATATATATTATATGACTGGAGACATGGAAAATGTAACAGCAGCTATTCTAAAATTTGAGTGAAACATATGGTAAGAACATCCGTTTCATTTGGAATGGTCTGTTTTTTAAAGCATATTAAGGAACAATTCTAATCTCCATTGTGAGCCATATTTACAGTTATCCAATCACCTCAGTCCAAATCTGACTGATTTGTTATTACCTGTATCCAAGTGCATTGCTGGATAGTTCTCACTGCATAACCATCACCATGAAAAAGCATAATCCTTGCCTACCACAGTCACGGTTATTCAAGTCTTAATGTGAACAATGGGTCTGCTCACCTCTCTTGGCAAGGGCATCAAAGTCTGCTGTCATCTTTGATGTAGAGATTCTCAGAACAGCTGACAAGTGGTCATTTGTTAAATTTGACCTGTGATGGGATTTGTTGTAATTTATGACTGAGAACGTTTGTTCACACACATATATATGGGGCTGAAAAAAACAAGGATCCTTTGTGATCTTTTTAGTAGGCCAATGCTTGAAAAATGACGATTGAGATTACATTCCTTAAAAATGGCAACACTTTCTTGGCCATATGTCAAATATTAGTAAAAAAGTATTTTACTGTCCATTCTTCTTTAAACACACGACATTCAGAGTCCACTTTTCTCATTTTCCCAGCACTCATTTTTCTCTGAACAATTGTAATTTTGAGAGTGAAAAACAAAACATAATAAAGCAGGAAAAATAAAACAGAAAACATCCCAGATTTTATAGGGACCCCTTAGTTGTTTATTAACCATTATTTTACCAGTTATATTGACAGAACACATAGTGCACTACTTTCTCTTGTACACTAAGGACCCGGGGAAGAGTTGCAGGGGAGAGGAGAAGAAGTTCCTATTTGAAAGCTAGGGAAAATATTATAGCTCGTGACATGTTTCATTTTTAAAAGTAGCTCTCATGCTAGAAAAGGTTATTTAGTCAGCCACCAATTGTGCAAATTCTCCCACTTAAAAAGATGAGAGAGGCCTGTAATTTTCATCATAGGTACACTATGACAGACAAATTGAGAAAAAAAATCCAGAAAATCACATTGTAGGATTTTTTATGAATTTATTTGCAAATTATGGTGGAAAATAAGTGGTCACCTACAAACAAGCAAGATTTCTGTCTCTCACAGACCTGTAACTTCTTCTTTAAGAGGCTCCTCTGTCCTCCACTCGTTACCTGTATTAATGGCACCTGTTTGAACTTGTAATCAGTATAAAAGACAACTGTCCACAACCTCAAACAGTCACACTCCAAACTCCACTATGGCCAAGACCAAAGAGCTGTCAAAGGACACCAGAAACAAAATTGTAGACCTGCACCAGGCTGGGAAGACTGAATCTGCAATAGGTAAGCAGCTTGGTTTGAAGAAATCAACTGTAGGAGCAATTATTAGGAAATGGAAGACATACAAGACCACTGATAATCTCCCTCGATCTGGGGCTCCACGCAAGAGCTCACCCCGTGGGGTCAAAATGATCACAAGAACGGTGAGCAAAAATCCCAGAACCACACGGGGGGACCTAGTGAATGACCTGCAGAGAGCTGGGACCAAAGTAACAAAGCCTACCATCAGTAACACACACTACGCCGCCAGGGACTCAAATCCTGCAGTGCAAGACGTGTCCCCCTGCTTAAGCCAGTACATGTCCAGGCCCGTCTGAAGTTTGCTAGAGTGCATTTGGATGATCCAGAAGAGGATTGGGAGAATGTCATATGGTCAGATGAAACCAAAATATAACTTTTTGGTAAAAACTCAACTCGTCGTGTTTGGAGGACAAAGAATGCTGAGTTGCATCCAAAGAACACCATACCTACTGTGAAGCATGGGGGTGGAAACATCATGCTTTGGGGCTGTTTTTCTGCAAAGGGACCAGGACGACTGATCTGTGTAAAGGAAAGAATGAATGGGGCCATGTATCGTGAGATTTTGAGTGAAAACCTCCTTCCATCAGCAAGGGCATTGAAGATGAAACGTGGCTGGGTCTTTCAGCATGACAATGATCCCAAACACACCGCCCGGGCAACGAAGGAGTGGCTTCGTAAGAAGCATTTCAAGGTCCTGGAGTGGCCTAGCCAGTCTCCAGATCTCAACCCCATAGAAAATCTTTGGAGGGAGTTGAAAGTCTGTGTTGCCCAGCGACAGCCCCAAAACATCACTGCTCTAGAGGAGATCTGCATGGAGGTATGGGCCAAAATACCAGCAACAGTGTGTGAAAACCTTGTGAAGACTTACAGAAAACGTTTGACCTGTGTCATTGCCAACAAAGGGTATATAACAAAGTATTGAGAAACTTTTGTTATTGACCAAATACTTATTCTCCACCATAATTTGCAAATAAATTCATAAAAAATCCTACAATGTGATTTTCTGGATTTTTTTTCTCATTTTGTCTGTCATAGTTGACGTGTACCTATTATGAAAATTATAGGCCTCTCTCATCTTTTTAAGTGGGAGAACTTGCACAATTGGTGGCTGACTAAATACTTTTTCCCCCCACTGTATATAGAGCATGTGGGCTGAGCAGACCATTTTTTAAAATAATAACATAAAGCAAAGTATGTCTTTGTACTTGAGGCGCTAAGCCTTTTTAGGGCATTTAAGCTCCAACTCCTCTCCTAATGTACCAAAAAGTAACTGTGGATTATGTCATTGTACATACATTGGAGAAAAACTTCCACTTAAAGGGATAATCCACCTACAGAAATAGAAATCATGAAACTCCTGTCAATTTGGTGAAAGCCTATGTTCTATCAGTGGGTAAAATACCATTTTTCCCCCCCCGTGATTTAACTTCTAAGTGGTCCCCCTGTGAAAATCAGGAAATCATGTAGGAACGCGTCATAGCTATATCATTCTCGTCACTGGGGATTACACACTATCACATTTCATAACACTTTTAAAACAAATCAGCCAATAGATGGTATGGCCATACTTGTCTAGAATACATCCATCCGTTTATATCGTCATTTAAAGTATAGATTTCGCTTAGATGTGCTCAATCTAATCAGTGGACCAAATTATTCACCTCCGTTTCGCCTTCAAGTACCATGTCGCAATGCGCCGTGTCTGTAGGAAACAGACCCAACTGACTTTTGACCAATTGCATTCACAATGTCATGTTGCATCACGCGGTTGCTAAGATAATCGTCACGCAATCCGAATCTAATGGATTTTCCCATCTCTTCAAAATTATCTCTGTGGGAAAGCAACGTAACTCTGCTCTCGCTCTGGGTAGAGACGCTGTTTATAGCTCAGTGACAGAGACGAACTGCAAGTTGAACTCGGTGATATAGACTCCTAAATTTATATTGCGGTTTGTTTAGGTGATTTTACAGCTAGCTAGCTACTTCACATGCTGATATTGACTCTGGTATTATTGTGTGTAGCTATGTTTTCTATCTTGCTAGCCAGCCAGCCAGCCCAGGGAGAGAGAGAACATTGCATTGTGGATTTTGTAGTAGACTTGAGCTGCAACAGATTTCCCAAAACAATTTTCACGTATCTACCAATCTTGTTATTACAACAAAATGAAGAAACTGTTCGCAAAAAATATTGTTTTCACATATTAGTGTAATTCAACACTGTTCAACACTGTTAATAATAGGAATTAGTGGTTTGCGGTGGGGGGGCTAGATTGTATCTTCTATCAATGTAATTGTCTGCATCACTTCCAATCCCCCATGTTTTTTATATATATACTCCCCTTTATTACTTTTCAACCCCGCCATCCTTTCTCTACTTGGAGTAAATTAGTGAACAACAATGCCCAGGCCTCTACTTCCGGTCTATACCAGCTGTAGTTCAGCTGGTAGAGCACGGCGCTTGTAACGCCAAGGTAGTGGGTTCGATCCCCGGGACCACCCATACACAAAAAAAGTATAATGTATGCACGCATGACTGTAGGTCGCTTTGGATAAAAGCGTCTGCTAAATGGCATATTATATTTATATTATTACTTACTATCTACACCTTATGGACAGAGTTAATTTTACAATAATTCTATTATATATATATATATATATATATATATATATATATATATATATATATATATATATTATTTTTATTTTTATTTTTATTTATTTTTTGCTCCTGAACTTCTTCGACTCTCAACCTCTCCGATCATTTTCATGATGTCCATCCGGTTTGCTTCTATATGCCATATCTTTCTAACTGTGCTCTTTCCCAAAAGCTCCCAACATACAACCTATATACTTATTATGGACACAGTATGCTTACATTATTAGCTATCTTTGTTATTATTTGTTGTTATTTGTTATTAGTCCCATCCTTCAACCGCCATTGAGTCTTAGTTATAATGACAAACAAGGAATAATAATGATTCAACATTCTTTCCTAATCTGTCCAGAACTCGTATTTATTTTTCAGCGGGTTTGCAAGTCACAAAAAAAAAAGTCCTTCCTTCTCTCTCTCGCTCGCTCTCTCTCTCCCAAACCAAATCCATCCCTCTCCACCACCCCCTCCCAGTTCTCCCCTCTTTATCCCACCCAAGCCCAGTTTATCACCACCTCCCATCCTTACTCCCCAATCCCACCCAGGCCCAGTTTATCACCACCTCCCGTCCTTACTCCCCAAGCCCACCCAGGCCCAGTTTATCACCACCTCCCATCCTTACTCCCCAAGCCCACCCAGGCCCAGTTTATCACCACCTCCCATCCTTACTCCCCAATCCCACCCAGGCCCAGTTTATCACCACCTCCCATCCTTACTCCCCAAGCCCACCCAGGCCCAGTTTATCACCACCTCCCATCCTTACTCCCCAAGTCCACCCAGGCCCAGTTTATCACCACCTCCCATCCTTACTCCCCTAGCCCACCCAGGCCCAGTTTATCACCACCTCCCATCCTTACTCCCCAAGCCCACCCAGGCCCAGTTTATCACCACCTCCGTCTTTTCCCCCCTCCCTTTTTCTCAGACACATTTTCACCCCTCTATACAGCTAGTTACGCATCCATTCTCCTTCATCCACACACAACATATGCCCTATGCCTTCACACACAACATATACCCTATGCCTACACACACCCATTCTCTCCCGCCCTCCTACACAGTCAGAACTGTTTTTAATTGGTTAATGTTGCATAGGCTTTTGTTTTTTAAATCATGTTTTTAAAAAGCGGTAGATCTCGGCTTGCAATTTGACTCAGAAAGCGACCACTGCTATAGCTGATAGTCACCCAGTTAGTCAGACCCTATAGCTGATAGTCACCCAGTTAGTCAGACCCTATAGCTGATAGACAGCCAGTTAGTTAGACCCTGTAGCTGATAGTCAGTCAGTTAGTTAGTCAATCAATCAGCAAGTTAGTCAGTCAGTCAGTCAGTCCCTATAGCTGATAGTCAGCCAGTTAGTTAGTCAATCAATCAGAAAGTTAGTCAGTCAGTCCCTATAGCTGATAGTCAGCCAGTTAGTTAGTCAATCAATCAGCAAGTCAGTCAGTCAGTCCCTATAGCTGATAGTCAGCCAGTTAGTTAGTCAGTCAATCAGCAAGTTAGTTAGTCAGTCAGTCAGTCCCTATAGCTGATAGTCAGCCAGTTAGTCAGCCAGTCTTAACCCCATATGACTTCCTCCTTAGTTCCTCAGCTCCAGCAGAGTGAAGGGAGTTTAATCATGGCCTTTCTTTTCCTAACGACTTAATGCTAATGAAATGGGGGATTTTTAATAACACATCATCAATACAGCTGAGAAAAAAGGTTGAAGTTCCTGTCTGAAAAGGAATTTCATTAAATACAGATTCTCTCAATCTCTATCTCTTGCTCTCTTTCTCCATCCCTCCCCCATCTCTCACTCTCCCGCTCTCCTTCAATCCCTCTCTCACACTCTCCCTCTTTCACTCTGTCTCCCCCCTCTCTCGCTATCTATCTCTCCCTCTTTCTCTCTGTCTCCTCTTTCTCTCTCCGTTGCTCTCCCTCTCTATATATTTCTCTCTCTATCTCCGTCCTTGTCTCCCTCTCCCTCCCTCTCTTTCTCTATCTCTCCCTATCACTCTCCTTTCTCTCTGTCCATCTCCCCTCTCTCTCCCTATCGATCTATCTCTCCCTCCCTTTGTGTTCTCTCTCTCTCTCTCTCTCTCTCTCTCTCTCTCTCTCTCTCTCTCTCTCTCTCTCTCTCTCTCTCTACTGTATCTCTATATTTGTGTTCTGTCTCCCTCTATCCCTATCTCTCTCCATTTATTTCTCTCTCTTCTTTCTCTGTCTCTCGTTCGGTGGTCAGTCTATTATTTACTGAGTGCACAGTGCGTAGCAGATATCTGATTGGATAAGACAGTGTTCTCTGAGTTTTGATTGGCTGAAAGGGACAGGTGTTCTGAGGGCAGTCACCAGGGTGGGAACTCCACACTCCATAGAGATGGAGGTGTAGTATTGAGGTACAGTAATGACAGTACAGGTGCAATGCTTAACCATCTGAAAGGGATGCACCCTGAGAGCCAAACCGTTGCCGGCAGCAGTGCATCTGTATTGTGAATTCACATTTTCTTATCGTTTTAATGGAAAAGTGAGTGAGTATGTCTCTGTCTGAGTGTGTATGTCTCTGTCTGAGTGTGTATGTCTCTGTCTGAGTGTGTATGTCTCTGTCTGAGTGTGTATGTCTCTGTGTTTTTTATGTGGGTGGTGAAATAGGTCACTGTCACTGCGGTAGCTAGCTGTCTGTTTGCATACATCTCTTCTTTAATGAGCGGCAACCCAGGTGTAGAATGAGGATAGGGCTTCTCCCCTGAGGAAAACACAGGAGGTTTTTAGTGAAATCTCATAGGACTATCATGTTACACACCATGGGCTCTCGAGTGCATATTGCATACTGTATACGCCTCTGAATCGCTTTTAGCCTTGACACACACACACACACACACACACACACACACACACACACACACACACACAGACACACACACACAGTATGTCTTTGTTCCCCTGCAGTAGACTACAGTATCTCTCCCCACCATAATGTAGAGTGAGATGGATCCCCTGCCGTATGTCTGTGGACAGAGCTCCATTTGAATAATGGTTCATCTTCTCAGTGAGGTGTCTATCTGTCTATCTGTCTGTCTGTCTGTCTGTCTGTCTGTCTGTCTGTCTGTCTGTCTGTCTGTCTGTCTATGTATCTATCCAGCCCCCTGTCTGCATCTACAGTACTGTCTGTACCTATGCAGCTCATTCTCCTCGCCTCCTAATAGCCCCTCTGAGGCCCCAAGCCCATTTAAACACAGCTTTCACTGACAGGCCCAGGGCCCAGCCTCAACGTACTGCTACTCAATGTTACGCACTCCCAGTTACAGGACAGATACACACACTCATTCATACACACACACAAAGAGCCAAGCGTTTCCTACTCAAACAAATAGACAGGGAATGAATGTTTATATTAATATTTAAAGGTTTTGTACTGGCTACACTTTCTCAGAAAATACATAATTGATGTGGGAGGGAGGTGAGCTCCAACCCCCAGCCCCCCGCCATGCTTCCCCACCCAGTGAAGGGTGAGATCAGGCAGCGCTCCATGTTTCACGCCCCCCAACCTCCATTTCCCACTGTCCCACTTTGCAGATTTATTGGGGTGATTTATGTGGAGCAGATTTGGCTTTTCCATATTGAGCAATTTGTTAGGCACCCCCCAGCTGTTCTCTATGTTGAGCAGGTTGTTAGGCACCCCCCAGCTGTTCTCTATGTTGAGCAGGTTGTTAGGCACCCCCCAGCTGTTCTCTATGTTGAGCAGGTTGTTAGGCACCCCCCAGCTGTTCTCTATGTTGAGCAGGTTGTTAGGCACCCCCCAGCTGTTCTCTATGTTGAGCAGGTTGTTAGGCACCCCCCAGCTGTTCTCTATGTTGAGCAGGTTGTTAGGCACCCCCCAGCTGTTCTCTATGTTGAGCAGGTTGTTAGGCACCCCCCAGCTGTTCTCTATGTTGAGCAGGTTGTTAGGCACCCCCCAGCTGTTCTCTATGTTGAGCAGGTTGTTAGGCACCCCCCAGCTGTTCTCTATGTTGAGCAGGTTGTTAGGCACCCCCCAGCTGTTCTCTATGTTGAGCAGGTTGTTAGGCACCCCCCAGCTGTTCTCTATGTTGAGCAGGTTGTTAGGCACAATGTAGGCTAACTAGCAGACAGAAATTGGGGGTTCTATATAGACCCGAACTCCAGATCGTTTAATCAACCTCATCCCTGCTCTCTTTTTCTCTTTCTCGCTCCCCCTCTCTCTATCTTCCTATTCTCTATCCATCATTTCCTTTCTCTTTCCCTTCTGCAGTATTATTAAAGACAGTAATGAGACGTTGTGTTTTGTGGCTACTGGTAGAGTAGCTTGTTTTTCTCCATCTTCCTCCTTTGAAATGCTCTGTTTCTCTCGTTCATCTCATCTCTCTCTGATTCTGCTTCTGCTGCTGCTGTTGCTGTGAAGAAGCAGCCAGACGATTAGCAGCCCAGTCATCAAGCACCCTCGTCTCTGTTTTCATCCGGATCCTCCTCTCCTCACGTCGTCTCCTCGGGCCTGTCCCTGGCTAAATTAGAACACTGCATCAAGAGCTTTCTTATCTTTAATAGACTCCTATTATCCTGTCGGAAAGTAGGAAGACTGAGGAGGAGGATGAGAGGAGGCGTGATGGGGGAATATATTTGCTATTTACCATTGGGTGAAGGAGGTGGTGGGGGATGTACGCACTATGCAATGCGAACACAGGGATGTCAGAACAATAGATTGCAGTCCCTTTTCACATGCTAATAAAGGTTGAGTATTTTTATGTAACCTGTGTGATTGTGTTGTTGGGTTATTTCTGTTGTCCATGTGTCGTGCTAGGTTCTCCTTGACGTGGTTCTTTGTGGAAAGGAATATGATCTATGTTGGTGGGGGGGATCTTATGGCCTTTCTCTCTCCTGGAAATAACCTAAATAACTAGATCTAGAGCTGGGGCTTTTGTTTCTTATTGTGCCTGTATTTAATCATTCTCTTTCTATCCATCTCTCCCAGGGAGCAGCCCTCTGGACAGCCCCAGAAACTTCTCCCCCAACACGGCAGCACACTTCTCCTTCGTTCCAGCTCGGAGGTGAGCCTGGGGTCAAGAGGTTAACTCACTGGGATCACATGACTTAATGTGTCTGATCGTCTTATCTCTTTATATACAGAGTTATGCTAGGGAGAAGGGATTATTACCTCGTTCTGTCATTTGAGCCATAATACTGATTGACAGTCACCTGCACCCCACAGAAGAGCCGGTTTCCCCAAGCCCATTTAAGCGTTTTTTTCTTGAATTCCAATCCCTCCCATGGCTAATACTCACAGCACCTCTGTGCTCCTCTCTAAATGATAATTGACAGGCTGGCTAATCAAGCCCAGATCATCTGAAGGGTTGAAGCCTAGTTTAATATCCTCTTATTAGTCACAGGCTTTGAATAGGAAGTGTAATTACAGAACTAGAGATAGAGAGCCTGAGAGGAGTTAAGGACAACTCCAGATGAAAAGGATTCTAATAAGTTAGTGTCATAAGTCATTCTACACAAGAAGAAAGACATGCCATCTGCTAGTATAATGAAAGAACCTGCCTTTAGTCTTCTGTATGGAAGATAGATAACGCTTCTTCTGCTCTGAACCTCAATAAATCAGGTAGGACAAGGAGACATGAGAAATTAACCTGAAGCAACAGTGCCACACAATGGTGAAGTGTGATAATGCAGGATATCTGAAATTAAATGGTTCTGCGTTACTCATCGGTGGGTGTGGGTTTGTAGTGCTAACACACTATCCTCTCTCCCACACAGTCACGGGCACAGGGCTGACAGGTAACCTTTGACTTTTCACCTCCACCTTCTACTCTACTCCTCTGCCCTGCATGGAAACACCAGGGCCCCTATACACAAAGCATTTCAGAGTAGGAGTGCTGATCGAAGATCTGTCCATATAATCGTATTCATTATGATCTAAAGGCTAAACTGATCTTTGATCAGCATTCCTCTGAGATGCTTTGTGGATACAGGCCCTGAAAAGGCTCCATGTCTTGGTGAGCAGAGCAGAGCAATCCGTTTGTGTTGCTGTTTTTACAGTAAACGTATCTGTGGATTTGTGATGCCCCAGTCCCTAGAGAAGTATGGTCATCCCAAGCCTGCATGGACCTACCCTATAACCAGGACTGTAATGCAGAACAGCTTAATTTCATCTCATATTAATCTCCATGTTGTGGTCTTGGCAGTGTGTCTGTGTGTGTGTTGCTGGCTTGTATCCATGTGTGTTTGCTTGCATGTGTTTGTGTTTTCAGACTTTGTATATATTGTATTCTCATCATAGCTCATCCTAATATACCAACTACTGTACATACCATTTTCTTTCCGAATTATATACTGTCTATACACATCACGCATTTACACTACCAGTCAAAAGTTTGGACACACCTACTCATTCAAGGGTTTTTCAATTTTTTACATTGTAGAATAATAGTGAAGACATCAAAACTATAAAATTACACATATGGAATCATGTAGTAACCAAAAAAGTGTTAAACAAATTCTTCAAATAGCCCAGCTTCACCTGGAATGCTTTTCCAACAGTCTTGAAGGAGTTCCCACATATGCTGAGCACTTGTTGGCTGCTTTTCCTTCACTCTGCCGTCCGACTCATCCCAAACCATCTCAATTGGGTTGAGGTCGAGAGATTGTGGAGGCCAGGTCATCAGATGCAGCACTACATCACTCTCCTTCTTGGTAAAATAGCCCTTATACAGCCTGGAGGTGTGTTGGGTCATTGTCCTGTTGAAAAACAAATGATAGTCCCACTAAGCCCAAACCAGATGGGATGGCTTATCGCTGCAGAATGCTGTGGTAGCCATACTGGTTAAGTGTGCCTTGAATTCTAAATAAATCACAGACAGTGTCACCAGCAAAGCACCCCCATACCATCACACTTCCTCCTCCATGCTTTACAGTGGGAACTACACATGCGTATATCATCCGTTCATCCACACTGCATCTCACAAAGACTCTCTCCAAATTGGACTCCAGATCAAAGGACACATTTCCACCGGTCTAATGTCCATTGCTCGTGTTTCTTGGCCCAAGCAGGTCTCTTCTTCTTATTGGTGGCCTTTAGTAGTGGTTTCTTTGCAGCAATTTGACCATGAAGGCCTGATTCACACAGTCCCCTCTCAACAGTTGATGTTGAGATGTGTCAGTTACTTGAACTCTGTGAAGCATTTATTTGGGCTGCAATTTCTGAGGCTGGTAACTCTAATGAACTTATCCTCTGCAGCAGAGGTAACTCTGGGTCTTCCTTTCCTGTGGCGGTCCTCAATAGAGCCAGTTTCATCATAGCGCTTGATGGTTTTTGCAACTACACTTGAAGAAACTTTCAAAGTTCTTGAAATGTTCATTATTGACTGACCTTCATGTCTTAAAGTAATGATGGGCTGTCCTTTCCCTTTGCTTATTGGAGCTGTTCTTGCCATAATATGGACTTGGTCTTTTACCAAATAGGGCTATCTTCTGTATACCACCCCTACCTTGTCACAACACAACTGACTGGCTCAAACGCATTAAGAAGGAAAGAAATTTCACAAATTAACTTTGTGGTCCTCTGTAGCTCAGCTGGTAGAGCACGGCGCTTGTAACGCCAAGGTAGTGGGTTCGATCCCCGGGACCACCCATACACAAAAATGTATGCACGCACGACTGTAAGTCGCTTTGGATAAAAGCGTCTGCTAAATGGCATATTATTATTATTATTATTATTATTATTAACAAGGCACACCTGTTAATTGAAATGCATTCCAGGTGACTACCTCATGAAGCTGGTTGAAAGAATGCCAAGAGTGTGCAAAGCTGTCATCAAGGCAAAGGGTGGCTATTTGAAGAATCTTAAATATAAAATATATTTTGATTTGTTTAACACTTTTCTGTTTACTACATGATTCCATATATATTATTTCATGTTTTGATGTCTTCACTATTATTCTACAATGTAATTTTTTTGTTGTAAAAACATAGAAAAACCCTTGAATGAGTAGTTGTGTCCAAATTGTTTGACTGGTCGTGTACAGTGGGGAAAAAAAGTATTTAGTCAGCCACCAATTGTGCAAGTTCTCCTACTTAAAAAGATGAGAGAGGCCTGTAATTTTCATAATAGGTACACGTCAACTATGACAGACAAAATGAGAAAAAAAATCCAGAAAATCACATTGTAAGATTTTTTATGAATTTATTTGCAAATTATGGTGGAGAATAAGTATTTGGTCAATAACAAAAGTTTCTCAATACTTTGTTATATACCCTTTGTTGGCAATGACACAGGTCAAACGTTTTCTGTAAGTCTTCACAAGGTTTTCACACACTGTTGCTGGTATTTTGGCCCATTCCTCCATGCAGATCTCCTCTAGAGCAGTGATGTTTTGGGTCTGTCGCTGGGCAACACAGACTTTCAACTCCCTCCGAAGATTTTCTATGGGGTTGAGATCTGGAGACTGGCTAGGCCACTCCAGGACCTTGAAATGCTTCTTACGAAGCCACTCCTTCGTTGCCCGGGCGGTGTGTTTGGGATCATTGTCATGCTGAAAGACCCAGCCACGTTTCATCTTCAATGCCCTTGCTGATGGAAGGAGGTTTTCACTCAAAATCTCACGATACATGGCCCCATTCATTCTTTCCTTTACACGGATCAGTCGTCCTGGTCCCTTTGCAGAAAAACAGCCCCAAAGCATGATGTTTCCACCCCCATGCTTCACAGTAGGTATGGTGTTCTTTGGATGCAACTCAGCATTCTTTGTCCTCCAAACACGACGAGTTGAGTTTTTACCAAAAAGTTCTATTTTGGTTTCATCTGACCATATGACATTCTCCCAATCCTCTTCTGGATCATCCAAATGCACTCTAGCAAACTTCAGACGGGCCTGGACATGTACTGGCTTAAGTAGGGGGACACGTCTGGCACTGCAGGATTTGAGTCCCTGGCGGCGTAGTGTGTTACTGATGGTGGGCTTTGTTACTTTGGTCCCTGCTCTCTGCAGGTCATTCACTAGGTTCCCCCTGTGTGGTTCTGGGATTTTTGCTCACCGTTCTTGTGATCATTTTGACCCCACGGGGTGAGATCTTGCGTGGAGCCCCAGATCGAGGGAGATTATCAGTGGTCTTGTATGTCTTCCATTTCCTAATAATTGCTCCCACAGTTGATTTCTTCAAACCAAGCTGCTTACCTATTGCAGATTCAGTCTTCCCAGCCTGGTGCAGGTCTACAATTTTGTTTCTGGTGTCCTTTGACAGCTCTTTGGTCTTGGCCATAGTGGAGTTTGGAGTGTGACTGTTTGAGGTTGTGGACAGGTGTCTTTTATACTGATAACAAGTTCAAACAGGTGCCATTAATACAGGTAACGAGTGGAGGACAGAGGAGCCTCTTAAAGAAGAAGTTACAGGTCTGTGAGAGCCAGAAATCTTGCTTGTTAGTAGGTGACCAAATACTTATTTTCCACCATAATTTGCAAATAAATTCATAAAAAATCCTACAATGTGATTTTCTGGATTTTCTTTTCTCAATTTGTCTGTCATAGTTGACGTGTACCTATGATGAAAATTACAGGCCTCTCTCATCTTTTTAAGTGGGAGAACTTGCACAATTGGTGGCTGACTAAATACTTTTTTTCCCCACTGTGGATTCTACTCTGGATTGTTAATTGGACTCGTTCGGTCATTTCTTGATTTCTTGTTTTGATTATTTGTGTATTTGTATTGTATTTGCAAGACATTCTACTGCGCTGTTGGAGCTAGTAACACAAGCATTTTGCTGCACCTGCTATAACACCTGCAAATCTGTGTATGTGACCAATAAACTTTGATTTGATTCACATTTTCAGTGTATGAGTTCTCACGAACATCTAGCTCAGAGTAGCGCCACTTTGGTACCATGACTCCATCAAACCTTTCATAGTAAACCCAGGAACTTGTCTGACATTAACCCCTGCCATCCTCTCTGTGTTTCTCTCTCGCTCTCCTTCTCAGGGCGGATGGCAGGCGCTGGTCTTTGGCCTCACTGCCCTCCTCTGGATATGGTACTAACACACCCAGCTCCACCGTCTCAGTGAGTGTGTGTGTGTGTGTACAGTATGTTTTTGTGTGTATCCCAGAAGAACCTCACTCACACTCCTCCTAGTACAGTACATATCTTCCCTCTGGTGCAGCAGCAGCCCTGCCACTGGTAGTCTCACTGTTAGTCTGACTGTTGGTCTGACTGTTAGTCTGACTGTTAGTCTGACTGTTAGTCTGACTGTTAGTCTCACTGTTAGTCTCACTGTTAGTCTCACTGTTAGTCTGACTGTTAGTCTGACTGTTAGTCTGACTGTTAGTCTGACTGTTAGTCTGTCTGTTAGTCTGACTGTTAGTCTGACTGTTAGTCTGACTGTTAGTCTCACTGTTAGTCTCACTGTTAGTCTCACTGTTAGTCTGACTGTTAGTCTGACTGTTAGTCTGACTGTTAGTCTGACTGTTAGTCTCACTGTTAGTCTGACTGTTAGTCTGACTGTTAGTCTCACTGTTAGTCTCACTGTTAGTCTCACTGTTAGTCTGACTGTTAGTCTGACTGTTAGTCTGTCTGTTAGTCTCACTGTTAGTCTCACTGTTAGTCTGTCTGTTAATCTGACTGTTAGTCTGACTTTGTCTGACTGTTAGTCTCACTGTTAGTATGTCTGTTAGTCTGACTGTTAGTCTCACTGTTAGTCTGTCTGTTAGTCTGACTGTTAGTCTGTCTGTTAGTATGTCTGTTAGTCTGACTGTTAGTCTCACTGTTAGTCTGACTGTTAGTCTGACTGTTAGTCTCACTGTTAGTCTCACTGTTAGTCTCACTGTTAGTCTGACTGTTAGTCTCACTGTTAGTATGGCTGTTAGTCTGACTGTTAGTCTGACTGTTAGTCTGACTGTTAGTCTGACTGTTAGTCTCACTGTTAGTCTCACTGTTAGTCTGACTGTTAGTCTGACTGTTAGTCTCACTGTTAGTCTGTCTGTTAGTCTCACTGTTAGTCTCACTGTTAGTCTGTCTGTTAATCTGACTGTTAGTCTGACTGTTAGTCTGACTGTTAGTCTGACTGTTAGTATGTATGTTAGTCTGACTGTTAGTCTGACTGTTAGTCTGACTGTTAGTCTCACTCTCAGTCTCATTGTTAGTCTGACTGTTAGTCTGACTGTTAGTCTGTCTGTTAGTCTCACTGTTACTATAACTGTTAGTCTCAGTGTTTGTCTGACTGTTAGTCTCACTGTTAGTCTGTCTGTTAGTCTGACTGTTAGTCTGTCTGTTAGTCTGACTGTTAGTCTCACTGTTAGTCTGACTGTTAGTCTCACTGTTAGTCTCACTGTTAGTCTCACTGTTAGTCTGTCTGTTAGTCTCACTGTTAGTCTCACTGTTAGTCTGACTGTTAGTCTCACTGTTAGTCTGTCTGTTAGTCTGACTGTTAGTCTCACTGTTAGTCTGTCTGTTAATCTGACTGTTAGTCTGACTTTGTCTGACTGTTAGTCTCACTGTTAGTATGTCTGTTAGTCTGACTGTTAGTCTCACTGTTAGTCTGTCTGTTAGTCTGACTGTTAGTCTGTCTGTTAGTCTGACTGTTAGTCTCACTCTCAGTCTCATTGTTAGTCTGACTGTTAGTCTGACTGTTAGTCTCACTGTTACTATAACTGTTAGTCTCAGTGTTTGTCTGTCTGTTAATCTGACTGTTAGTCTGACTTTGTCTGACTGTTAGTCTCACTGTTAGTCTGTCTGTTAGTCTGACTGTTAGTCTGACTGTTAGTCTGTCTGTTAGTCTGACTGTTAGTCTGACTGTTAGTCTCACTGTTAGTCTCACTGTTAGTCTCACTGTTAGTCTGTCTGTTAGTCTCACTGTTAGTCTCACTGTTAGTCTCACTGTTAGTCATATTGTTAGTCTGACTGATAGTCTGGCACACACAGCCTCTTCCTCATGTTGATGAGAAGCCTGAAGGCTTTCTGCTTCTCACCATTTCAGAGGAGACAGGAGTTGTTGTGCTGATATGACTTCATTATAGATTCAGGCTAAATTAGCTCTGAATGTTTTTCTCCTGCTCAAAAGGAGCAGCAATACCTCCAAACCCCCTAATGTACATTCTAAATGTTTAACAGTCATCCCAATTTAAAACTCTCCAAAGTTTGTTCATTCACAGTTTCTTTATTCCTACTTCAAATGCAATGGCCCAGTAGAGAGCAGAGCACACTACCTTAGCCAGGAGTTAACATTCACAGTAGCAGTTAGTCGCTGGGCTACTAGCGTCCGGCTCTTCTGCCCTTGTTACTCCCTCCAACAGTTAGCCGCTACTAGCAACCCGGTTCTTCTGCCCTTGTAATACCTCCCTTTAGCAGTTGGCCGCTACTAGCTGCTCTGCTCTTCTGCCATTGTAATCCCTCCCTCCAGCAGTTAGCCGCTACTAGTGCCCGGCTCTTCTGCCCTTGTAATCCCTCCCTCCAGCAGTTAGCCGCTACTAGTGCCCGGCTCTTCTGCCCTTGTAATCCCTCCCTCCAGCAGTTAGCTGCTACTAGTGCCCGGCTCTTCTGCCGTTGTAATCCCTCCCTCCAGCAGTTAGCCGCTACTAGTGCCCGGCTCTTCTGCCCTTGTAATCCCTCCCTCTCTGCTTCTCACAGTCATCCTGTTCATCCCAGGAGAAGCTGCACCAGCTGCCCTTCCAGCCGACGGCGGACGAGCTGCACTTCCTCACCAAGCACTTCAGCTCCGAGAGCATCACAGACGAGGATGGACGACACTCGCCCATGCGCCCCCGCTCACGCAGCCTCAGGTAGGACAGGACATGCGGAGACTCTAAAGATAATGCACCAAGTACACGGCCCAATGCCCACCCTATACCCCTAGCCACCCTATCTGTTCCCCATCCTGCTCCTGCTGTACATGACAGACCAACCATAAACAGAACTCACCTGACTGACTGGCTGGCTGGCTGGCTGGCTGGCTGGCAGTAGGGCTGCCTGTGTACCTTTGGTAAACAGAAAGGTATTAAACCTATAGGCCTATATTTAACTGATAGACAAAAAGGTCAGGCTCTTCTCATTGACATGTGGCTTGTGAGTGACAGTGACCTCTTCACTGTGGCGTCTCTCACCTTTCTATTGACGTTTTTACTGACACCCAGCCTACCTCAGTCTCCTCCCTCTTTAGCAATCACACCCTTTCCCTCTATCTTTCTTTCTCTCTCTCTGTCTGTCTATCTGTCTCATTCAGTCTCTCTCTCTCCCTTTTATCTCTGTCACGTTCTCTGTTGTCCACTTCTCTTTCTGTTGTCCACTTCTCTTTCTCTGTTGTCCACTTCTCTTTCTCTGTTGTCCACTTCTCTTTCTCTACTCCATTTATCTCCCTCTCTGTGTCCCTTTCCTGTCTGTCTCTGTCTGTGTCTATCAGTATTTGGTTTATGCCAGAGGGTATCTATCTCAGTCAGTCAGTTTGTCTGTCTGTCACAGACTCTGCCTTCTCTGAGATCTGAGAGGTGACAGGTCTGGTGTCATCTCAGCTGATCAGCAATGCCACCCTGTCCTGACATGACCTGTCACTGCCAGTCTAAATCTCTCCTCTCCTTCCATCCTTCTGTGTGGATGAAGAACTCACACTCTCCTTCTATCTCACTCTATCCTCATGAATGGAGGGCGGCAGGTAGCTTAGTGGATAAGAGCGTTGTGCCAGTAACCGAAAGGTCGCTGGTTCTAATCCCCGAGCCGACTAGGTGAAAAATCTGTCGATGTGCCCTTGAGCAAGGCACTTAACCCTAATTGCTCCTGTAAGTCGCTCTGGATAAGAGCGTCTGCTAAATGACAAAAAAAAAAAAAAAAATGGAGAACGGAAAGTGGCTCTTTTGGTATTATATGAGAGATACACTTCACACTTAGAGAGAGATGAAATGTGGTGTTATGAAGGCAATATGAGACAGAGAGAGGCCTAACCCTTCCCCTCCTACAGTCTATAGTAGGCTGGGAAAATACCAATATCTCGATCCTCGTTAGTTTCGTGGCAAGGAAACAAAATAAAAAAGTTGATTTAAAACAGCCCTAATGTTGGAAACAAACATCCATTACGTTGTCATCCAGAGTAACATGTATTACTTTTCCAAGCTATAGCACACAATATTTAAAATACAGCAGGTTTTTAAAGAACCAAAGAGTTTAGTCTGCTTCGTGTTTTTAATTTTTGCCATGGGAAAAATATTTGGATACTGGAATCTTCACAGCCCTAGATAGGCTGTATCTCTCTCTGAATGTACTCGGTATTGACCTGCCTCAGTGTTTTCCACAAGCACATGGGGTAGCCCACCAAATAGAAAATAGTGTTTCTCAATATGCATACTACCGTGAATCGTAATAATATGTGAATCGTAATTATCAAAATGACCTAAAACTAATGTTATGCAAGGTAACTAATGTCTCCGTGGCTAACTAGCTAGCCAGTTAGCCCTATTGATTTACTATGGACTTACCCATTCCAGCCAGGACAATGGCAATGGAGACCAAACAAGATATACACAAAGCAAACGTTTTACTTCAGAACTATCAGCTAGCTATATGTGGATCATAATAATGGATAACTATCAGCTAGCTATATGTGGATCATAATAATGGATAACTATCAGCTAGCTATATGTGGATCATAATAATGGATAACTATCAGCTAGCTATATGTGGATCATAATAATGGATAACTATCAGCTGGCTATATGTGGATCATAATAATGGATAACTATCAGCTAGCTATATGTGGATCATAATAATGGATAACTATCAGCTAGCTATATGTGGATCATAATAATGGATAACTATCAGCTAGCTATATGTGGATCATAATAATGGATAACTATCAGCTAGCTATATGTGGATCATAATAATGGATAACTATCAGCTAGCTATATGTGGATCATAATAATGGATAACTATCAGCTAGCTATATGTGGATCATAATAATGGATAACTATCAGCTAGCTATATGTGGATCATAATAATGGATAACTATCAGCTAGCTATATGTGGATCATAATAATGGATAACTATCAGCTAGCTATATGTGGATCATAATAATGGATAACTATCAGCTAGCTATATGTGGATCATAATAATGGATAACTATCAGCTAGCTATATGTGGATCATAATAATGGATAACTATCAGCTAGCTATATGTGGATCATAATAATGGATAACTATCAGCTAGCTATATGTGGATCATAATAATGGATAACTATCAGCTAGCTATATGTGGATCATAATAATGGATAACTATCAGCTGGCTATATGTGGATCATAATAATGGATAACTATCAGCTGGCTATATGTGGATCATAATAATGGATAACTATCAGCTGGCTATATGTGGATCATAATAATGGATAACTATCAGCTGGCTATATGTGGATCATAATAATGGATAACTATCAGCTAGCTATATGTGGATCATAATAATGGATAACTATCAGCTAGCTATATGTGGATCATAATAATGGATAACTATCAGCTAGCTATATGTGGATCATAATAATGGATAACTATCAGCTAGCTATATGTGGATCATAATAATGGATAACTATCAGCTAGCTATATGTGGATCATAATAATGGATAACTATCAGCTAGCTATATGTGGATCATAATAATGGATAACTATCAGCTAGCTATATGTGGATCATAATAATGGATAACTATCAGCTAGCTATATGTGGATCATAATAATGGATAACTATCAGCTAGCTATATGTGGATCATAATAATGGATAACTATCAGCTAGCTATATGTGGATCATAATAATGGATAACTATCAGCTAGCTATATGTGGATCATAATAATGGATAACTATCAGCTAGCTATATGTGGATCATAATAATGGATAACTATCAGCTAGCTATATGTGGATCATAATAATGGATAACTATCAGCTAGCTATATGTGAATCGGAATAATGGATAACTATCAGCTAGCTATATGTGGATCATAATAATGGATAACTATCAGCTAGCTATATGTGGATCATAATAATGGATAACTATCAGCTAGCTATATGTGGATCATAATAATGGATAACTATCAGCTAGCTATATGTGGATCATAATAATGGATAACTATCAGCTAGCTATATGTGAATCGGAATAATGTAGCTAACCAGATAGTTTAACAGGCAAAAATGACCTAAAACAAATGTTATGCAAGATAGATCTAAATTATTCGTGGGTAGTTAGCTAACAGTAGTTAGCCCTATTTACTTACTATGGGCTTGCGATCTATGCAAACTACAGTCGGTATTGTAGGCAGGTAAACATGCCAAAATTAACACGGCATGTATTTGTTAACGTGTCAAGATAAAATATTGTAGTCAGGCAACATATGAGATGTGAATATGCAACATTTCATTCCGAAGTCGGAGTGTATTTTCTCTCACTTCAGCTCGAATGATGGCCGCCATTGATTTCAATACATTTTCAGTACATTTTTTAAGTGGTTGCGACATATTTCTGTGCATACTTTCCATTGAAGCTTGCATCAAAGCATGCTTCAAAATATGTACAAACGGCTTACACATTCGAGAAGTGCCTTCCTCTTTATTTGGATTCATACTCCGACCCTCTAATTTGCGTGCTCGGAGCAATGTGGTATGCATTTTGAGAAACACCCATTGTCATGGCTACAGTAGGCTATCCAAGATTAATTCTAGGGGTCTTTTTGTAGCTTTCTTTTAGCAGACTATCAACAGTAGCCAGCACATTGCTAGTCTGTTCACTATTAGTTAACTTTTGTAATTCACTTTCCCTAATAGAAATAAGCTCAGTGAGTAGATTGACGAGCAGGTAAATGTTGAACTGGAATGTAAAAATGCTCTGAAAAGTTGCTGGCCCTCTCCGGCCAGTGACTGAGGAGATGCACTGGCCCGACACATGTTTTTACTGGCCCCGGGCCATCGTTGATGTCGGACCCTGCATGTGAAAGTAAAGATGTGCCAGAAAACAATAGGCTGAGTGGATTTCGACTCATCGTAACATTATATGGTATGTGCAAATTCATTCGCATTTATATTGGTCGTGCAAATTCATGCTCTCTCTCTCCGTGTAAAGAAATTAGACCACATTCTAGCAGGAGAGGGCTCGGGATACTTTTTGTTTGTTGTTGTAGCGAATTGAAAAGTAGCCTAGTTAATAAATAAATAAATAAATAAATAAATAAATACCTGGCTTGAAAATTAGTCTGTAATCAGCTGTATAGCCGACAGCCGGCACTAGTGGAAAACACTGCCTTCCTGCCTTTCAGGCCAGCTAGCAGAATTAGATCTATGAATATTAGATGACTAGTAAGGTGTGAGAAAGAGGAGCATTACCAGCCCTTTACAAATGACTCTCTCTGCTGTATGACTGTACTGTATAATCATCTGATGAGAGGGAGAGATAGAGAATGAGCGAGAGAGAGATTGGAAGAGAGGAAGCGAATGGTAGGGATGAGAGAGAGGCTTTAGGGGAGAGCTGGATGGAGGACTGGTCTTGAAAAGCGAGAGAAAAGGTGCTGGAAAGAGAGTGATAAAGTGAATGAGGCAGATTAGGTGTGAGGGAGAGCGAGTGAGAGAGAGAGAGAGAGCACCGGAGGGAGTGAGAAAGAGAAGGCAAAGATGAGTCTCAGACCAGCTAATTATGATTAGAGAAATAAAGAAGGAAGCAATCATATGCTAATTTCATGGCCTTATTATCTGCCATACTGAGAGTGATGACAGCTGTGCTTCTTCTCCTGTCCTTCCTAACTCTCTCTATCTCTCTCTTTTTCTCTCACCCCCCTCATTCATTCTTCAGGAGTTGTAGCAATGAGCTCAACATGTTCATTCATCATAGGTTTGTCGTATCCAGCTGTGGGTCCTGTTATAATTAACAGCACAGAGCCATAGGGCCTCACAGACAGACACACACTCAGAGACAGACACACACAGACACTGACACACACAGACACACGCAGACAGACACACACAGACACAGACAGACAGACAGACACACACAGACAGACACACGCAGACACACACAGACACACACACACACACAGACAGACCCACACAGACAGACACACAGAGACCCTTCATTTTGGGGGTCCCCCTGTTGAATCTACAGTATTATCCATATCATTATAGTCTCATCCAACGGGGCTCTGAGGCATTTATGATACCCGACCCCCCTCCTCCTCACACACAGACAGACACACACACACACACCTTCCTGCCCCTCACACAACCCCCCCCCCCCCCCCCCCCCACACTCCTTTTCTCTGTCACGGTCAATTAGGTTCTCCATTTCCCCAGTTGCCCTCCTCACTGGTGTTAGGCCAATGTTACTCTCTCTCTTTTTTCTCCCCCTCTTTCTCTCTGATTCACTTCATTTATCATCTTACTCAACTCTACCTTTTTCTTTCGAGCACCATTTTCACGTAATCTGACGTCAGTGTTTTAAAACACTCACTCTTACAGAAAAAGTGTACACCAGTGATTCCCAACCCTGGTCCTCCAGTTCCCCGGACAAGCACACCTGATTCAACTCGTCAATTAATCATCAAACCCTCAATGAGTTGAATCAGGTGTGTTTGTCCAGGGATACAACAAAAATGTGTGCTGTTGGGGGAAACTGGAGTATATAAACTTAGAGAGAACAACAGGATTCAATGCTCCTAACAGTTAATGCTGATGTAAAAAGGGCTTTATAAATTCATTTGTATGGTTTAAGTTTACCACACTGTCTTAACACAGGCTTAGTTGTACTCTAGATCCAAAGCTTCAGACACAACTCTTTCCTCCCACAAGTTAATAAGAGTCTGTGTTCAAGGTCGTTTCTGAAATTATTATAAAACATATTTTTTTTAAGATGGCCTGAAGGTGATTTTGATGTTCCGTTATGGGAGAAATATAGCATTTTCTAATTTTCCTTTGTCTGGCTGTCAGTCTGATGTTATTCATTCGCAGGACCTTTGTGATTCTATTAACGGCTTGTTTGATGTGAGCTTTATTCAATAATGCAACAAATCACTCAGACACTCCACTCACACACAAAAGGGGGGGGGGGGGGTTGAAAATATCATTTTTGAGTATTTATGAGTCAGCCTCTGGCTATGCATCAATCTCTGTCAGAGCTAACCTTTGGTTACCGTGGCAGCAGTGATTGTGTTTCTGAGTGAAATGTTTTATATAAAAAGACAGGTGTGTGTGTGGCAGGACTCAGAGCTGAGAATGTTTCTCCTCAGTATTGTATTAATGATTGGCATATATTTATTAAGACAGACAGATCGGTAAATTAGTGTGTTGTGTGTGCGCTCGTGTGTGTGTTTTTGTGTGAGAAGCAAAGAGCCTAATGCATTAGAATATGTTCTGAGAAGCTTACCTTCGTGCAAGAGTGTTAAGTCTACTTTGACCCCCAATTGTTTGTGTGTGTGTGTGTGTGTGTGTGTGTGTGTGTGTGTTGTCATGATGATAAACCCATGAAGTTGACCTCATATGTCACATTCAGTGTGTTCTCATTCAATTAGGCTGGGTAATATGTTATAGACTGGGTAATTGGACGAGCAAGCTGTCGATGGATGACTATAGGCATTACCTCATCCCCCTGGTCACATGACCAGAAGACACACGGATGACTCACACACACGGTCACATTTGTGGCCCCCCGCATTCCCCCACCGCTTCCAATACACCGCTTTACAACACAGCTGCTCAGATTAGAGTGTCTCTCTCTCACACACCGTGTCTCAGAAGGTAGTCGCCTCATTGCTTCAGACAGATCCCAGCTTATTCTCTGTGGAGGTGGTTGGTGTGAGTCAGAGACAGAAAGGTCAGGGTTGTTTCCATTGTCTTCATTTGTTCCTGCTAGCCAGACTTGTGATGTGGAGAGAGAGAGCGACATGAAGAGAGAGAGAGTGAGAGAGGGATAGAGACAGAGGGGGGGAGAAGAGACAGAGGGGGGGTGGAGACAGAGGGGGGAGAAGAGACAGAGGGGGGAGAAGAGACAGAGGGGGGGTAGAGACAGAGGGGGTGTAGAGACAGAGAGGGGAGAAGAGACAGAGGGGGGAGAAGAGACAGAGGGGGGAGAAGAGACAGAGGGGGGGGTAGAGACAGAGAGGGGGAGAAGAGACAGAGGGGGGGTAGAGACAGAGGGGGGAGAAGAGACAGAGGGGGGGTGGAGACAGAGGGGGGAGAAGAGACAGAGGGGGGAGAAGAGACAGAGGGGGGGGGTAGAGACAGAGAGGGGGAGAAGAGACAGAGGGGGGGTAGAGACAGAGGGGGGAGAAGAGACAGAGGGGGGTAGAGACAGAGAGGGGGAGAAGAGACAGAGAGGGGGAGAAGAGACAGAGGGGGGGTGGAGACAGAGGGGGGGTGGAGACAGAGAGGGGGAGAAGAGACAGAGAGGGGGAGAAGAGACAGAGGGGGGGTGGAGACAGAGAGGGGGAGAAGAGACAGAGGGGGGAGAAGAGACAGAGGGGGGGTAGAGACAGAGAGGGGGTAGAGACAGAGGGGGGGTAGAGACAGAGGGGGGGGGTAGAGACAGAGAGGGGAGAAGAGACAGAGGGGGGGCAGAGACAGAGTGGGGGTAGAGACAGAGGGGGGGTAGAGACAGAGGGGGGGGTAGAGACAGAGAGGGGAGAAGAGACAGAGGGGGGGTAGAGACAGAGAGGGGGAGAAGAGACAGAGGGGGGGTGGAGATGAGGGGGGGTAGAGACAGAGAGGGGGAGAAGAGACAGAGGGGGGGTAGAGACAGAGGGGGGAGAAGAGACAGAGGGGGGGTAGAGACAGAGGGGGAAGAAGAGACAGAGGGGGGGTAGAGACAGAGAGGGGGAGAAGAGACAGAGGGGGGGTGGAGACAGAGGGGGGAGAAGAGACAGAGGGGGGTGGAGACAGAGGGGGGGTAGAGACAGAGAGGGGGAGGGAGAGACAGAGGGGAGAGAGACAGGGGGGAGAGAGCGACAGAGAGAGAGGGAGACAGAGAGAGATATAGAAAGGGCTGAGGCTACAGACTGAAGGAGCCATCACTGCTAAATCTCCCTCCCCAGAGAACTGACTTTTCCAGCCAGAGATATTCACTAGTATGAAATCCAGACAGACAGACATGGTCCTCAGACTGACTCTCAAACATACCGTCAGGAACATAACGGCCAAATCCCCTGGCTGGTCTCAAGAGCCATCAGCTCTGGGACTTTGTGTGTGCCTCCATGTAGCTATGTCCATGATGTCTGTGTTTCTGACCTAAGAGCTCAGCGGGACCCGTCTTTCAGCCATCATAGCCTTGCTGTGCTGGAGGCTTGGGACTGGGAGCTCGCATCTGTTATGTATTGTACTGCAGCTCAGGGACATATAGGACTTCTGGTTCCCCAGTGCAGGGGTTTCCAACCTTTTTTCCTCGTTTTCACATTTGAAAAATGACACGCCTATTTAAGATAGCTTATATTAAATACACCACCAACTAGATTTAGTTTAATTTAAGGGACCTAGGAAGATTGTTGTTTTGAAGCTTATTTCCTGCAATTCTACGTAGTTTTAGGAAGGCTATTTAATAGTAATAATAATGGATAAGGAAAATACATTTTAGACCTGATTTCCCCAAATGTTATTCCGCTACCAAATGTTTTATTATAATAATTTATATGAACTGTACATTTAATTATACAAATTCTCTTTTACAGAAAGTGAATAGATCAATTGAAAAGAACAGAGTCACACATTCTGTAAAATTACTTCCCAAGCAATGTCTAATTTCTTTGACTCCTCGACTTTAGAAGGTCGCATCTTGATCTGGCATTTTACCGCTTGTTTCTAGCCTAAAGCATCACGGATGTGTGTTTATACCGATCTAAAACTACTATCGCGACTAAAAACGAATATATATATATAT
This sequence comes from Coregonus lavaretus, assembly GCF_964263955.1. Taxonomy (NCBI): domain Eukaryota; kingdom Metazoa; phylum Chordata; class Actinopteri; order Salmoniformes; family Salmonidae; genus Coregonus; species Coregonus lavaretus. The sequence goes on along the minus strand of NC_139993.1, from coordinate 58,917,359 downwards.
ATATATATATTTTTTTTTTTCTTTATTCAAGGAAGATCCCGCGCCCAAATCCCCCCCACGAAACGTTGGTGCCCCCTATGGGGTGGGGCATGCCCCCTGCCCTAGTGTATACTGGAGAATACAGACCCCTACTCCCATGCAGTATGCTAGTCCCCCTGCCCTAGTGTATACTGGAGAATACAGACCCCTACTCCCATGCAGTATGCTAGTCCCCCTGCCCTAGTGTATACTGGAGAATACAGACCCCTACTCCCATGCAGTATGCTAGTCCCCCTGCCCTAGTGTATACTGGAGAATACAGACCCCTACTCCCATGCAGTATGCTAGTCCCCCTGGACTGGTGTAGACCACTGAGCTACAGTCTTTTAATATATACAAATAATAATAATATATTCCAATTTGCAGATGCTTTTATCCAAAGCGACTTACAGTCACGTGTGCATACATTTTACATATGGGTGGTCCCAGGAATCGAACTGACTGTCCTGGCCTTGCAAGCACCATGCTCTACCAACTGAGCTACAGAGGACCTCTTCAACACTCATCACTGTGTGTCTGTGTGCTTTCAGCCCTGGTCGCTCACCCATCTCTTTTGATCATGAGATCGTCATGATGAACCATGTCTACAAGGAGCGCTTTCCCAAGGTACAGACTGACCAGGACAAACTCTTTATTCATTTGTTTATTATGACTTATTTGACATCAAAACATTCAGAAATGAAATACCTGTAATTCAAATATTAACCAGTTTATGACAGTCCTTCAAATGGCTTTTCCATTGTAATAAAGCGTACTGTGAGAGCTGTGTGGCAGGGGGCATATGTGTGACTCACCTCTACCCCCCCTCCTCCAGGCCACGGCTCAGATGGAGGACCGGCTGGCTGACTTCTTGTCGTCCTCGGCCCCTGACAAGGTGGTGCCCCTGGCCGACGGGGTCCTCAGCTTCATCCACCACCAGGTCATAGAACTGTCCAGAGACTGCCTGGATAAAAGCCGTGAGGGCTGCATCACATCACGCTACTTTTACGAACTGCAAGAGAACCTGGAGAAACTGCTGCAAGATGTAAGTGGACTATGTCGTTTTCATTTGGGGGGCTTTACAGTGAGGGGAAAAAAGTATTTGATCCCCTGCTGATTTTGTAAGTTTGCCCACTGACAAAGAAATGGTCAGTCTATAATTTTAATGGTAGGTTTATTTGAACAGTGAGAGACAGAATAACAACAAATACATCCAGAAAAACGCATGTCAAAAATGTTATAAATTGATTTCCATTTTAATGAGGGAAATAAATATTTGACCCCCTCTCAATCAGAAAGATTTCTGGCTCCCAGGTGTCTTTTATACAGGTAACGAGCTGAGATTAGGAGCACACTCTTAAAGGGAGTGCTCCTAATTTCAGCTTGTTACCTGTATAAAAGACACCTGTCCACATAAGCAATCAATCAATCAGATTCCAAACTCTCCACCATGGCCAAGACCAAAGAGCTCTCCAATGATGTCAGGGACAAGATTGTAGACCTACACAAGGCTGGAATGGGCTACAAGACCATCGCCAAGCAGTTTGGTGAGAAGGTGACAACAGTTGGTGCGATTATTCGCAAATGGAAGAAACACAAAATAACTGTCAATCTCACTCGGCCTGGGGCTCCATGCAAGATCTCACCTCGTGGAGTTGCAGTGATCGTGAGAACGGTGAGGAATCAGCCCAGAACTACACGGGAGGATCTTGTCAATGATCTCAAGGCAGCTGGGACCATAGTCACCAAGAAAACAATTGGTAACACACTACGCCGTGAAGGACTGAAATCCTGCAGCGCCCGCAAGGTTCCCCTGCTCAAGAAAGCACATATACAGGCCCGTCTGAAGTTTGCCAATGAACATCGGAATGATTCAGAGGAGAACTGGGTGAAAGTGTTGTGGTCAGATGAGACCAAAATGTAGCTCTTTGGCATCAACTCAACTCTCAACTCAACTCGCCGTGTTTGGAGGAGGAGGAATGCTGCCTATGACCCCAAGAACACCATCCCCACCGTCAAACATGGAGGTGGAAACATTATGCTTTGGGGGTGTTTTTCTGCTAAGGGGACAGGACAACTTCACCGCATCAAAGGGACGATGGACGGGGCCATGTACCGTCAAATCTTGGGTGAGAACCTCCTTCCCTCAGCCAGGGCATTGAAAATGGGTCGTGGATGGGTATTCCAGCATGACAATGACCCAAAACACACGGCCAAGGCAACAAAGGAGTGGCTCAAGAAGAAGCACATTAAGGTCCTGGAGTGGCCTAGCCAGTCTCCAGACCTTAATCCCATAGAAAATCTGTGGAGAAAGCTGAAGGTTCGTGTTGCCAAACGTCAGCCTCGAAACCTTAATGACTTGGAGAAGATCTGCAAAGAGGAGTGGGACAAAATCCCTCCTGAGATGTGTGCAAACCTGGTGGCCAACTACAAGAAACGTCTGACCTCTGTGATTGCCAAAAAGGGTTTTGCCACCTAGTACTAAGTCATGCTTTGCAGAGGGGTCAAATACTTATTTCCCTCATTAAAATGCTAATCAATTTATAACATTTATGACATGCGTTTTTCAGAATTTTGTTGTTGTTCTTCTGTCTCTCACTGTTCAAATAAACCTACCATTAAAATTATAGACTGATCATTTCTTTGTCAGTGGGCAAACGTACAAAATCAGCAGGGGATCAAATACTTTTTTCCCTCACTGTAGGTATATTTTCAGAGGTTCACCAACATCCATTAGAATAATCCATTAAGTGACGATATCGTCCAACTCGTGTTAATTTAGACATCGGAGACAGAAATCATGTTTGTTCACTCCCCGTCACGTATAGTTTCAATAAGGTGCTCACTCATCTTTATTAAGGCTGTCAGGCAGTTTGTCTGCAGGCTGTGAGGAAGCCACTTTGACCCGTTTAGTCCATCAGAAACACATGAACACCCTCCCTCTCTCCATCCCTCCCTCTCTCTTTCTGTTCATATGGGACACATTCCCCCCACACCTGCCTCCGATATGTTAGTGACAAGATGGGTTGGTGATGTCTGTGTTAGGATTTTAGGGACATTCCATGGTGTGTGTGTGTGATGTGATGTCAGTGATGTCTCCATTAGCTCAGTTACAGTGCTGGGGGGCTCATGGCTGTGACATTATAGCTCCCAGTGGCCTCGTACCAACACCCCAGTTGAGGGGGGGGGGTGTTTCTCCTTTCCTCTCCCTGATTCTAATTTCACACCCCAGCAGACAGCGAGGGTGACGGATGACTCTCCCAGACACCCAAGAGGAGGGGTGCACTGAGAGCGAGACGGGGGGGGGGGAGAGGAGAGAGAGAGGTAAGGGGGGAGGTAGAGAGAGAGGGAGACAGACTAAGGGAGTGATGAAGCCATAGGAGGAGGGGTCTGCGGGGAGTTTTCCAGTATTGGATTGGCTGTTTAAACCATCCGGCGTTAGGGCTGATGCCTGTTGAAATGTGGTTAATGTGTGAGAGAGCAGCAGACAGTGTTAACCCCACGACAACCACGCTCTGGCCACACCTGGAGAACGGAACAGAAAGAACGTTGTAGCAGATCAAGAGAGAACAGAGGGAAGGAGTGTGAGGTTGACGTCACCTCCGGGGTTGGGGCGCGGAGCGGAGCGCGGCAGGTGGGGGCGGCAATATAAACGTATGGTGGAGATGATGAGGCGTTGAACAGGTATCCGGAGTGGAGGGATCCAGAAGGCCAACGTCCCGTTTATTTTCCCGTTCTTTCGTTCTCTCCATCGCTCTGGCCCTGGACAATGTCTGGCGTGTCGTGGCAGAGGAGGCTAGAGGAAGAGGAGGCGCTGCAACATGTTCTGGAGCAGAGGCACTGGAGGAGGGAGTGGAGCACACTCACATGGGATCACAACGCTTTTCCAGTTGAGTCTCGGGTCTTGTCTCCTGTCACTTTGCGTTTGGGGGGTGATGTTTGGATTGAGGTCAGGGTGCTGGTCTCTGCTGGATCATCTTGGTTTGTTACAAGGGACAGGTATGGGATTGTGAGAGCTTATGCTTATTAAGTAACCAATGGTATTGTATAAGTTTACTTTTTGGGCTTGAAAGGAGCACAGACCTCTTGACGTATTGTGTCTGGTACACACCTTATTATGGTGATTCAGTGTATGATATTTGGCACCGTACATGAACACTCTCTCTTGCAGTCAGTCTGTGTTGTCAGCCAGTGGTGGTGATCAGTGCTCTTCATTGTCTTGTCTCTGTGCTGCCAGAGCTCCAGACCACTACTTTAACCCTCCTCTAGCCAGGCCACCCGTCCATTCCACCCCACACAGCGACACCATTAAAAACCGCACAGGAGACCACCTCATCCACCTTAACCTCCACCTCTACCCCAGGCCTCAGTGACCTGTCACCATAGCAGCCCCCAGGGTAACCTCAGAGACCCAGGTCACCTGAGGGGGGAGTGAGTTAGGCTAGGCTGCCAGCTCAACACTCTCCATCAGTCACAGTGTGTCAGAGGTAGTCCTGTGGCTGGCTGGCCATCACTCACAGTTACAGGGTCTCACAGGCAGTTTAGAAGACACGCGCACACAGGCAGAGACGCTCTCGTTCGCCCACACACATTTGCACACACAAAGATATTCACACACACACACACACACATTAATTATATGTAAACTCACACATACAGAGACACTGTTCTCCCACACACACACACACACACACACACACACACACACACACACAGACTGTGACACACACACACACACAGTGTGGTTAATTAGCGGCTGTGAGCATGAATAACAGTCCCACTGCTGCTCCATTATTCACCGATCACTCGTCTATACTGGTAGGACATCCCCCTTTCCCTCCATTTCCTCCCTCCATCTCCAGCGCTTTGGAGCTTTCATTACCTTTATAAATTATTCAGGGTCTGATTGGAGCCCCTGGGGCCTCTGCCTGCCTACCTGCCTGCCTGCCTGCCTGTCTAGCTGCCTGTCTAGCTACCTGCCTAGCTACCTACCTGCCTACCTGCCTGCCTGTCTGTCTAGCTGCCTACCTGTCTGCCTGCCTGCTGTCTGTCGGTCTGCCTGCCTGCCCACCTGTCTGCCTGCCTGCCCACCTGTCTGCCTGCCCACCTGTCTGCCTGTCCGCCCACCTGTCTGCCTGCCTACCTGTCTGCCTGCCTGCCTACCTGTCTGCCTACTTGTCTGCCTACCTACCTTCCTTCCTTCCTACCTACCTACCTACCTGTCTGCCTACCTACCTGTTACTATTTATTAGCGTGTGGCAGACAGACACGTGTGTAAACTATCTTTCTGATAGTGTGTGGACTAACAACTTTCTTATCCCCCCCCCCCACTTCAGGTAGTACTGATGGTTCATACCACCACTCTTCTAACTCTGCTGTCCTCTCTGGGTTGATGTCTAGGCTCACGAGCGCTCGGAGAGTGTGGAGGTCACCTTTGTCACCCAGCTGGTTAGGAAGCTGATGATCGTCATCGCTCGGCCTGCACGCCTGTTAGAATGTCTGGTAAGAGGAACAAGAGAGGGGAAGACGGGGAATAATCTGAGATGTTTCCCAACAATGTTTCCTTCAAATTAATGAACATCTCACACCTAAGTGCTTGCTGGAGGAAGAAAGATGATGAGTGTCTATATCAGGGTTTACAGATGTGAAAAATGACTCGTTTTCAAATCCTTTTCTTATTTTTCTCATAAATTAGTTCCTATTTGCAAGCCATTCATTTTCCTCCCATAGTTAATAAGCCACCTAGCCACTCAGCGAGGGAAATTAAAGAGATTTACTCCTAATTGTGCGGTAACTCAAGCATGACACTGTATTTATTGTCCTCTGTCCTCAGAGACAGATTCAGTGCACATGAAACAGCCTACAACACATATGTTTATTTATCACCCATAAGGGCTTCCTCCTATCCATCCAACCTCCCAGCTCCTTCTCTCCAGCAGGCCCAGAACGCTGCTGCTCTCTGCCCAGCCAGGGAGAGGGGAGTAGGGGTAGAGACGGTGCTTCATCAACCCCCCTCCTCCTCCTCCATGGCTAAGCAGCTGGAACCTTCCCTCCACCTCAGCCCTCTCTCAGGAGATGTGCGGGAGGGAGGGAGACAGAGGAGAGAATAGAGAGCTGCCCCAGTGCTCACGTCTGTATTTTTTGACTAATCACATGCAGCCGATGATATGACAACACACAAGATGGGTTTTTACAAATGGACGCGCACACAGCTTGAAGAGAGATGGTGGGGGGTAGACTGGGGTGGAGCGGGGTAAACCTAGGCTCTATGGCTCTATGTCTTTGTCAGAGGACAAGGAAACAAAGGATTGTTCACCTACAGTACAGTGCTGCTGTCCGATGTTGTGGATTATTTTGCATTATAAACTGGGTGGTTCGAGCCCTGAATGCTGATTGGCTGACAGCCGTGGTATATCAGACCATATACCACAGATATGACAAAACATATATTTTTACTGCTCTAATTAAGTTGGTAACCAGTTTATTATAGCAATTAGGCACCTCGGGGGTTTGAGGTATATGTCTAATGTACCACAGCTAAGGGCTGTATCCAGGCACTTTGCGTCGTGTCTAAGAACAGCCTTTAGCCGTGGTATATTGGCCATATACCACACCCCCTCGGGCCTTATTGCTTAAATCCATTTTCATGACCTCTTCTTGATAATGCTCTCAGGATATGTGTTCAGGTTCCCCCTCAGGTTGAGCCAGTGAGCCACAACAAACACACACACATTCTAACCTCTATTGCATTGTTTGATTTTAACACACTCTTCTCTCCCTTCCCCTCACTCTACCCCCTTTCCTTTTCTCTCCCTCCCTCTACCACCTCCTCCTTTTCTCTCACCCTCACTCTACCCCCCCCCCCCCCGGTCTGCAGGAGTTTGACCCAGAGGAGTTCTACCACTTGTTGGAAGCAGCAGAGGGCCATGCCAAGGAGGGCCAGGGCATCAAGTCAGACATCCCACGCTACATCATCAGCCAGCTGGGTCTCACCAGGGATCCCGTGGAGGAGATGGCCCAGCTGAGCAGCTACGACAGTGGGAACCCTGACACACCAGAGACAGACGACGCTGTGGATAGTCGAGGAGCTCCCCCTAAAACCAAGGCCCCACGGGAGGAGGACTTTGAGAACATCAAGCTCATCAGCAACGGGGCCTATGGGTAAGACCGAGCGAGAGAGCGACAGACTGAGAGACAGACAGACTTGGACCTTTATGAGACCGTAGATTGAGACTGAAGCTTCCCCATGGTTTTGTTACCCCATGACAATGATGATAACGATCACAAAATGTCTAACATTGTTGACACCATTTGATTATTTCTCTCCTCTTCCCCCTTCTCTCTCTGTGACCCTTCTCTCTCTCTCTCGCTCTCCATCTCCATCTCTCTCTCTCCATCTCTCTCCATCTCCATCTCTCTCTCTCCATCTCGCTCTCTCTCTCTCTCTCTCTCCATCTCTCTCTCTCTCTCTCTCTCTCTCTCTCTCTCCATCTCGCTCTCTCTCTCTCTCTCCATCTCCATCTCTCTCTCTCCATCTCTCTCTCTCCATCTCTCTCTCTCAATCTCTCAATCTCTCTCTCTTCATCTCGCTCTCTCTCTCTCTCTCAATTCAATTTCAATTTCAATTTAATTTAAGGGCTTTATTGGCATGGGAAACGTGTGTTAACATTGCCAAAGCAAGTGAAGTAGATAGTAAACAAAAGTGAAATAAACAATAAATATTAACAGTAAACATTACACTCAGAAGTTTAAAAAGAATAAAGACATTTCAAATGTCATATTATGTATATATACAGTGTTGTAACAATGTGCAAATAGTTAAAGTACAAATGGGAAAATAAATAAACATAAATATGGGTTGTATTTACAATGTTGTTTGTTCTTCACTGGTTGCCCTTTTCTTGTGGCAACAGGTCACAAATATTGCAGCTGTGATGGCACACTGTGGTTTTTCACCCAGTAGATAAGGGAGTTTCTCAAAATTGGGTTTGTTTTCAAATTCTTTGTGGATCGCTGTAATCTGAGGGAAATATGTGTCTCTAATATGGTCATACATTTGGCAGGAGGTTAGGAAGTGCAGCTCAGTTTCCACCTCATTTTGTGGGCAGTGTGCACATAGCCTGTCTTCTCTTGAGAGCCAGGTCTGCCTACGGCGGCCTTTCTCAATATCAAGGCTATGCTCACTGAGTCTGTACATAGTCAAAGCTTTCCTTAAGTTTGACTGAGCCAGGTCTGCCTACGGCGGCCTTTCTCAATATCAAGGCTATGCTCACTGAGTCTGTACATAGTCAAAGCTTTCCTTAAGTTTGGGTCAGTCACAGTGGTCAGGTATTCTGCCACTGTGTACTCTCTGTTTAGGGCCAAATAGCATTCTAGTTTGCTCTGTTTTTTTGTTTGTTCTTTCCAATGTGTCAAGTAATTCTCTTTTTGTTTTCTCATGATTTGGTTGGGTCTAATTGTGTTGTTGTTGTTGTTGTTGTTGTCCTGGGGCTGTGTGGGGTCTGTTTGTGTTTGTGAACAGAGCCCCAGGACAAGCTTACTTAGGGGACTCTTCTCCAAGTTCATCTCTTTGTAGGTGATGGCTTTGTTATGGAAGGTTTGGGAATCGCTTCCTTTTAAGTGGTTATAGAATTTAACGGCTCTTTTCTGGATTTTGATAATTAGCGGGTATTGGCCTAATTCTGCTCTGCATGCATTATTTGGTGTTTTACGTTGTACACGGAGGATGTTTTTGCAGAATTCTGCATGCAGAGTCTCAATTTGGTGTTTGTCCCATTTTGTGAATTCTTGGTTGGTGAGCGGACCCCAGACCTCAGAACCATTAAGGGCAATGGGTTCTATAACTGATTCAAGTATTTTTAGCCAGATCCTAATTGGTATGTCAAATTTTATGTTCCTTTTGATGGCATAGAAGGCCCTTCTTGCCTTGTCTCTCAGATCGTTCACAGCTTTGTGGAAGTTACCTGTGGCGCTGATGTTTAGGCCGAGGTATGTATAGTTTTTTGTGTGCTCTAGGGCAACGGTGTCTAGATGGAATTTGTATTTGTGGTCCTGGCAACTGGACCTTTTTTGGAACACCATTATTTTTGTCTTACTGAGATTTACTGTCAGGGCCCAGGTATGACAGAATCTGTGCAGAAGATCTAGGTGCTGCTGTAGGCCCTCCTTGGTTGGTGACAGAAGCACCAGATCATCAGCAAACAGAAGACATTTGACTTCATATTCTAGTAGGGTGAGGCCGGGTGCTGCAGACTGTTCTAGTGCCCTCGCCAATTCGTTGATATATATGTTGAAGAGGGTGGGGCTTAAACTGCATCCCTGTCTCACCCCACGGCCCTGTGGAAAGAAATGTGTGTGTTTTTTGCCAATTTTAACCGCACACTTGTTGTTTGTGTACATGGATTTTATAATGTCGTATGTTTTTCCCCCAACCCCACTTTCCATCAATTTGTATAGCAGACCCTCATGCCAAATTGAGTCAAAAGCTTTTTTGAAATCAACAAAGCATGAGAAGACTTTGCCTTTGTTTTGGTTTGTTTGTTTGTCAATTAGGGTGTGCAGGGTGAATATGTGGTCTGTCGTACGGTAATTTGGTAAAAAGCCAATTTGACATTTGCTCAGTACATTGTTTTCACTGAGGAAATGAACTAGTCTGCTGTTAATGATAATGCAGAGGATTTTCCCAAGGTTGCTGTTGACGCATATCCCACGGTAGTTATTGGGTTCAAATTTGTCTCCACTTTTGTGGATTGGGGTGATCAGTCCTTGGTTCCAAATATTGGGGAAGATGCCAGAGCTAAGGATGATGTTAAAGAGTTTAAGTATAGCTAATTGAAATTTGTGGTCTGTATATTTTATCATTTCATTGACGATACCATCAACACCACAGGACTTTTTGGGTTGGAGGGTTTGTATTTTGTCCTGTAGTTCATTCAATGTAATTGGAGAATCCAGTGGGTTCTGGTAGTCTTTAATAGTTGATTCTAAGATTTGCATTTGATCATGTATATTTTTTTGCTGTTTGTTCTCTGTTATAGGGCCAAAAAGATTGGAGAAGTGGTTTACCCATACATCTCCGTTTTGGATAGATAGCTCTTCGTGTTGTTGTTTGTTTAGTGTTTTCCAATTTTCCCAGAAGTGGTTAGAGTCTATGGATTCTTCAATTACATTGAGCTGATTTCTGACATGCTGTTCCTTCTTTTTCCGTAGTGTATTTCTGTATTGTTTTAGTGATTCACCATAGTGAAGGCGTAGGCTCAGGTTTTCTGGGTCTCAATGTTTTTGGTTGGATAGGTTTCTCAATTTCTTTCTTAGGTTTTTGCATTCTTCATCAAACCATTTATCACTGTTATTACTTTTCTTTGGTTTTCTGTTAGAGATTTTTAGATTTGATAGGGAAGCTGAGAGGTCAAATATACTGTTTAGGTTTTCTACTGCCAAGTGTACACCTTCACTATTACAGTGGAACGTTTTGTCCAGGAAGTTGTCTAGAATGGATAGAATTTGTTGTTTCCTAATTGTTTTTTGGTAGGTTTCAACACTACTTTCCTTCCATCTATAGCATTTCTTAATATTATTCAGTTCCTTTGGCTTTGATGCCTCATGATTGAGTATTGCTCTGTTCAAGTAGACTGTGATTTTGCTGTGGTCTGATAGGGGTGTCAGTGGGCTGACTGTGAACGCTCTGAGAGACTCTGCGTTGAGGTCAGTGATAAAGTAGTCTACAGTACTACTGCCAAGAGATGAGCTATAGGTGTACCTACCATAGGAGTCCCCTCGAAGCCTACCATTGACTATGTACATACCCAGTGTGCGACAGAGCTGCAGTAGTCGTGACCCGTTTTTGTTGGTTATGTTGTCGTAGTTGTGCCTAGGGGGGCATATGGGGGAGGGAATGCTGTCACCTCCAGGTAGGTGTTTGTCCCCCTGTGTGCTGAGGGTGTCAGGTTCTTGTCCAGTTCTGGCATTTAGGTCGCCACAGACTAGTACATGTCCCTGGGTCTGGAAATGATTGATTTCCCCCTCCAGGATGGAGAAACTGTCTTCATTAAAGTATGGGGATTCTAGTGGGGGGATATAGGTAGCACACAGGAGGACATTTTTCTCAGTTGAGATAAGTTCCTTTTGAATTTCTAACCAAATGTAAAATGTTCCTGTTTTGATTAATTTAATAGAGTGAGTTAGGTCTGCTCTATACCAAATTAGCATACCCCCTGAGTCCCTTCCCTGTTTCACACCTGGTAGTTTGGTGGATGGGACTACCAGCTCTCTGTAACCTAGAGGGCAACCAGTGGGTCCGTCTCCTCTATACCATGTTTCTTGTAGGATGACAATGTCTGTATTTCCGATTTCTTTGGTGAAGTCCAGATTCCTGCTCTTTAGGCCAAAGGCAGATGACCTTAGGCCTTGGATATTCCAGGATGAAATAGAGAAGGCTTTGTGTTCCATAAAGTGTCTAATGTTGTTGGTTGTGTGGTTTGGCCTCTCTCTCTCTCTCTCTCTCTCTCTCTCTCTCTATCTCGCTCTCTCTCTCTCTCTCTCTCTCTCTCTCTCACTCTCTCTCTATCTCGCTCTCTCTCTCTCTCTCTCCATCTCCACTCTCTCTCTCTCTCTCTCTCTCTCTCTATCTCGCTCTCTATCTCGCTCTCTCTCTCCATCTCCTCTCTCTCTCTCTCTCTCTCTCTCTCTCTCTCACTCTCTCTCTCTCTCTCTCTCTCTCTCACTCTCTCTCTCTATCTCGCTCTCTCTCTCTCTCTCCATCTCCACTCTCTCTCTCTCTCTCTCTCTCTCTCTCTATCTCTCTCTCTCTCTCTATCTCGCTCTCTCTCTCTATCTCGCTCTCTCTCTCTCTCTCCATCTCCTCTCTCTCTCTCTCTCTCTCTCTCTCTCTCTCTCTCTCTCTCCAGTGCTGTGTTTCTGGTGCGACACAAGGAGACCCGTCAGCGTTTTGCCATGAAGAAGATCAACAAGCAGAACCTGATCCTGAGGAACCAGATCCAGCAGGCCTTCGTAGAGAGAGACATCCTGACCTTCGCTGAGAACCCCTTTGTGGTCTCCATGTTCTGCTCCTTCGAGACACGCAGACACCTCTGTATGGTGATGGAGTATGTAGAAGGTGACTGCTGATTATACACACAGTTCACAAACATCAGGGGTAGCCAACCCTGCTCCTGTTGTAACTGATCCAGCTAATCAAGGTCCTGATGAGCAGCTAATTAGTAGAATCGGGAAGGGGCATCCTTCTTCATTACTTACTGTATACACACACTGACACAGTTTCTTCCAACTCCATGTTTGTGACTCGGGGTGTATACTGACTGTCGTTGCCTTTACCCCGACTGGGTGGTGACTGACTGTCGTTGCCTTTACCCCGACTGGGTGGTGACTGACTGTCGTTGCCTTTACCCCGACTGGGTGGTGACTGACTGTCGTTGCCTTTACCCTGACTGGGTGGTGACTGACTGTCGTTGCATCTACTCCGACTGGGTGGTGACTGACTGTCGTTGCCTTTACCCCGACTGGGTGGTGACTGACTGTCGTTGCCTTTACCCTGACTGGGTGGTGACTGACTGTCGTTGCCTTTACCCTGACTGGGTGGTGACTGACTGTCGTTGCCTTTACCCTGACTGGGTGGTGACTGACTGTCGTTGCCTTTACCCTGACTGGGTGGTGACTGACTGTCGTTGCCTTTACCCTGACTGGGTGGTGACTGACTGTCGTTGCCTTTACCCTGACTGGGTGGTGACTGACTGTTGTTGCCTTTACCCTGACTGGGTGGTGACTGACTGTCGTTGCCTCTACTCCGACTGGGTGGTGACTGACTGTCGTTGCCTTTACCCCGACTGGGTGGTGACTGACTGTCGTTGCCTTTACCCTGACTGGGTGGTGACTGACTGTCGTTGCCTTTACCCCGACTGGGTGGTGACTGACTGTCGTTGCCTCTACTCCGACTGGGTGGTGACTGACTGTCGTTGCCTCTACTCCGACTGGGTGGTGACTGACTGTCGTTGCCTTTACCCCGACTGGGTGGTGACTGACTGTCGTTGCCTTTACCCTGACTGGGTGGTGACTGACTGTCGTTGCCTCTACTCCGACTGGGTGGTGACTGACTGTCGTTGCCTCTACTCCGACTGGGTGGTGACTGACTGTCGTTGCCTTTACCCCGACTGGGTGGTGACTGACTGTCGTTGCCTTTACCCTGACTGGGTGGTGACTGGAGGTGTATACTGACTGCCTCTACACTGACTAGGATGTGACTGGGGGTGTATACTGACTGCCTCTACACTGACTAGGATGTGACTGGGGGTGTATACTGACTGCCTCTACACTGACTAGGATGTGACTGGGGGTGTATACTGACTGCCTCTACACTGACTAGGATGTGACTGGGGGTGTATACTGACTGCCTCTACACTGACTAGGATGTGACTGGGGGTTTATACTGACTGCCTCTACACTGACTAGGATGTGACTGGGGGTGTATACTGACTGCCTCTACACTGACTAGGATGTGACTGGGGGTGTATACTGACTGCCTCTACACTGACTAGGATGTGACTGGGGGTGTATACTGACTGCCTCTACACTGACTAGGATGTGACTGGGGGTGTATACTGACTGCCTCTACACTGACTAGGATGTGACTGGGGGTGTATACTGACTGCCTCTACACTGACTAGGATGTGACTGGGGGTGTATACTGACTGCCTCTACCCTCCCCAGGTGGTGACTGTGCCACCCTGCTGAAGAGCATCGGAGCTCTGCCCGTGGACATGGCACGCATGTACTTCGCTGAGACTGTGCTGGCACTGGAGTACCTCCACAACTATGGCATTGTACACAGAGACCTCAAACCTGACAAGTAAGACACACACACACACACACACACACACTGTCCTCTAGTCTAGAAAGCTTTAACTGCCATATGACTTGCCATTGATCATTAATACTTCTCATGGGCTTTAATAATTCACGATCTATATGCTTTATTCACTATCTCATGATGCTAACATCATATCTCTCTCCCCCCTTCCTGCAGTCTTCTGATCACGTCAATGGGCCACATCAAGCTGACAGACTTTGGGCTGTCTAAGATCGGTCTGATGAGCCTCACCACCAACCTGTATGAAGGACACATAGAGAAAGATACCAGGGAGTTCCTGGATAAACAGGTACAGAGAGAGAGAGAGAGAGAGAGAGAGACCTCTGGCCAGGGGCAGACAGGGACTAAAAATCGTCCAAGGCATTTCTAACACACCAGCCCATTTTTTTCCACATCGGCCCATTTTCTTTCCTGGAGGCCCCCACATGGGCCAATTTTTTATTTGAGGCCCCCATTATTTGCCAGATAATTATCATTTTGCACAAAAAAAAAAAAAAAATTAGACAGGCCCACTAGGCTTAAAATGGACCAGCCCATCTAGCATTTGCCCTGAAATGCCAGATGACCAGTCCGCCCCTGCCTCTAGCGCCCAACACATAACACCCTAACTCTGTAACTGGTCACTCACTCTTCCCTTATGTATAACAGTGTCTATGACCGAAGTGTATGACAATGTGAACAGGTATGAGACAAACGGACTAAGGGAAAATGCAACGTTGTACAGTATGTTGGTGGGCATTTCTCTATTTCTCCCTGCCTATACTTGACCCTTCCCCTCTGTGTGTGTATGACCAGGTGTGTGGTACCCCAGAGTACATAGCCCCAGAGGTGATCCTGAGACAGGGCTACGGGAAGCCAGTGGACTGGTGGGCCATGGGGGTCATCCTGTATGAGTTCCTGGTGGGCTGTGCCCCTTTCTTTGGAGACACGCCTGAGGAGCTCTTTGGACAGGTCATCAGTGGTGAGTACCACGGATAACGGACACACATTAACACAGGGAGTCTGAATTGTTAACAGAGGGAAAAGGGAGAGGGAGAGAGAGAAATGTAAGAAAAAGTATCGCTTTGTTTTACAAACGTTTGTGGAAAAATCCATCTGACCACAGTGTCTGCTCCATGTCTCTATTTGTAGATGAGATCATATGGCCAGAGGAGGAGGAGGCTCTTCCTAACGATGCCCAGGACCTCATCTCTAAACTCCTTAGACAGAACCCTCTGGAGAGGCTAGGCACAGGTGATGGTTTGGAAACATGTTATTTGACAAACATAACTCATAGAAACAAATAGAGGACCTGCACGTCTCACATTACACAGTTTCAAATTGTCATTTGCTCTTTATCGGTCTGTTTGTGTTGTAGGCAGTGGTCTCCATCTCATTCCTTCTCTCTGTGTTGTAGGCAGTGGTCTCCATCTCATTCCTTCTCTCTGTGTTGTAGGCAGTGGTCTCCATCTCATTCCTTCTCTCTGTGTTGTAGGCAGTGGTCTCCATCTCATTCCTTCTCTCTGTGTTGTAGGCAGTGGTCTCCATCTCATTCCTTCTCTCTGTGTTGTAGGCAGTGGTCTCCATCTCATTCCTTCTCTCTGTGTTGTAGGCAGTGGTCTCCATCTCATTCCTTCTCTCTGTGTTGTAGGCAGTGGTCTCCATCTCATTCCTTCTCTCTGTGTTGTGTAGGCAGTGGTCTCCATCTCATTCCTTCTCTCTGTGTTGTGTAGGCAGTGGTCTCCATCTCATTCCTTCTCTCTGTGTTGTAGGCAGTGCATTTGAGGTGAAACAGCACCGGTTCTTCTATAACCTGGACTGGAACACTCTGCTGAGACAGAAGGCAGAGTTCATCCCTCAGCTAGAATCAGAGGACGACACCAGCTACTTTGACAGTAAGTCACACCTGCTGTACCTCCAGTAACACCCTGAGCCTATTCTACTATTTCTTTACTCAAACAACATTGGAACAATAGAATACAACTCCTGAAAATGAGTTAGTGGACAGTCCAGTCCAGTAGTCTTGTGTAACGCTACTCTCTCTCTCTCTCTCTCTCTCTCCAGCCCGTTCAGACAGGTACCACCACATGGACTCTGAAGACGAAGACGACGCCAACGATGACGAACACGTAGAGATACGCCAGTTCTCCTCCTGCTCGCCCCGCTTCAGCAAGGTAAACAACACACACACACACACACAGAGCACCCCCTTGCTGAAAATGTCATCACTTCATGTACAACATCATTTTCCATTTTTAAAAAAAATAATAAAATCAAACTGTGTGTGTAGGTGTACAGCAGTATGGAGCGTCTGTCCCTCCATGAGGAGAAGAGGAACCCCCCGCCCACCAAGCGGAGCCTTAGTGAGGAAGGGGGAGAACGCATCGACAGCCTCAGTAGTCTGAAGTCCAGAGACCGTGCCTGGCTGGTGGGGTCACCTGAGATGTGAGTATAGGGGGGTTCTTCTGAGGACACCAAAGCCTCATTTACTGATAGTCTGTACTCATTATTTAAGTCTTCCACTAAATGAGCGTTCGGTCTCTTCCATCACCAACAACAGAACTGTTGCCTTAGAGATTTTTAATCGCTAGCAATTTACCTGGCTACGGTCGTTGACAAACATCATATATTCTGTATGTGCTGTATGGTAACCTCCCTCCCTGTGTGTCTCCCTCCCTCAGCCTGCGTAAGCGTCTGTCTGTCTCAGAGTCGTCCCACACCGAGAGCGACTCCAGCCCTCCCCTGACAGTGCGAAGACGCTGCTGCTCCGCCATCATCGAGATGCCGCGCTTCGCCATCTCCTCAGAGGAGGAAGCAGGGGTGGCCCCCAGCCATAAGAGCCCCAGCCTGCTCAGCCAGACCCCCGGTGGGGTCAGGGGCCCCCGCAGCGAGGACCTGCCCCTCTCCATCCCTGAGCTCCCTGTGGAGAGAGAGCTGAAACTGGACGAGTCCCCAACAACACCAGACTCTACAGCCAGCCAGCTCAGCAAAGCCACACTCACACGTCAGTACAGTGCAATATAATATAATACAACTTTATTGTCCATATGTTACAGCAAACAACAGAAACTGGCAAAACATATACTATATATGGATATACTGTGTGTCTGCTTTGATTCCATTCACATTACAAAATGTCTTACAGTATTTACCTGTTACTGGATTCCCTGTCTTTACCTCTGACTTTATCTCTGTCTTTACCTCTGACTTTACCTCTGACTTTACCTCTGACTTTACCTCTGACTTTACCTCTGACTTTATCTCTGACTTTACCTCTGACTTTACCTCTGACTTTACCTCTGACTTTATCTCTGACTTTATCTCTGACTTTACCTCTGTCTTTACCTCTGACTTTACCTCTGACTTTACCTCTGACTTTATCTCTGACTTTACCTCTGACTTTACCTCTGACTTTATCTCTGACTTTACCTCTGACTTTACCTCTGACTTTACCTCTGACTTTACCTCTGACTTTATCTCTGACTTTATCTCTGACTTTACCTCTGACTTTACCTCTGACTTTACCTCTGTCTTTATCTCTGACTTTATCTCTGTCTTTACCTCTGACTTTACCTCTGACTTTATCTCTGTCTTTACCTCTGTCTTTACCTCTGACTTTACCTCTGACTTTATCTCTGACTTTATCTCTGTCTTTACCTCTGACTTTACCTCTGACTTTATCTCTGACTTTATCTCTGACTTTACCTCTGACTTTCTCTGACTTTATCTCTGACTTTACCTCTGACTTTACCTCTGACTTTACCTCTGACTTTATCTCTGACTTTACCTCTGACTTTACCTCTGTCTTTACCTCTGACTTTACCTCTGACTTTACCTCTATCTCTTCTCTATCTCTCTCTCTCCATAGCGGGCAGTTCAGGAGATGTGTGGGAGCGTGGTTCAGGGGCAGACAGCTCTCCCTCTACCCCTAAGGCCATCAGTGACCTGGCAGCTAGGAGGGCCCGCCACAGACTGTTGTCTGGAGACACAGACAAACACGCCCAGTCCAGACCCCTCAACAAGGTCATCAAGTCAGCCTCCGCTACCACCCTCTCACTCATGATTCCTGCAGGTATGGCTGAGTGTTTTAAGAGCGAGGAATGTGTGATTTGTGCGCTTCTGTCTTTGTGTATTGAGATGTGTTGTGTGTCTGTCTGTTAATGTATGTGTGTCTGTCTGTCTGTGTCTGTCTGTGTCTGTTTGTGTCTGTTTGTGTTTGTCTGTGTGTTAGTGTCTGTCTGTCTCTGTTAGTGTCTGTCTGTGTATGTCTGTCAGTGTCTCTGTCTGCCTGTGTCTGTCTTTCTGTGAACTGTATGTATGTGTCTGGCTTTTTCTTTCTTTCTGTACTTTTTTAGCTACACCATCTGTCCGTTTTTAGAACTTGTTGTGAATGTTGAAAATCAATTGCATTTATGTGCATTTAGTAACCGGACTGGTCTCCCTATTAAACAATCTCCTTCGCTCCTCCATCTTTAGATCACCACGGGGCCTCCCCATTGGCCAGCCCCATGTCACCCCACTCCTTCTCGTCCAATCCCTCGTCCAGAGACTCCTCCCCCAGTAGAGACCTGTCCCCAGCCGTGGCCAACATCAAACCCGCCATCATCATCCACAAGGTGGGCAAGAAGTACGGCTTCACCCTCCGAGCCATCAGGGTGTACATGGGAGACACAGACATCTACACAGTGCATCATATGGTCTGGGTGAGTAGTAGGTTGCTTTAGCTTTTAGTGACTCAAACTAAAAGTGATTTAACACTACTAGTAATCCTGTTCTTCATTCCATTCAAGAGATTGAATTGTCACCAGTGAAATGATTTGATGTGTAATTTCGCCCTCCTCTCTCTCTCCCCATCTCTCTCTCTCTCTCTCTCCTTTCATCTCTCTCTCTCTCCTTTCATCTCTCTCTCTCTCTCTCCTTCCATCTCTCACTCTCTCCTTTCATCTCTCACTCTCTCCTTTCATCTCTTTCTCTCTCTCCTTTCATCTCTCTCTCTCTCCTTCCATCTCTCGCTCTCTCCTTTCATCTCTGTCTCCTTTCCTCTCTCTCTCCTTTCATCTCTTTCTCTCTCTCTCTCCTTTCATCTCTCTCTCTCTCCTTTCATCTATCTCTCTCTCTCTCTCCTTTCATCTGTCTCCTTTCATCTCTCTCTCTCCTTTCATATCTTTCTCTCTCTCCTTTCATCTCTCTCTCTCTCTCCTTTCATCTCTATCCTTTCATCCATATCCTTTCATCTCTCTCCTTTTATCTCTATCTCTCTCCTTTCATCTCTATCTCTCCTTTCATCTCTCTCTCCTTTAATCTCTCTCCTTTCATCTCTCTCTCTCTCCTTTAATCTCTCTCTCCTTTCATCTCTCTCTCCTTTCATCTCTCTCTCTCTCCTTTCATATCTCTCTCTCCTTTCATCTCTCTCTCTCTCCTTTCATCTCTCTCTCTCTCTCCTTTCATATATCTCCTTTCATCTCTCTCTCCTTTCATCTCTATCTCTCTCCTTTCATCTCTCACTCCTTTCATCTCTCTCTCCTTTCATCTCTCCATATCTCTCTCCTTTCATCTCTCCATCTCTCTCTCTCCTTCCATCTCTCTTTCTCTCTCCTTCCATCTCTCTTTCTCTCTCCTTCCATCTCTCTCTCTCTCTCCACCTGTCTCTGTCAGCATGTAGAGGAGGGTGGTCCAGCCCATGATGCGGGGCTGAGAGAAGGAGACCTCATCACTCATGTGAATGGAGAGGCTGTCCACGGCCTGGTCCACACTGAGGTGGTGGAGCTCATTCTCAAGGTACACACGCACACGCACACACACACACACACACACACACACATTAGCTCCTGTCTTACGCATGTTGTGTGTTACCCTCAGAGCGGTGGTAAGGTGTCCATCTCTGCCACGTCCTTTGAGAACACTTCCATCAAGGTGGGCCCCGCCCGCAAGACCGGCTCCAAATCCAAGATGGCGCGTCGCAACAAGAAGACCAAGACCAAAGATAGCAGCCAGGAAAGGTTAGTCTCTTATCTGAACGATCTCACACACTTACCTTTCCTCTCTGAAGTCATGATACATTGAACATAAGGGCTGATGTTTGTCTTTTCAACTCTTTCTACTGTGTGTGTGTGTGTGTGTGTGTGTGTGTGTGTGTGTGTTTGTTTCCAGCAGTAGTAAGAAGAGGAACTCTCTGTTCAGGAAGATCACTAAGCAGGCGTCTCTTCTCCACACCAGCCGTAGCCTCTCCTCTCTAACCCGCTCTCTGTCCTCTGGAGAGAGTGGACCTGGGTCCCCCACTCACAACCTGTCCCCTAGGTCACCTACACAAGGTTACCGGTCCACACCTGACTCTGCACACTCTGGTAAGACCTACACACAGTGGGCTCACACACATCCCTCAAACACACCGCTCACCTAATGGACAGTACGACATGGCCTAATGTTGGGAAAAGGTCATAAAAGATGGTGGTTATGTGTGCATAACATTTCATGAATTTAGGTGAAACCCTGAATGTCTGTGTGTTTCTGTGTGTGTCGTGTTTTCTCAGTAGGGGGTAACTCGTCTCAGAGCAGCTCTCCCAGCTCCAGTGTTCCTAACTCCCCAGCCAGCTCCGGTCACATCAGGCCCAGCTCTCTCCACGGCCTGGCCCCCAAGCTCCAGCGGCAGTACCGCTCCCCCCGCCGCAAGTCAGCCGGCAACATCCCCCTATCCCCCCTGGCCCGCACCCCCTCCCCAACCCCACAGAGCACCTCCCCCCAGCGCTCTCCCTCCCCCCTGTCCAGCCACGGGCTGGGCTCGACCTCTATGGGCCAGACCTTTCCCGTCAAGCTCCACTCCTCCCCCCCTCTGGTCAGGCAGATCTCCAGGCCCAAGAGCGCTGAACACCCCCGCTCCCCACTCCTCAAGCGGGTCCAGTCTGCTGAGAAGCTAGCCTCCTCCCTCTCCTCCTCCTCGTCCTCCCCATCTCCATCAGGCGGCGGAGGTGACAAGAAGTTGCCTGTAACGGTGACAGGGCGTAAACACAGCCTGGACATCTCCCACGCTGAGTTTAAGAAGGAGATGCTTCAGAGAGACCCCAGTCTGCAGAGTCTCCAGGAGTCAGCTGGGGAGAGAGAGAGTCTGCTGCTGGGGCCTGGGATAGGGGGCCGTGGGGGTCCCGTGGAGAAGGGCAGCATGCAAAAACCCTCCTCCTCCAGCAGGAAGCTAGGGCGTCAGGAGGGGGACGGGGGGTCAACGGCCGGGTCCCTGGGGCTTGCCCCCGGGAAGAGCAAACTGAAGGACAAGCTGTCAGCCATCAGACAGGACCGGGCTGAGAGGAGGGAGTCACTACAGAAGCAGGATGCTATCCATGAGGTAGACTCATCAGAGGACGAGACAGACGAGGGGTCCGAGGACAGTCAGGACGGGCGTGGCAGGAACACCTGCACCTTCACCCCTCCACTGCTCCGCCCCACCTCCGTCATGCCCACCGCCCCCCGCACAGGACCCGGGGGCACCCTCCCCTCCCTCTGTCTGTCCCCCTCCTCCACCCTGCTGCCCAGCAGAGCCACCATACCCTCCACACTCCACGAACACAAGCCCACTCAGAGTGTTCCTTCGCTGGGAGGGAAAGACGGCGGCTCAGCCTCCTTGGATGACTGTAGGCGGAGAGATGGGAAGACTCCAGACCCCAGCAGCAAGTTCACCCAGAGCCCCCTGTCCAGCACCTTCGCAACCCCCGGCAGTGCTTTCATCTCCGTCAGTAAGGACACCTTCCTGAAGCCTGCTGCTCCATCTCCACATCAGGACTGGAGGAGCCCCAAGCTGTCTGAGCCCAGGGGGAAGAGCAGTAGTCCTGGGTTATGGAGTGAGGAGAGAGACTCTGGCCTGGAGGCCCCCAGATCCAGCCCCACTGGGTCCATAGACGGTAGAGACATAGTCCCCACACCCATCTCCTCCCCAGGCATCACCAAGGAGAAGAAGGAGGCTGACAACAGGAGACATGCTGCTGCTGCTGCCGCTGCTGCATCCTACGCCACCCCAGACTACGCCACCCCCAGCCCCCCAGCCTCCCCAGCCCCAGTGTCAAGGTCAGATAGCGGGGTGGACAAGATGGTGTCACAGCTAGCCAACGTGGCTATGAGCGTCCTGGGGCCCGTCAAACTCACCATCCCTGGGGCCAAGGAGGCCTTTGAGAGAGCCAAGGACCAGAATCAGAGACCCTCTGACCCTCCTCACCCCAAGGCCACACCTGACTCCCCCCTCACCGCCACCACCACTCCCCTCTCCCCCTCCCCCTTCAGACACCCTGCCCCTCAGCCCCCGCCCCGCCTGTCCTCCCAGTCTCCTCCCAGGCAGCCCTCCAAAACTGAGCCAGCCCCCCCTCCCCTTCCACAGAGGAGGCCCTCCCCTCCTAAAGACTGTACCCTGGCCCAGGGCCCCCAGCACCCCATGGAGATGCCGGTGGTGGTGTTACGAGGCAGCAGGGAGACTTCAGCCATTACAGGTGTTACTGCACCGAGGAAGGGGCCCACCACCACACCCACCCAGTCCCCTACTGCGGCCTCAGATCAGCGCAATAGGCCAGACCCCCCGGCCCCACAGAGACCCAGCCCAGCCTCTGCAGCCTCCACCCCGCTGGACCAAACCAGCAGCAAGAAAACGTAGCAGATAATACACCCATGACAATACAGACTGCTTGATGGAGATTTTAATCTTTATCCACAGACAACTGCATGTTTGGAAGAAAACAACAACAACATATTCAAAACTCTTTGCAACTCACTAATCATTATCTGAGAGCGTAGCCATCTGATAGATAGAAAGAGAGATGGGAAGAGAGGGAGATGATAGTTCGGGGCCCTGACTATATGTTCTTATAGCCCAGAGGCATCCAGACTGGCTGTGGATCTCTTGTTGTTCTTATACCCTGGTTTTTTTCTTCACATTGATTCATGTTCCTGTGAAGTCAGTCTGCGTTTGTTTCTCTCTTCAAAGAAACATGGGGGCTAGAAATAAACGGTGTGAGTTCACTGATCCACACGCACTGAGGGAAGGAATAACAAACGCACACAAATACTCTAATGGTATTTTCTTAGTATACTGCCTCGTTAGCGTTCACCTTGTAGTTCCAGTAGTCTGACGTGTGACTTTTAGCTAGCCAATAGTTCAGGTTGTGCCTTCTAAACGATGCAGCCACCACCACCACTCCACCCCGCCTGCATGTGTCTCCAGCCGTCCGTGACTGAAGAGGATGTATCTCAGCAATAAAAGTAGCGTATGCTTAGCAATCAGTGTAAATACATTACAGTCTGTTAATGAAACAATCTGCATCGTCCACGTTTAACTCACTCGGCAGCCTAAGGCAAATTACATTGTGTGTTATTATTCCCTCATGGTCTAACGCTGCACTCTGTCTCTTTAACAGTTTAATACTGCAGACTGGCTAGAACACCCTCTAGTCCCTATATAAAACTCTATTAATGTTGTGGCTGTCAGAATGGCTATTCAAGCAGTGCTTCTTTTGTATAGCATAGCGTTCCATGAGAATCTCTTTCCCTATCCGCTCCACTGGCCCTTCCATGGCTACCTGGACCTGTCAGTGTACCTAGCATATAGAGCATAACCCTTCCATGGCTACCTGGACCTGTCAGTGTACCTAGCATATAGAGCTCTGTGTGGCTGTGAGTATGTGTTGTGGTAGCTAGGATACTAGCCTAGCCGTTCACCTTGTAACTGCATGATAGCCTCACCATATCTAGGTCCCTATGTCAGGGGACATGTTTCTAATGATGACATAATACTGTGTGGTCCATAGAACTGCTTTACATTGGGATGGACTATAGGTGAGGTGGGAAGGAAAGGATGGTCAGTGATCTAGACAACTGATCAATCTGGTCCTAGTCTGGTCAACAGTGTTGAGATGACAAGAGTCAAGTAGTTAAGATGATGTAGATCTATTTAGAGATTTGGGTTTATGTACCAGGCAGCGCATTATTCCTGGGGTGGACTACTCTGCCCCTGAATCTCCTCTCAAACTCTGAGGCGGGAAGACCTCTCACAAGTCTGTGTACAGGCTAGTTAGCGTAGGGCTGGGCAATATGTCGGATTAATGTGATTAATTCGAATTTATGTTTTAGCGCGATGTTCCAAATGCCTGTATCACAGGAATTGAGGTTTTAATATTTTTTGTTTTTGTTTTTATGAGCGTTTGTCTTTTTGGTCTTGTCTCCTTCCCTCCTGTGCTGTCTGCACTGTGCACCTTCCCACTCGTACACAGACACCAAGCCCCTCCTGTGCTGTCTGCACTGTGCCCCTTCCCACTCGTACACAGACACCAAGCCCCTCCCCCTGCCCTCACAACAACAAAGACTAAAAAGTAACTTCTTCCTCTCTGACAACAAGTAGTTTCAACTCGCCATTTGCATTTGAGGTTTGGTCCAACAGAATCGGTCATATGGACACTGAAACTCATTGAGACATTAATTTACTATAATAGAGGAGAAGTTAACCTTTCTAATGATACCCTTTTTATGTCTCAACTCCTAAAATTGCGCGAAGAGCAGACCCTACTAAAACAGGAGTATCAATGAACATTGCTTGAGAGATTGCTTATATGAGACCTGTCTTAATTTTCTATAATGCCTGCTATAAGAGGTTGGTCATTATTAGTGAATGTGCATTATGCATGGTTCTGGTTGAATTTGTAACCAAAAGGGCATTTTCATAGACAGACTTGAAAGCCAGATAAGTGATTATTGCAAAAAAAGCAGGTAAAACTTTTTTGATAAAAAATAATACAATTATTATTGGGTCTTATGGTTGTGGAAGGCTTATATTTAGCCTAGGTAAAATGTCACAAGTCCTAAATTCATTATATTATTGCTGACTGTTTGAAATGCAGTGTATTTTACCTTTAATTGTACAACAAAGCTTATTTAGAGTAAACATTTGTTAAAAATTGAGATATATATTGTGAATGCCCATAAGTTTGAAAAAATGGAGATATGATTTTTCTCTGAGATATGGCCAAGTCCTACGTTAGCATAGGAGTAGAAGTCAACTCAAACATACAACAGTAGGCACACTGGCCTTCAATCATCTATATTATGACAACCAGTGGTTTTCCACATCCAAATGGACCGTTATCTTTATTTCTAGCCCCTGCTCGCTCTGTTTTTATCAGCCACTAAAGGTTTGCTTTGGATCTTATTTTGTATATGGACCAACTTGCTGTGTTCTCTCTGTGTTTTCTCTCTTATGCTGTAAAGTTAACAGACTTTACTTTGTATATGCGTGCAAGAGTGTGTGTGTTGTCAAGTGGCTGTCAAGTGTGTATATATATATATTAATATTTAAAGGTCTGCTGTGTCTTCTTTACTCTGCAGTGTTGGGACTTGGGAGTGTTTTTTAGTTAGGGTAGACGTTTCATAGTTAGTTACCCCTATTAGTGCTGTCTGTCCCTGATTGGCCTGATGCTTGACTGACGTCTCATTTGGCCTATAGGGTCGGGGATGGTTCAGCACGGGGGCGGGCTTTGCACAACCCTTTTATCGCTGTATGTCAAATGAAAAGCCAACTAAATAAAAGGAAGGGCAATCAGATCCCTGGCTTTTAGGTCAGTCACGACGATGTTGACCAATCAGCAGTCTGAACTGACCGAACACCACTATGATCCTCCAGTCCCACTGCTGCGTGTGGGCGTTTGTGTGTGTGGGCGTTTGTGTGTGTGTGGGCGTTTGTGTGTGTGTGGGCGTTTGTGTGTGTGGGCGTTTGTGTGTGTGTGGGCGTTTGTGTGTGTGGGCGTTTGTGTGTGTGTGTGTCGTAGTTTGTAAAGTAAGGGGATGTTGTCACATTGTAAAACTGTGGCTACCTGCAGCATACATCTCTCTTTTTTCTGTGTGAGAGTTAAAATCTCTCTTGGTGTGTGTCCTGCAAAGTTATGTTGCTGTTGGAGATGTTGCAGAGAGCAGCTCATTAGGAAGACTGACTGAGGGTGAGACAGGACTGTCTGTCTGGTGTCTATAGATACTAAAGAGATCTGTGTCGTCAATACCTAACCCCAGACAGACAGACAGACAACCCCACCGACTGTGGCTATCGATCTCTGTAATATGTTTACATGTTGTTCTATCTTCCTCAATGCTACAAGAAATCAACCTCTGTAACAGGCAGAGATCATTATTAATATCAACAGCTTTCCACACGCTAAAGTTACCCTGGATCATATCAATGTGACTGGCTTGCTATGGCTTTTACATACCCGTGTTAATTGTAACCTAACCACTGACGGACCACAGACAATGTTCATGAGGAGGAACATAGTGCACATAACGTTTTAAGGTTGGGCCCTGGTCAAAATTAGTGCACTATATGGGAAATAGGGTGCCATTTGGGACGTATCCTAAATCACCTGTGGTGTGAATAGTGGTATCCTCTAATGCAGAAGAATAGTGGGTGGGTAGGTAGGTTGGTAGGCCATGTGAGGTGGAGGCCCTAAGTCCTCACGGAGAGAAGATGTCATTTGTCACTGGGACAGATCAGCCAAGCTTAGTGTTTTGATTTAACAACTGTCTGCTGTAGCCAATCAATCAACCCCAAACTGAGATAGTATCTCCTCATTGGCCGAATACGTCAGGTGACTCAAATTATGTCATCCTCCATTTGTGTCTGCGTGTTGAGTGTTATTTTATATCAGCCAGATATATGATTTGAAAGTCTCTGTGGCATTCCCCATTTGATACTTCATGAATGTTGTTCACGCACTTGACCCCTGCACATCGAATTACTACAGTCCCAAAACTGATCCGAAGTTCTGATTTGATATGGGTCAACCCTGTAAGAATAGTTCCTACAGTGTGTATTGTGTTGTATGTCATTCCATCTGGACTATACTGGTGGTCCTGTTGTTATTGCTGCTTGGACAGCTGCTACTCTCTCTGACTCAATCCGAGTCCCATCCTCCACCGCCCGGCGCCAGCCTCGCCATTCCCTGACATTTACTGTTGTATCACACAGTCCCGTGTGTAATGATGATGATCCAGCCATCTGTCAGAGGGAAGTCAAGTGTCCGTTTCCCTGGTGGAGTCATTCATCTCTAGCCCTGGGCTGTTGGCTGCTCCCATCCCAGCACACACACCACACCACACCACACACAAAGCAATTTCAGCCAAACAAAATACTACCTACTCCTAGTCTGGGCCCATCACCTCCAATTTTCAGCTAGACCCCCCCCCGTCCCCCGTCCCCCGTCCTTCTCCCTCTCTCTCTCTCTGTTAACCCTGTGGGTAACCTCCACCCTGGACCCGCCAGTGCTTTAACCTCACTAGATCTCTACAGACTGAGATCCATACAGTATGTGTTTTTATTGTAGACACTGTGTGCAATGTGTTAAAGCCCAGAGCGGTGTTAGGGCTGTCTGTGTTGTTATGGCTGTCTGTGTGCAGAGACCAATGCCACTGAACTGAGGGAAGAGGAGACTGTTGACTTCATATGATGGACTTGACTCCCCAGGGTTCGGAGCAGTATTTTAAAGGGTATGTGAGATCCTGTGTGTGTGTACAGCGTGTGTTTGTGTCTGAAGAGTGTGAAGGAGAGGGGAGTGAGTTTCTGTCTGAAAGGGGTTAAGAGAGATTGCTAGAGGAAAGCCAGTGCAATATCTTTTTATTTTCTATTGTGGTAAACGCATGTTGTTGTTAATCCTACCTTATCATAATAATAAAGTTTTTTATATATATATTTATGGTCTTTTGTGTGTTTTATGCTTGACTGTTATTATTCTTAATATTAATGTGTGAGTGCAGTATGAGCTGTGGCACGTCGTGGATCTCTGGCATGAGATAAATAAGAGCTCTTCATTTTAACCAAAATTATCAACAATGCTGTAAAACAAGGTATTGTCAGGCATTTGACACAGGCTTTTTACATTCATATAAATTATGTTTTACAGTATCTGACATACACTACATTACCAAAAGTATTGTGGGAAATTATTCTCTTATATTTTAGATGTGCTGTTAGCTTAATAAGAAAGCATTAATGATTAAACATAAAAGGTTTGTGCTGTATTGATATAGACTGTTTAATATAACAAGCTGTGATTAATGTGAGGAATGTTAGGGAGTAGGGTGAGACAGACTTGTGATTCTCACATACACACACACTGCCTCTTTGTTAAATCGCTCAAGGACAAACTGTGTCTATGGGTGCTGACTCTCTGGACAAGCTGCAGATAACAACTTACACCTGGCAACAGTGAAGCGCCAAGGGACTGGGACCAGCCTGTGCGCCAACGATAGGCTGAGTAAGTCTAAACCACGCTCAGTCTCTACTCTGATAGGCCAGCAGGGAGCGGGAACTATCTCTGTCAGAGTATTTAAAGAAGAACTTATAACAATGGACCAGTTCTCTGTCTGCCCTGACCCGTATATACGAACATCATATTTACCATTGAAGTGTTTTGCATTAATTAAAATACTAGTCTATTTTAGAAGACGTGTATTGACCTCTTTTTGTTCCAATACCAGATTTGAATTGACGCAACTTATCAATTGGTGACCTCCGACTGTGATCTGGTAAAGGGACTTCGCTGGGTATTGTCCGGCCCATTGGACATCTCTGTCATTGGACAGTGTGTTTCACAAAGAGTACGGACTACTAAAAATAGGTAAGCAGACACCTATTGTTATATAACTGAAGTTCTGCACATTGGCTTTATCCAAATTAATTTTGTGAAACACCTGTTTGATGTAAGTGAACTAAATTATGAATTATTATGAGTAGATAAGCACCATATTGTGACATGCAAACCTTTGGTGAATGTGATGTTAAACCATGGTACCATAGAGTATTGTTCTACCGGCAAGGTCCGTAACTGCGGGGGTACGGCTAGGATCGGAGAAAATACTGAAATCCCCAGGCTAGGACCACCAGGGGTGGGAACTGTGGGATATAGGGAATTATTGGTCTAAAAGTGTTGCGCTACTGGCAAGGATCGTATCTATGAGGGTACGGCTAGGATCAGAGGGACACTTACAATTTTAGATAGTGTTGCGCTATCGGCAAGGTCCGTAACTAGTACGGCTAGGATCGTAGTAGCACTTTAAAGTACACTATAGTGTTGCGCTTCGGCAGGGAGTTGTACTTGGGGGTACCGCCCAGATCGGAGGAGCACTTTAAAGTATAGGGTGTCGTATGCATGAGAGTGCGAATGATCCCAGTGTAATAAAATAGTGTTTGCAGACGAAATAAAAGAGTGAATGCGGGTTACTAAAATTAATAAACCTGTATATTTTGATAGAAAACTAATTAGGAATTAAAGACGTCTGTGGCTGTCCAAACTGTATAATTTGTGAATAACTATTGGGTTTGTGGTTGTTTTAACCTGTATAATTTGTGAATAACTATTGGGTTTGTGGTTGTTTAAACCGTATAATTTGGGAATGATAATTGGGAATAGATATACTAAGGTACAGAAATTAAAATAAAACGTATTAAAAGTGAGAAATAGAAACTTGAACCTAACATTTTTAAACTTTTAGAATAGAAATTAAAAGAAGGAAGCGTCGTGTACATTAATATGGCAGGACACACAGAGGCGGAACGAGTGCTGAAAGTACTGAAGTCCACCCTTGAAACAAAAGGAGGGAGGGGCTAGAGACAGCGAGAGTATGGCTTTTGGAGAGTCAGGAAAGACTAAGAAGTGATTTGTGTAGATTAAGAATTGGCTAAAAACACCACGAAGCGATTATTTGAGTGGTACCTATACATTTCTAACGATATATACGTATGAACTTGCTCACCCGAACGTAGACGTACATCATGGGTGAGAAAGTAGAGAATATTTACATTTGCATTTTTGGTCATTTAGCAGACGCTCTTGTCCAGAGCGACTTGCAGGAGCAATTGGGGTTGAGTGCCTTGCTCGGGGGCACATCGGCAGATTTTTCGCCTGGTCGGCTCGGGGATTGGAACCGGCGACCTCTTGGTCACTAAGCTGCCTGCCGCCCCATATGAGTTTAAGGTTGTGCCGTTGTTTGATCATGTGATAAGGTTTAATGGGTAATCGGACTATAATTAATGTGGTTATAGAAGTAATGTGTAAATAGTAGAGAGCAAATAGAGGGTTCCATTGAACTATTATGTTTTGTTGGGCATTTCAATGGCATAAGGTGAAATCTGTGTGTATGAGTGAATTCAACGGCTGGTATGGGTGGTGACCAGATACTACTGAGTTTTTGGTTTGTTGATGTTGAATGGAAGATTTGTAGCATGGTTGGGGTTAAATAGAAAGACTCACTTATTCAATAGGGAATGGGTGTAGGGAGAGAGAGTTTTTACGTGTATTAAAAGTTGAATTAGATAGCTTTAGAAGTATTCTAGATAGGTCTATGAAAATATGTTACAAGTACGAATGACATTATTTCCTAAGAAGGAAGATGGTTAGGGCAGGTCCCCGCGCCTTCCCCGTTGTGTAGGAAGGAGAAAGGGGAGGGGTGAGAGATAGTTCAAATGATAGGAATATCATTAAATGTATGCTTATCAACGATAGCAAGTATCTGTTTTATTAATTAGGGCCTAATCAGAGAGAACAGTTAAAGAAATTGAATAGCGAACTGAAATGGCGATAGAGCTGTGAAAATTATTTAAGTTGAGGACAAAGGAAAATAATTTATGATTCTAGTTCCCGGGTAAAAGGGTTGTACTTGCTTGACTAGATCGAGCAGACGTTTTAATAGTTGAATGAAAAGCATTTCTTTGACGAAGTCTAATGATTATTACTTTATTCGATAGGTTGCTTAACACCAGTGGTGTATGCAAATAGTTGGTGAATTCTAGAACGATAATTTATTTTCGTTACGGGGACCAGGGGATGCAAGTAGCTTTAGCTATTATGCTGAGGGAATAGCATCAACCTATAGTGGGTTATAGATTTGTTAAATAAACAAACTTATATTTTAAACTAAAGTAATGCAATAGGCTACAATTATAACATTATCAGAAAAAGGCACAATTTAATGTGAAATAGTTATTACAATTATTATTAATAGTTATTACAGTTATTTTCATTGATCCAGTAATGATAGAAGGATAGCAGAGGAAAGGCAAGGGATTAAATCTCATTTAGGGAAAGAGGAAGAGTATGAAGATATATTAGGGAGAAAATACCATTAACTGAGGGATATAAAAAGTTTAGCTGAAAAAGACAACAGGAATAATTTACCTTACACCCTAATATAGACATTAGTTGGTTTAGATAAACTATCAGCTGAAATGAAGAGCATGGCTGGAATGGACGGAAACGGACTGTTCTCCTGGTTGGGGGAGTGGTTTGGTAAGTTCGCATCATTGGTGGTTACTGGATTTCTGACCCTAGTAGTTGTGTTTCTAATATTAATGTGCTGTACTGCCTGTGTAATTCCTTGTCTGAGAAAGTCTGTTACAGATGTCGTGCATACGGCTGGTATGATGCCCCTCCTAGGGGCTCAAGAAGGAGATGCAGACACTGAGATGGGGTTGACAAAGGATGACCCTTGGTGAGGTGGTGGAGTGACACCCTAAAGGGTGTCTAAAGGGGGCCAAAGGTTACTTCCCTGTTTATGTTTTATGCTTTATTAATCAAGTTAACCATTGTGAATGTTTGTCTTTCCTTATGTGAAGGTTTGAAGTTCCTGGGTGGCTGGTAGCCAACCTAGTACAAGTTAGGTGTAGATGGAAGGACTGAGGGTTTTATTTTGTATTATCAATATTGCCTATTAATAAAAGTGTGATTCTTTTTGTTTGTATTGTATTTTAATGAGTGACACCCTAGTGGGTGTCAAAAGGGGGAATCCTACATTTCCCTGAAATTTCTTCTTTTGGGTTTTCTTCTTTTGGGTTCACACCCAGAGGGTGTTGTTAATCCTACCTTATCATAATAATAAAGTTTTATATATATATTTATGGTCTTTTGTGTGTTTATGCTTGACTGGGTTTTATAACTGAGATAGCATCGGTTTTATCTCTGATATAGCACGGGTTTGATCTTTGATATAGCATGGGTTTGATCTGTAATATAGCATGGGTTTGATCTCTTATATAGCAATGTTTTGATTTCTAATATAGCTTGGGTTTGATCTCTATTATATAATCTATTTGATCTCTTATATAGCATGTGTTTGATCTCTAATATAGCATGGGTTTGTTCTCTAATATAACATGTGTTTGATCTGATATAGCATGTGTTTGATCTCTAATATAGCATGGGTTTGATAACTAATATATCATTGGTTTTAGCTATCATATGGCATGGGTTTGATCTCTAGTAAAGCATTGGTTTGATCTCTAATATAGCATCGGTTTGATTTCTAATATAATATGGGTTTAAATTCACATATCATGGGTTTGATCTCTGATATAGCATGCATTTTATCTGTAATATAGCCTGGGTTTGATCTCTGATGTAGCTTTGGTTTGATATCTGATATAGTATGGGTTTGATCACTAATAAATCATGGGTTTGATTTGTAATATAGCATGTGATTGATCTCTAATATAGCATGGGTTTGATCTCTAATATAGCATGGGTTTGATCTCTAATATAGCATGGGTTTGTTCTGATATAGTATGGGTTTGATCTCTGATATAGCATGGGTTTGATCTCTGATATAGCATGGGTTTGGTCTCTGATATAGAATGGGTTTGATCTATGATATAGCATCAGTTTGATCTCTAATATAGCATGGTTTGATCTCTGATATAGCATTGGTTTGATCTCTAATATAGCTTCGGTTTGATCTCTGATATAGCATGGGTTTGATCTCTGATATAGCATGGGTTTGATCTCTGATATAGCATGGGTTTGATCTCTGATATAGCATGGGTTTGATCTCTAATATAGCATGGGTTTGATCTCTTATAGCAAGGGTTTGATCTCTAATATAGCACGGGTTTGTTTCTAATACAGCTTGGGTTTGATCTGTAATATAGCTTGAGTTTCATATCTTATATAGCCTGGGTTTGATCTCTGATATAGCAGGGGTTTGATCTCTGATATAGTATGTGTTTGATCTCTAACATAGCATGGGTTTTATCTCTAATAAAGCATTGGTTTTATATCTGAGATAGCATCGGTTTGATCTCTATTATAGCATGGGTTTGATTTCTAATAAAGCATGGGTTTGATTTCTGATATAGCAGGGGTTTGAACTTTGATATAGCATGGGTTTGATATCTAATATAGCATGGGTTTTATATATAATAACGCATGGGATTGATCTCTAACATATTATGGGTTTGCTCTCTAATATAGCATTAGTTTGGTCCATGGGAGAACTACTGCCCCCTCTCATTGATGTTCAAGGCCGACCACAGTACTGCACGCGTTTTTAGCAGAAAACATCTTAGTGTAAATAAAATAATATTTTCGAAGACAATCATGGTACCAATAATTGCTTGTAATACATCATATGCATGTCCCTGAACCAATTATTTTAAAATCGCACAC
The DNA here is from genome assembly GCF_964263955.1 of Coregonus lavaretus. Taxonomy (NCBI): domain Eukaryota; kingdom Metazoa; phylum Chordata; class Actinopteri; order Salmoniformes; family Salmonidae; genus Coregonus; species Coregonus lavaretus. Next base: position 58,884,035 of record NC_139993.1, on the reverse strand, counting down.
AGAAGAAGTTATAAGGATGATTGATTTGCTAATGGCAGCCTGCAGTACACCGGTCGACCTTCAACTTGAGTTACTCAATGAGAGAGGGCACCTCTAAGCTAGCCACTTCCTGGAGTAGCTCAAACTGCTCTGTTATGTCTTGTCTGCTATGTTATGTCTCCACGAGACGGCATTTGTCTTCAATGCGCTATTGAGTCTTCAGATAGGAATTCATGGTGTCATGTGGTCAATGGCTTAGCCTGAATAAAATATTTATTAAATTGATTTTTTTTGTCACTGGCATTCACACAATACTCCATAATGTCAAAGTGGAATTATGTTTTTTACAGAATGTTTACTAATTACTTAAAAATGAAAAGCTTAAATGTCTTGAGTCAATAAGTATTTAACTCCTTTGTCATGGCAAGTCTAAATAACTTCAGGAGTAAAGATCTGCTTAACAAGTCGCATGGACTCACTCTGTCTGCAATAATTCTGTTTAACATGATTTTTTTATGACTACCTCATCTCTGTACTTCACACATTCAATTGTCTGTAAGGTCCCTCAGTCGAGCAGTGAATTTTCAAACACAGATTCAACCACAAAGACCAGGGAGGTTTTCCAATGACTCGCAAAGAAGGGCACCTATTGGTAGATGGGTATAAAAAGAGAAGGCATTGAATACCCCTTTGAGCGTGGTGAAGTTATTAATTACACTTTGGATGGTGTATCAATACACCAAGTCACTACACAGATACAGGCGTCCTTCCTAACTCAGTTGGTGGAGAGGAAGGAAACCGCACAGGGATTTCACAATGGTGATTTTAAAACCGTTACAGAGTTTAATGGCTGTGATAGGAGAAAACTGAGGATGGATCAACAACATTGTAGTCACTCCATAATACTAACCTAATTGACAGAGTGAAAAGAAGGAAGCTTGTACAGAAAACATTTATCCAAAATGTGCATCCTGTTTACAACAAGGCACTAAAGTAATACTACAAAAATGTGGCAAAGCAATTCACTTTTTTTCCTAAATACAAAATGTTCTGTTTGGGACAAATCCAATACAACACATTACAGAGTACCACTCCTCATATTTTCAAGCATAGTGGTGGCTGCATCATGTTATGGATATGCTTATAATCATTAAGGACTGGGGAGTTTTTCAGGATAAAAATGAAACGGAATGGAGCTAAGCACAGGCAAAATCCTAGAGCAAAACCTGGTTCAGTCCGCTTTCCACCAGACATTGGGATATGAATTCACCTTTCAGAACTACAATAACCTAAAACACAAGGCCAAATCTACACTGTAGTTGCTTACTACGAAGATAGTGAATGTTCCTGAGTGGCCGAGTTACTGTTTTGACGTAAACCTACACTACATGACCAAAAGTATGTGGACACCTGCTCGTCGAACATCTCATTCCAAAATCATGGGCAGTAATATGGAGTTGGTCCCCCGTGTGCTGCTATAACAGCCTCCACTCTTCTGGGAAGGCTTTCCACTAGTTGTTGGAACATTGCTGCAGGGATACTGATGATGGGTGACTATGCATGGCTCGCAGTCTGCGTTCCAATTCATCCCAAAAGGAGTTAGATGGGGTTGTGCAGGCCTGTCAAGTTCTTCCACACCGATCTTGACAAACCATTTCTGAATGGACATTTTACATTGACATTTTACTCATTTAGCAGACGCTCTTATCCAGAGCGACTTACAGGAGCAATTAGGGTTAAGTGCCTTGCTCAAGGGCACATCGACAGATTTGTCACCTAGTCGGCTTGGGGATTAGAACCAGCGACCTTTTGGTTACTGGCAGAATGCTCTAAACCACTAAGCTACCTGCTAGATTTACTGCAATTACATTTTAAAAAATACTACTTCCTCATTTGTAGAAGTTCTATGACCAATTCGATCTGTATCACAGGAACCCCCATCAATATGACTTAGTAATCTAATAACCTGAGCAACTCATCTGCAATGTAGGTGACCTGGAACATGGCCAATGCCTCTTGGTGTTCTGAAGAATAAAAATAAGTCAGATTTTTGACATCTTCCTGTAATGCCCATATCATACATTCTACATAGCGAAGTCTTTGTCTTACTGATTTTGTTCATTCATTGGTCATGAGTCATGACAAGAGACCACAGCATGCTGGAATGATATGACATCGCAAAGGAATCATCCATGGATGATTCATCATGGACCTCACTTTGTGCACTGGGGCATTGTCATGCTGAAACAGGAAAGGGCCTTCCCCAAACTGTTGAAACAAAAGTTGGAAGCATAGAATCGTCTAGAACGTAATTGAATGCTGTAGCGTTAAAATTTCCCTTGACTGGAACTAAGGGGCTTAGCCGGATCCATGAAAAACAGCCCCAGACCATTATTCCTCCTCCACCAAACCTTGCACTTGGCACTATGCATTCGGGCAGGTAGCGTTCTCCTGGCATCCGCCAAACACAGATTCGTCTGTCGGACTGCCAGATGGTGAAGCATGATTCATCAATCCAGTGAACGCGTTTCCACTGCTCCAGAGTCCAATGGCAGCGAGTTTTACACCACTCCAGCCAATGCTTGGAATTGCGCAAGGTGATCTTAGGCTTGTGTGCGGCTGCTCGGCCATGGAAACCCATTTCATGAAGCTAAAGACGAACAGTTCTTGTTCTGACGTTGCTTCCAGAGGCAGTTTGGAACTCGGTAGGTAGTGAGTGTTGCAACCGAGGACAGACGATTTTTACGCGAGGCGCTTCAGCACTCGGCAGTCCTGTTCTGTGAGCTTGTGTGGCCTACCACTTCGCGGCTGAGCCGTTCTTGCTCCTAGACGTTTCCACTTCACAATAACAGCACTTACAGTTGACCGGGGCAGCTCTAGCAGGGCAGAAATTTGACGAACTGACTTGATAGAAAGGTGGGATCCTGTGACGGTCCCATGTTAAAAGTCACTGAGCTCTTCAGTAAGGCCATTCTACTGCCAATGTTTGTCTATGGAGATTGCATGGATGTGTGCTCGATTTTATACACCTGTCAGCAACAGCTGTGGCTGAAATGGCTGAATACACTCATTTGAAGGGGTGTCCACATACTTCTGTAAATATAGTATATCAAACTGAAAAATCACATCAGTAATTTTACCTACAATGAATGGACATCAGTGGCTCACTCAGAGGCAGTCAGATGGAAGATGAAACTGTACTCCTGTCCCTGCCACTTTGATAGATTACACATACGTCTCTTTTACCAAGGTAGCACTCTCACGTTTTCTGCTCGGGAAAATCTCACTTAGAAAACCGAATAAATGCGATCAAATTGCACTTTCTTGCGAAGCGTTAGATTTTTAAGCCATTTGTCCAAATCATGTCCACTGTCCTGAGAGTGGTAGAAAAGTGACAGTAAATGATCTCATTTTCCCCCTTTTCTCTCGCTCTTCATCAGTAAAGTGGCCTGCAGTCCGTACTGCTCTCTAATGGCTCTGTAAATAGACAGTTCTGGGGGTTAGACGGTTTCTCTCTCGCTCTCTCTCATTCTCTCTCTCTCTGGGAGATTTCTGGCCTCTTAAAGAGCGACTGCTCCTAAAAACCAACTAATCCCTTTGAAAACGGCCTATGTGGCATTGATATGAGTCAAAAACATTTATTAGAATGTCCAAATTGACTACAAAAGATAAATAGGATCATTTTGGTCATAAAGTCAGTCTCGTCTAAAACTGAGTTTGGAACCTCAGTGCGTCACAACGAGTAAATGACGGTTGTGTTTGGATTATAATTGTCAACCAATCGCCCCTCCACCTACTTCGCTTCCCTTCATTGAATGGGGCTCCGTTGTTTCATCGCCCCCAACGCGTTCAAAGGTCACGGCTGTTTGAATGGGGCTCCGTTGTTTCATCGCCCCCAACGCGTTCAAAGGTCACGGCTGTTTGAATGGGGCTCTGTTGTTTCATCGCCCCCAACGCGTTCAAAGGTCACGGCTGTTTGAATGGGGCTCCGTTGTTTCATCGCCCCCAACGCGTTCAAAGGTCACGGCTGTTTGAATGGGGCTCCGTTGTTTCATCGCCCCCAACGCGTTCAAAGGTCACGGCTGTTTGAATGGGGCTCCGTTGTTTCATCGCCCCCAACGCGTTCAAAGGTCACGGCTGTTTGAATGGGGCTCCGTTGTTTCATCTCCCCCAACGCGTTCAAAGGTCACGGCTGTTTGAATGGGGCTCCGTTGTTTCATCTCCCCCAACGCGTTCAAAGGTCACGGCTGTTTGAGACTGAAAAGCTCTAGCTGTACAGTGGGGAGAACAAGTATTTGATACACTGCCGATTTTGCAGGTTTTCCTACTTACAAAGCATGTAGAGGTCTGTAATTTTTATAGGTACACTTCAACTGTGAGAGACGGAATCTAAAACAAAAATCCAGAAAATCACATTGTATGATTTTTAAGTAATTCATTTGCATTTTATTGCATGACATAAGTATTTGATCACCTACCAACCAGTAAGAATTCCAGCTCTCACAGACCTGTTAGTTTTTCTTTAAGAAGCCCTCCTGTTCTCCACTCATTACCTGTATTAACTGCACCTGTTTGAACTCGTTACCTGTATAAAAGACACCTGTCCACACACTCAATCAAACAGACTCCAACCTCTCCACAATGGCCAAGACCAGAGAGCTGTGTAAGGACATCAGGGATAAAATTGCAGACCTGCACAAGGCTGGGATGGGCTACAGGACAATAGGCAAGCAGCTTGGTGAGAAGGCAACAACTGTTGGCGCAATTATTAGAAAATGGAAGAAGTTCAAGATGACGGTCAATCACCCTCGGTCTGGGGCTCCATGCGAGATCTCACCTCGTGGGGCATCAATGATCATGAGGAAGGTGAGGGATCAGCCCAGAACTACACGGCAGGACCTGGTCAATGACCTGAAGAGAGCTGGGACCACAGTCTCAAAGAAAACCATTAGTAACACACTACGCCGTCATGGATTAAAATCCTGCAGCGCACGCAAGGTCCCCCTGCTCAAGCCAGCGCATGTCCAGGCCCATCTGAAGTTTGCCAATGACCATTTGGATGATCCAGAGGAGGAATGGGAGAAGGTCATGTGGTCTGATGAGACAAAAATAGAGCTTTTTGGTCTAAACTCCACTCGCCGTGTTTGGAGGAAGAAGAAGGATGAGTACAACCCCAAGAACACCATCCCAACCGTGAAGCATGGAGGTGGAAACATCATTCTTTGGGGATGCTTTTCTGCAAAGGGGACAGGACAACTGCACCGTATTGAGGGGAGGATGGATGGGGCCATGTATCGCGAGATCTTGGCCAACAACCTCCTTCCCTCAGTAAGAGCATTGAAGATGGGTCGTGGCTGGGTCTTCCAGCATGACAACGACCCGAAACACACAGCCAGGGCAACTAAGGAGTGGCTCCGTAAGAAGCATCTCAAGGTCCTGGAGTGGCCTAGCCAGTCTCCAGACCTGAACCCAATAGAAAATCTTTGGAGGGAGCTGAAAGTCCGTATTGCCCAGCGACAGCCCCGAAACCTGAAGGATCTGGAGAAGGTCTGTATGGAGGAGTGGGCCAAAATCCCTGCTGCAGTGTGTGCAAACCTGGTCAAGACCTACAGGAAACGTATGATATCTGTAATTGCAAACAAAGGTTTTTGTACCAAATATTAAGTTCTGCTTTTCTGATGTATCAAATACTTATGTCATGCAATAAAATGCAAATGAATTACTTAAAATTCATACAATGTGATTTTCTGGATTTTTGTTTTAGATTCCGTCTCTCACAGTTGAAGTGTAACAATGATAAAAATTACAGACCTCTACATGCTTTGTAAGTAGGAAAACCTGCAAAATCAGCAGTGTATCAAATACTTGTTCTCCCCACTGTATGGATTGACCAACTATGGTTTGAATGCCCTGCCAAAGGAACCTATCTTGCGGAATGATATATAATATATGCCTTTTATCCAAAGTGACTTACAGTCATGCGCACATACATTTTATGGGTGGTCCTAGGAATCGACAGTGTTGCCGACTTTGTCGCTATATTTAGCGAGTTTTCAGACCCCTCTAGCGACACCTTTTCAAAAAAGCGACTAGCGACAAATCTAGCGACTTTTTCTGGTGTTATCGGAGACTTTTGGAGACTCTGACGTGAAAGCACGTATCGTTCTTACTCTTCTCAACGAGCAGCGGGTGCTTTGTTACCCCCGTCCCAAAGCACTCACAGGCGGCCCAGTCCTCGCGCTGCAGTCAGAGCAGGAGATGTTCACCCCTCCGCATCCAGACTGCAAATGAATCGCGCATGCGGGAAGCCGCCGCTGGCTGATCCCGCCCTGGCTTACATTCAAGGCGGGATGTAAATGTAGGGTGTTTTTTACTCACTTTTTGTCTCTCCTAGGACGTTATTCCTCTCCTACAGCGTCCATCACAATTACATGCACATGGCCAATTATGCAAATTAGGTGATGACGTCATTTAGCGACTTTTAGGACAGCCAATAGTTCCTTTCCTTACTGAGGAGTAGGCAACACTTGGAATCGCAACCACAACCCTAGCGATGCAAGCGCCATGCTCTAACCACTGAGCCATTCAGGACCACAGGAATAACTGGAATAACTGGTTGGAGTTCGTTGGTCCCAAGTGGTGGTGAATATACCGGTAGCTAGACCATAGACTGCTGGTTATGTATATTTTGATCATCATTACAACTCGGATTTGGCTTGGAAACACGATAACATTTCAATTGAAGGCAAATAATTCATAGCAAAACCTTTTGTCATGATTGTGATGTCGCCAGATTTACTTTAGATGCAGTATAACTTTAGCCAGCTAACTAAGATTAAGGGGACCACCATATTTTAGCTAGCTAATATTAACATTGCTAGCTATTTTTGACTAACTTTGCTTGTAACAGTAATGGTAACATTGTCATCTCTCTAAAGTAAATTTGACGACATCATAATATGGCAAAGTTGTTTCCTACTCATTACTTGCCTACTTTATCAATGTCATCGTATTTCCATGCCACTCTAAGTTAGTGTAATTTAGACGAAACAGTCACATTAGCCTCCGAGTTGCAACCCATGTCAAGGGCACAAATAAATATTGGATGCAGCTATGGTGGTACCAGCTAACTCATGTCTGTCCACAACAGTGTACTAACTAGCAGCAACAAACTCAAACCAACCCAGGTCCTTAGCAAAACATTTCACAGTTAGTTGCATAGTGCAGCGTTTCCCAACTCCGGTCCTCGGGTATTCCCAACAGTACATATTGTTTTTGTTGCCCTGGACAAGCACACCTGATTCTACTTGTCACCTAATCATCAAGCCCTTGACAAGTTGAATCAGGTGTGCTGTACTTGGCCTAAAACAGAGCGGCACGTCTTGCTCTTCATTGTAATCAGAGGGCTGATATAAATACTATGCATGCCAGTCTCTCTTGGCTAAGAGTTGAGGAGAGACTGACTGCATCACTTATTATTTTTATAAGAAACATAAATGTGTTGAAAATCCCTAATTGTTTGCATAGTCAACTTACACACAGCTCTGACACACACACTTACCCCACCAGACATGCCACCAGGGGTCTTTTCACAGTCCCCAAATCCAGAACAAATTCAAGAAAGCGTACAGTATTATTGCATGGTTCAGTAAACCTGGTTTCAAAAAACAGATAAAGCAACACCTCACGGCACAACGCCTCTCCCCTATTTGACCTAGATAGCTTGTGTGTATATATTGATATTGATATGTAGTGTTAGAAATTGCGTAATTTAAATCTGGTATTGGAATAAGAATCAAGAGATCTTCAATCCAAGCTAAATGTATTATATGCAAAATGTATGTATGATAAGTATGAAGGTTCGTATATACGGGTCCACTGAAATACCACGCAGGGCACTCAGAGAACTAATCCATTGTTACAGGTTCTTCTTCAAATACTCTGACAGAGATATTTCCCACTCTCTGCTGGCCAATCAGAGTAGAGACTGAGCGTGGTTTAGACTTACTCAGCCTATCCGTTGGCGCACCGGCTGGTCCCAGCCCCTTGGCGCTCCACTGTTGCCAGGCATCTAGTTGTTTTGCAACTTATCCAGAAAGTCAGCACTTTTTTGCAGTACTCATGTCCTTGGACGGTTCACAGATCACAAAGAAGCAGTGTAGTCTAGTATTTTGAGACACAAGTTCTTATCTCATCCTACCCCCCTAACGTTCCTCTGTAGCTCAGCTGGTAGAGCACGGCGCTTGTAACGCCAAGGTAGTGGGTTCGATCCCCGGGACCACCCATACACAAAAATGTATGCACGCATGACTGTAAGTCGCTTTGGATAAAAGCGTCTGCTAAATGGCATATTATTTATTATATTATGAATCACAGCTTGTTATGTGAAACAATTTATATCAGTACAGTACAAACCTTCTATGTTTTAATCACCAATGCATTCCTTCTAAGCTATCCATCACATACAGATCCAATTATGAGAAAATAGAACCCCACAGTAGGCTACGTGTGCCTTTTTTATTTATTTATTTATTTGTATTATTGATGTAGTTCTGTCCTTGAGCTGTTCTTTTCTATTAGTGTTCTGTATTATGTCATGTTTCATGTTTTGTGTGGAACCAAGGAAGAGTAGCTGCTGCTTTTGCAACAGCAAATGGGGATCCTAATAAAATAACAAATAACACACAAAAAAACTTGAGGACCGGAGTTGAGAAACACTGTAACGTCGTCACCGGACTGAATCTAATCTAATCTGGAGCCAGTCAGTGTACATCTGTAAAGCATAAAATTAGCTTTCAAACTACATTATTTTTCAAGCTATGTTTATAATTGAGGGATGATGACAATTGTTGACCCTGTTTTTCTGTTAGACAAAGTGCCCAGTTGGGTGCCAGACTGATCCCCTGGTCATGAACGGATGCCGGGACCTACCAGAAGGAGCAAATGTTGGTGTCAAAACATGTCCAGCAATGTGATCGCAATGGTTTAGCAACCTCCCAAAATAATTTTATTCACTGTTCACTTGCTATTTTCACAGTTTTTCAGGCAAGACCTCAGAATAAGTGTGTTATGCGACACATTTCTCCTCCGTTGTTGCCAGTCTCCCTCGACTCCTATGAAAAGGACACGCCATCATGAGGCCTCTGATAGTGACCCGAGTTACTGCCCTGATGACACAGACGGCTTCATCAACAACAACAGGTAATGTGTGTTGTGATAAACTAGTAGGCTAATTCCCCAGCCAAGCAGATACAACTAGTAGAGTCAAAAAATTGTTTTAATGCTATTTACCACTTGGCAGTCTATTACAGTATATCACCCTGTCACAGGCCCTCCCAGTCAACACCACCTCATAATATTGCCTGCTGCAGTTGTTTGAGAGATGTCCAGTTTGCTGCAGAACATGCAGCACAGAGAAGACCAGCAAGGAGGCCCTTATCAGCATCATGCAGACATGCCCTCGCTGTGAGCGTTCCTATGAATGGAACCTTCACCTGTCAGCGGCAACAGCTTTCACAGGCTCATCATTTGTACAAATACAGAAGGTAACCCACTTCATCACTTTGATACATTTGATAACCCAATTGTGAAACATAATTTATGTAAACTGACATTATTTGTGGCTTATTTTCTACTTATTAGATGCATTTAATGTCCAGGGCATAACCTAGCCTAAAGTGAAATAGAAAGGTTGGTTTCACCAGGCTAATAATAAACACCATTGCTAATGTAATCAGTGCTCTCTATGCAGGGTTGGAAGTCCAGCACTGTTCCCTGCAGCTCGGAGGAGTGTGAGAGGGGGTTTAGCAACATTAACCTTATCATCACACCAACGAGATCTAGGATCCAAATTCACTGTGTGTCTGCCTTGGTGTTCATAAAACTCCACAGACCCCCTTCTTGCGCAGTGGAACCTAGAACGATATGTGACCACTTGGTTAGTGGTGCCTTCAGAAAGTATTCACACCCCTTGATTCTTTCCACGTTTTGTTGTATTACAGCCTGAATTTAACATTGATTACATTGTGATGTTGTGTCACTGGCCTACGCACAATACCCCATAATGTCAAAGTGGAATTATGTTTTTCGAAATGTTTACAAATTAATAAAAAATGAAAAGCTGAAATGTCTTGAGTCAATAAGTATTCAACCCCTTTGTTATGGCAAGCCTAAATACGTTCAGGAGTAAACATTTGCTTAACAAGTCACATAATAAGTTGCATGGACTCACTTTGTGTTTAACATTATTTTTGAATGACTACCTCATCTCTGTACACCACACAGTCAAACAGTGAATTTCAAACACAGATTCAACCACAAAGACCAGGGAGGTTTTCCAATGCCTCGTAAATAAGGGCACCTATTGGTAGATGGGTACAAATGTTTTTTTTTAAAGCAGACAGTGAATAATCCTTTGAGCATGGTGAAGTTATGAATTACACTTTGGATGGTGTATCAATACACCCAGTCACTACAAAGATACAGGCGTCCTTCCTAACTCAGTTACCGGAGAGGAAGTAAACCGCTCAGGGATTTCACCATGAGGCCAATGGTGACTTTAAAACAGTTACAGAGTTTAATGGCTGTGATAGGAAAACACTTAGGATGGATCAACAACATTGTAGTTACTCCACAATACTAACCTAATTGACAGAGTGAAAAGAAGGGAGCCTGTACATAATTCAAATATTCCAAAACATGTATCTTGTTTGAAACAAGGCACTAAAGTAATACTGCAGATTAAAAAGCAATTCACTTTTTGTCCTGAATGTTATGTTTGGGGCAAATCCAATACAACACATTACAGAGTACCACTCTCCATATTTTCAAGCATAGTGGTGCCTGCATCATGTTATGGGTATGCTTGTAATCGTTAAGGACTGGGGAGTTTTTCAGGATAAAAAAGAAACGTAATGGAGCTAAGCACAGGCAAAATCCTAGAGGAAAACCTAGTTCATTCTGCTGACACTGGGAGATGAATTCACCTTTCAGCAGGACAATAACCTAAAACACAAGGCCAAATCTACACTGGAGTTGTTTACCAATAAGACAGTGAATGTTCCTGAATGGCCGAGTTACAGTTTTGACTTAAATCTACTTGAACATTTATGGCAAGACCTATTATGCACAATCCAAGTGTGGAAAGCTCTTGGAGACTCACAGCTTTAATCGCTGCCGAAGGTGCTTCTACAAAGTATTGAGAAATATATGGCAAATAAAAATCAAATGGGAGGGGTTGAGTGGAGCTGAAGGGTGGGACAAAAAATAAAGCACATATACAGGGCCGTCTGAAGTTTGTCAATGAACATCTGAATGATTCAGAGGAGAACTGGGTGAAAGTGTTGTGGTCAGATGAGACCAAAATCGAGCTCTTTGGCATCAACTCAACTCGCCGTGTTTGGAGGAGGAGGAATGCTGCCTATGACCCCAAGAACACCATCCCCACCGTCAAACATGGAGGTGGAAACATTATGCTTTGGGGTGTTTTTCTGCTAAAGGGACAGGACAACTTCACCGCATCAAAGGGACGATGGACGGGGCCATGTACCGTCAAATCTTTGGTGAGAACCTCCTTCCCTCAGCCAGGGCATTGAAAATGGGTTGTGGATGGGTATTCCAGCATGACAATGACCCAAAACACACGGCCGAGGCAACGAAGGAGTGGCTCAAGAAGAAGCACATTAAGGTCCTGGAGTGGCCTAGCCAGTCTCCAGACCTTAATCCCATAGTAAATCTGTGGAGGGAGCTGAAGGTTCGAGTTGCCAAACGTCAGCCTCGAAACCTTAATGACTTGGAGAAGATCTGCAAAGAGGAGTGGAACAAAATCCCTTCTGAGATGTGTGCAAACCTGGTGGCCAACTACAAGAAACGTCTGACCTCTGTGATTGCCAACCAGGGTTTTGCCACCAAGTACTAAGTCATGTTTTGCAGAGGGGTCAAATACTTATTTCCCTCATTAAAATGCAAATAAATTTATAACATTTTTGACATGCGTTTTTCTGGATTTTTTTGTTGTTATTCTGGCTCTCACTGTTCAAATAAACCTACCATTAAAATTATAGACTGATCATGTCTTTGTCAGTGGGCAAACGTACAAAATCAGCAGGGGATTAAATACTTTTTTCCCTCACTGTATAAGATGGAAGTAGAAGCCGAAGTGTTTTTGTTCATTAGTTTACTCCAATTAGGGGAGGGGTGGTAGGGTTAGGGGAAAATAATAAAGGAAAATATATTTTAAAAATAGGGCAGAACAGCCAGTAAGTCAAAGTGCAGCAGCAGAGTTAGCCACAGGTTTGTGCAGGGTTGGTGGTAGCGAACTACAGTACCAGTCAAAAGTTTGGACACACCTACTCATTCAAGGGTTTTTCTTTATTTTTACTATTTTCTACATTGTAGAATAATAGTGAAGACATCAAAACTATGAAATGACACATATGGAATCATGTAGTAACAAAAAAAGTGTTAAACAAATATAATATACAGTTGAAGTCGGAAGTTTACATACACCTTAGCCAAATACATTTAAACTCAGTTTTTCACAATTCCTGACATTTAATCCTAGTAAAGATTCCCTGTCTTTCATCAGTTAGGATCACCACTTTATTTTAATAATGTGAAATGTCAGAATAATAGTAGAGAGAATTATTTATTTCAGCTTTTATTTATTTAATCACATTCCCAGTGGGTCAGAAGTTTACATACACTCAATTAGTATTTGGTAGCATTGCCTTTAAATTGTTTAACTTGGGTCAAACGTTTTGGGTAGCCTTCCACAAGCTTCCCACAATAAGTTGGGTGAATTTTGGCCCATTCCTCCTGACAGAGCTGGTGTAACTGAGTCAGGTTTATAGGCCTCCTTGCTCGCACACACTTTTTCAGTTCTGCCCACACATTTTCTATAGGATTGAGGTCAGGGCTTTGTGATGGCTACTCCAACACCTTGACTTTGTTGTCCTTAAGCCATTTTGCCACAACATTGGAAGTATGCTTGGGGTCATTGTCCATTTGGAAGACCCATTTGCGACCAAGCTTTAACTTCCTGACTGATGTCTTGAGATGTTGCTTCAATATATCCACATAATTGTCCTTCCTCATGATGCCATCTATTTTGTGAAGTGCACCAGTCCCTCCTGCAGCAAAGCACCCCCACAGCATGATGCTGCCACCCCCGTGCTTCACGGTTCGGATGGTGTTCTTCGGCTTGCAAGCCTTCCCCTTTTTCCTCCAAACATAACAATGGTCATTATGGCCAAATAGTTCTATTTGTGTTTCATCAGACCAGAGGACATTTCTCCAAAAAGTACAATCTTTGTCCCCATGTGCAGTCTGGCTTTTTTATGGCGGTTTTGGAGCAGTGGCTTCTTCCTTGCGGAGTGGCCTTTCAGGTTATGTCGATATAGGACTCGTTTTACTGTGGATATAAATACTTTTGTACCTGTTTCCTCCAGCATCTTCACAAGGTCCTTTGCTGTTGTTCTGGGATTGATTTTCACTTTTCGCACCAAAGTACGTTAATCTCTAGGAGACAGAACGCGTCTCCTTCCTGAGCGGTATGACGGCTGCGTGGTCCCATGGTGTTTATACTTGCGTACTATTGTTTGTACAGATGAACGTGGTACCTTCAGGCATTTGGAAATTGCTCCCAAGGATGAACCAGACTTGTGGAGGTCAAGAAATGTTTTTCTAAGGTCTTGGCTGATTTCTTTTGATTTCCCCATGATGTCAAGCAAAGAGGCACTGAGTTTGAAGGTAGTCCTTGAAATACATCGACTGGTACACCTCCAATTGACTCAAATGATGTCAGTTAGCCTATCAGAAGCTTCTAAAGCCATGACATAATTTTCTGACACAGTCAACTTAGTGTATGTAAACTTCTGACCCACTGGAATTGTGATACAGTGAATTATAAGTGAAATAATCTGTCTGTAAACAATTGTTGGACAAATGACTTGTGTCATGCACAAAGTAGATGTCCTAACCGACTTGCCAAAACTATAGTTTGTTAACAAGAAATTTGTTGAGTGGTTGAAAAACGAGTTTTAATGACCTAAGTGTATGTAAACTTCCGACTTCAACTGTATTTGAGATTCTTCAAAGTAGCCACCCTTTGCCTTGATGATTACTTTGCATACTCTTGGCATTTTATCAACCAGCTTCATGAGGAATGCTTTTCCAACAGTCTTGAAGGAGTTGGCTGCTTTTCCTTCACTCTGCGGTCCAACTCATCCCAAACCATCTCAATTGGGTTGAGGTCAGGTGATTGTGGAGGCCAGGTCATCTGATGCACCACTCCATCACTCTCCTTCTTGGTCAAATAGCCTTTACACAGCCTGGAGGTGTGTTTTGGGTCATTGTCCTGTTGAAAAACTAGGACACCTTCGCCCCCAAAAAACTCAGATAATATTTTTATTTCCCTTTTGACACACATTTTAATCACATCAGGGGAAATCCAGAATATCAAAAGTGTCACACAAGCATGAAGATGGCGTGCTTGAGAGGAGGTGTTCATGCTGGAACCAATGGGATTTGTCGGGTTATAAAGTCAGTTATAATGTCGGGTGGTTTCATTGCGTCCAATGGCAGTGTCCTTGATAAACTAACACAAGGAGCCACTTGTGGATTTGACAGCTCTGACGCCACCTCCGCCACTGCCAAAACAAACACTATGCAGGTGTCGGCTAGTGCGGATCTGATTGAATCTAGCCCTTACCCAGTGAGCACTAGACATTGAAAACATGTCCTTTCGACGTATCTTCAACCAAAAATACACATTTTCAATGTATTTTGCTCATAGCGTAGTCTCTTACTCATTTAATTACTCTCCTTCCTATCTCCTCCACTCCCCTCCCTCTCAGATCAGGAAGCCACAGTCCTGTCTTTGATCAGTCTGACAGTTCCATCTCTATTAGAACATGGTTCTTCACTGGAGGGACTGAAGGCAGCAGCCTTGGGCCACTGGATCTCAGCAGCACCACTAATAGAAGAGTTCCAGCTTAGAATTCTACTCACAGACAAACACACACACATACAGACACACATTTCACCTGCCAGCAAAGAGCTGTGTGCTGCTAACTTCCAGGTTGAGTAGAGGCAGAAACAGCCTTGAAATGTCTGTGTGCGAGTGTGCTAGGGATAGATATATTCTCAGTGTGTGTGTCCATGCTTATCAATAATTCAACAAGACTAGAACTCAACATCCCAATCTCTCGCCTCTGGCTTCTCATACGGTAATGAAGGCATAACTTCTACAGGCATAACAAATCTACTGGGATACATTTTATATTCTCTCTCCCCACTCTCTTTTTTTCTCTCTCCCGCTCTCTCTATCTCTATTTCTCTCCTTCTCTCTCTTTCATCTCTCTTTGCCATTGACTTTTTAGTTCCCCAAAAATCCTGTTGTTTTTTCTTTTAATTATCCACCTTTTCATTAGTTTTTTCTTCCTTCACAATATTTATTTTTTATTTGTTTTGTCTTCATCTCCCGAATGTCTCTCAGTCCCATCAGATATAAAGTCAGAATAAGATAGAAAAACCCTCTCCATCACAGCAGTGTTAGTTCCTTTGTCTTGTCTGGCCATCTCATCTCAGCCCATATTTGTGGTGGAGAAGGGTGGAGCATTGTGCTGACTGGGCATCGCGATCGTTACCTCTCTCTGTTATTTTAACACTGATGTGGTGAATTGGTCTCTCTCCCTCATTTTATCAATGTCAGTCACTGCTCAAAAAATCTAGTATTGAATTACCACTAGGAACGGGTGAATTGTGAGATTGTCAGAATGTAAATTATCCTATTAAACCATGGGAGGGCAGTGTTTGATTAGATTAGGACCTACTCTGAGATCTCTATTAATGAAAGCTGATGGTTGTAGACTTTACATGCGTGTTATGTTTATTTTATAATTTTTGTGTTAGTCATCTGTGATTTTTAATGAGTTGATTTTTAAATGTGTACATTTTTTATTTATTGCCTCAGTGCAATAGCATTTATTGAACATATGTTTTCAATATCAATATAAAGTGGATCAAGGTCCAAAAATCTAATCAGACTGGAGTTAAAGTTTTAAAACAGGTCAAATTACAAATAATAAGTCTACTCTTCTGAACCTAAATATACCACCTGCAAAATGTAACATCAAATCTGTCTAACAATCTACATAATATACACCCCTTCAAATTAGTGGATTCGGTTATTTCAGCCACACCCATTGCTGACAGGTGTATAAAATCGAGCACACAGCCATGCAATCTACATAGACAAACATTGGCAGTAGAATGGCCTTACTGAAGAGCTCAGTGACTTTCAACGTGGCACCGTCATAGGTTGCCACCTTTCCAACAAGTCAGTTTGTCAGTATGGGATGATTTGGAACGCCGACTGCGAGCCAGGCCTAATCGCCCAACATCAGTGCCCGACCTCACTAATGCTCTTGTGGCTGAATGGAAGCAAGTCCCCGCAGCAATGTTCCAACATCTAGTGGAAAGCCTTCCCAGAAGAGTGGAGGCTGCTTTAACAGCGAAGTGGGGACCAACTCCATATTAATGCACATGATATTGGAATGAGATGTTCGAAGAGCAGGTGTCCACACACTTTTGGTCATATAGTGTACTTCCCCTAGTTGACATTTGGAGAGTGAGCAAAAAAAGGATTTAATCAACATTGTTTCCACAACATTTCAACAACAAATCTATGTGATGAAGTTGAATCAACGTGGAAAACTGATTGGATTTGCAAAAAGTCATTGACGTAAGGGATTTTTTTTTTTTTGCCAACTTTTAACCTAAATCCAATGACACAGTGACAGTTTTTTGTTGATTTCATGTTGAATTCACTTTAGTTGATGAGTCAACCAAATGTAAATCAAAACTAGACGTTGAGCTGACGTCTGTGCCCAGTTGGTTGCACCAAACCTCTGAAGTCATTGTTCACAACTCAAGTCATTAATTTCAAGCAAGCACCATCCTGTACAACAGAACATTAAGTTAAACTCTCAGAGGTGAACAAAGAAAGGCAGCTTTCCATTCACTTGTTACATTATGATCCCAATGCACACTGCAGTATACCTTTCTGATGCTCCATCTCCACCAAACCAAAGGGAATAATTCAAGCTTAGGAATCCTTTTGGTATATATGCTGAAGTCTTTCATTAAAGCCATATTCTAAAGGGGACCATTTTGAATTCCGTTTAAAGACATATATCTTACATTTCAAGAGGAAAATCCTTCCGATGGGTCAAAGACCAAGTTTAGTGGCATTAAAATGCCATATCAAGTCCTCTACTGAGTGCATGTTAAATGGGTGTCCTTGTTTCAGAGAGGTGAAGTACTGATTTTACATAAATATTCCGCAATACACGGTGTCATGGTATGGAATCGGATAAAAGATCATGGAACTCCTACACTTGCATGCTGAATGCTCAAATAAAGTATATTGGACTATTCTGAAGCTTCTTTTTAACACGGTGGCCCCCTGTGTGGGAGATCTAAAGTAAATGTGATTTGCTGTGGGACGAGATCCAGAGGGTTCCTCCAACCTTTGAACTCTACTGAAATATTTAGAGTATGTATAGGGAGTGAAGCAGGTGTCCTAGATTTAATCTGAGATGTTAGTTACATCATCACGCACCCTTTGAGTGCTTTCCAGTGGGGGGAGCATAGCACAGCATGGTGTATTGGCTGCTGTGGGTTTTGACTGCTGAGAATACTTCCTTTTTAGCCTACTGCCTGTCAGAAATGTATGGTTATATGCCAGTTTATGAAAAAGTTTTGCTCTCTGTTGGCAGATTACACAGAATATTTGATATGCTTCTCGACTGGCACTCATGGAAATTTGGCAATAGCGGCAACAAATATACGAAGAGAGAGGTTGGCCTTTGATCACCAGGAGTTCTCTGTGGTTCTTTTGCTTGGAAAACTCTTTCTCTTTCTCCCTCTATCTGACTATCTCTCCCTACATCTATCTGAACCTCTCATTTTCATTCCCTGCACCCCATCTCTTTCTCTCTTTCTTGCGTACAGACATGGAAAGTAAACAGTGTATCCTTATGCGAGACCTCATCAATCGATCAAATGTATTTGTAAGTCGCTTTGGATAAAAGCGTCTGCTAAATGGCATATTATTATTATTATTATTATTATAATCATTTCTACAGCAACAATTGTCACAAAGTGCTTTACAGTAACGCATGCTTCCATAACTCTGTACCCACAGGCACAGGGCACAGGTAGGAGGGTGAGTGTGGCAGATACAGTGGTTGTTGTAGAGACGGTTGTTGGGTTTAGCAGTTTGTGTAGGTGTCATCTACTCTAGTTTTGCTATGGCAACGACTGCAATATGGCAACGACTGCACTATGGCAACGACTGCACTGACAGGTTGAGTTCAAACGGTGAGTTCTGGAATGCTGCTGGGTTCTGATGCCAGCACGTGGGTTCTGGAATGCTGCTGGGTTTTGATGCTGGCAGTGTCTATGGGAAATACATTGAACAAAAATATGAACGCAACATGCAACAATTTCAGTCAATTTAAATAAATAAATGATGCCCAAATCTGTGGATTTCACATGACTGGAAAACAGATATGCATCTGTTGGTCACAGATACCTTTAAAAAAAGGTAGGGTGTGGTTCAGAATCCAGTCAGTAGCGCGACAGAATTGTGTGCAGATCCTTGTGACATGGGGCTATGCATTAGCATGCTAAAACATGAGGTGATGGCGGCGGATGAATGGCACGATAATGCGCCTCAGGATCTCGTCACGGTATTGCCATCAATAAGATTGCCATTGATAAAATGAAATTGTGTTTATTGTCGGTAGCTTATGCCTGCCCATAGCATAACCCCACTGCCACCATGGGACACTGTTCACAACGTTGACATCAGCAAACAGCTCGCCCACCTGACGCCATATGTCTGCCATCTGCCCGGTACAGATGAAACCGTTTTTCATCCGTGAAGAGCACACTTCTCCAGCGTGCCAGTGGCCATCCAGGGTGAGCATTTGCCCACTGAAGTCGGTTACAACGCTGAACTGCAGTCAGCTTAAGACCCTGGTGAGGACGACGAGCACACAGATGAGCTTCCCCGAGACGGTTTCTGACAGTTTGTGCAGAAATTCAGTTTCATCAGCTGTCCGGGTGGCTGGTCTCAGACGATCCTGCAGGTGAAGAAGCCGGAGGTGGAGGTCCTGGGCTGGCGTGGTTACACGTGGTCTGCGATTGTGATGCCGAATTGGACGTAATGCCAAATTATCTAAAACAACATTGGAGGCGGCTTATGGTAGAGAAATTAACATTCAATTCTCTGGCAACAGCTCTGGTGGACATTCCTGCAGTCAGCATACCAATTGCACGCTCCCTCAAAACGTGTGACATCTGTGGCATTGTGTTGTATGACAAAACTGCACATTTTAGAGTGGCCTTTTGTTGTCCCCAGCACAAGGTGCACCTGTGTAGTGATAAAATAATATGCCATTTAGCAGACGCTTTTATCCAAAGCGACTTACAGTCATACGTGCATACATTTTTGTGTATGGGTGGTCCCGGGGATCGAACCCACTACCTTGGCGTTACAAGCGCCGTGGTCTACCAGCTGAGCTACAGAGGACCGCAATCATGCTGTTTATTCAGCTTCTTGACATGCCACACCTGTATTATCTTGGCAAAGGAGAAATGCTCACTAACAGGGATGTAAACAAATTTGTGCAAAACATTTGAGAGAAATAAGCTTTTTGTGCATATGGAAAACTTCTGGGATCTTTTATTTGAACTCATGAAACATGGAACCAACACTTTACATGTTGTGTTTATATTTTTGTTCTGTATTTATTGTAGTTACTTGTGATGTGTAAAGACAGAATAGATAGTCATGTATTGTATGAAAAATGTATGCCCTCACTAACTGTAAAATGACTTATATGTAAATGTAGACAACTCCAAAAACACTGTCTCAATCATGGTTACTTTTCTTTATGCCTGCGCTGTTCTAGTCTACAGCATGTGAAGGGTGCTGGACTCCTGAAGCTATACAGACCCAGCTATGCCAGTGTATAGCCAGAGGTCCATAGTTTGTAAAATTCCCCTCCACAGTGGCACAGGGACTATTAAGTCTATTTGTTAAATATTTACTCTAGTGAGGATGTATGGGGTGTAATCTGAAGCCGGATGTATGCTGGGACCACTAATCCTAAAATGACCTCAACTAAGGATTGTTAGGGCACGGGGCCAAGACATAAAGTAAGCCTAGCTGACAGCCATACAGTGGATCATGGGTATGCATATGTCAGAACACCTACAGTGCTTCAGAAAGTATTCACACCCCTCGACTTATTCCACATTTTGTTGTGTTACAGCCTGAATTCAAAATGGATTAATTCAATGTTTTTCACATGTTTTTAGAAATCTTTGCAAATGTATTGAAAATGAAATACAGATATCTAATTTACATAAATATTCACACCCCTTGAGTCAATACCTGTTAGAATCACTTTTGGCAGCGATTACAGCTGTGAGTCTTTCTGGGTATGTCTCGAAGAGCTTTGCATACCTGGATTGTACAATATTTGCACATTATTCTTTAATGAATTCTTCAAGCTCTGTCAAGTTGGTTTTTGATCATTGCTAGACAGCCATTTTCAAGTCTTGCCATAGATTTTCAAGCAGATTTAAGTCAAAACTTTAACTAGGCCACTCAGGAACATTCAGTGTTATCTTGGAAAGAAAATCCAATGTATATTTGGCCTTGTGTTTTAGGTTATTGTTCTGCTGAAAGGTGAATTTGTCTCCCAGTGTCTGTTGGAAAGCAGACTGAACAAGTTTTTCCTCTAGGATTTTGCCTGTGCTTAGCTCTATTCCGTTTATTTTTATCCCCCCAAAAAACTCCCTAGTCCTTGCCAATGACAAGAATACCCATAACATGATGCAGCCACCACCATGCTTGAAAATATGAAGAGTGGTACTCGGTGTTGTGTTGGATTTGCCCCAACCATAATGCTTTGTATTCAGGACATAAAGTTAATTTCTTTGCCACATTTTTTGCAGTTTTACTTTAGGGTGCATGTTTTGGAATATTTGTATGTACTGGCTTGCTTCTTTTCACTCTGTAATTTAGGTTAATATTGTGAATTTACTATGTTGTTGATCAATCCTCAGTTTTCTCCTATCACATCCATTAAACTCTGTAACTGTTTTAAAGACACCATTGGCCTCATGATGAAATTCCTGAGCGGTTTCCTTCCTCTCCGGCAACTGAGTTAGGAACGGCGCCTGTATCTTTGTAGTGACTGGGTGCATTGATACACCATCCAAAGTGTAATTAATAACTTCACCATGCTCAAAGGGATATTCAATGTCTGCTTTTTTTTTTTTACCCATCTACCAATAGGTGCCCATCTTTGCAAGGCATTGGAAAACCTCCCTGGTCTTTGTGGTTGAATCTATGTTTGTAATTCACTGCTTGACTGAGGGACCTTACAGATAATTGTATGTGTGGGGTACAGAGATGAGGTAGTCATTCAGAAATCATGTTAAACACTATTATTGCACACAGAGTTAGTCCATGGGATTTATTATGTGACTTGTTAAGCACATTTTTACTCCTGAAATTATTTAGGCTTGCCATAACTCCTGAGTGGCGCAGTGGTCTAAGGCACTGCATCGCAGTGCTAACTGTGCCACTAGAGATCCTGGTTCGAATCCAGGCTCTGTCGCAGCCAGCCGCGACCGGGAGACTCATGGGCGGCGCACAATTGGCTCAGCGTCGTCCAGGGTAGGGGAGGGAATGGCCGGCAGGGATGTAGCTCAGTTGATAGAGCATGGCGTTTGCAACGCCAGGGTTGTGGGTTCGATTCCCACGGGGGGGCAGTCTAAAAATGTATTCACTAACTGTATGTCGCTCTGGATAAGAGCGTCTGCTAAATGACTAAAATGTAAATAACAAAGGGTTTGAATACTTACAGACTAAAGACATTTCAGCTTACATTTTTTAATTTTATTTGTAGAAATATCTAAACACATAATTCCCCTTTGACATTATGGGGGTATTGTGTTTCGGCAAGTGACACAAAAACTCCATTTAATCTATTTTAAATTCAGGCTGTAACAGAACAAAAAGTCAAGTGGTGTAAATACTTTCTAAAAGCACTGTATCTGTCCTGGTGACCTTTGCCCTCTCCCCTTTCTTCATCTTTCCTACTCTAAACTCTTCATGCTCTAACATACATCACAGATTTAGGTTGCAAGGTCTCAGTACTACCTGTAGTGTCGTACTGGGCACACCATGTCATTTCAATCTGGACATTTGGGTAAGATTTGGTTGAGACGTTAATCAATGAGATTTCAACATTTATTCACCCACTCAAAAAAACAGCCAGAAGTTATCAATGTGTTATCACTATGCTTTCAACAATCTAAAAGCACAACCAAATTCCAATGGAAAAGCAATGTCTGACTTTTGGTTTAGTTGTCATCTTAAAGTGTTATCACTGCGCTTTCAACCATTTAAAAGCACAACAAAGTTCAAATGGGAATACAATGTCAGATATTTTGAATATATACAACAACTTAATGTGTTATCACATTAACCAAATGGCCTGGATTGCAGTTGAGATTACATTAAAAGTACATGGTGCAAGTGATCAGTGCTGTTTAAGATTCTGCACAGATTATTACAGCAATTGTGAAGATCTCCACAGACCTGCGACCTTTGCATGCTGTTTTGAACATGCACACTTTCTATGATTACATAAGAAGACATTTATTGTTACAGTAACCTCAAAATGTGGCCATGGATGTGTTACTCATTTTAAGGTTGAATAAATACTGTTACATTAGTTTGTAAAATAGCCTTAACTTTAGGCTATTAACTGTATTACAAAAGTAATATTGAATTGTTTTTGATTGACAACCAAATATCAACATTTAAAGGAGATCTAATGCTTGGATAGTTCCATCTGAGCCACTGGCTTTAACTTTTATTTTAGTAATTTAGCAGACGCTCTTATCCAGAGAGACTTACAGTTGTGAGTGCATACATTTTCATACTGGTCCCCCGTGGGAATTGAACCCACAACCCTGGCGTTGCAAGCGCCATGCTCTACCAACTGAGCCACACAGGACTGTTGGAGATGTGAATCCAACATATAATTTGTTAACTTGTCGACAAGTTAAATAGGCTATTTACTGTGTTGCAAAAGTAATATTGAATTATGTTTGTTTGTCAACACAACCATTTATCAACATTTGAAGGAGATATATATTCTGCTTGGATAGTTCCATCTGTGCCGTTGACTTAGTCTGGCTTTAATTCCAGTTTGTCTACAAATTAATAATTAATATGTTCAATTTCCATCTCAACCATTGATATGTTGGATCTCCAGCTCAACCAAAAATCAAAGTTAAAGAATAGGACTAAATCAAACAATTCTTTAAATGTTTGATTTCATTTAGTCCTATTCTTTCCCTTTTGTTTGAGATGGAGATGTAAGTCCAACATGTTTATTATTAACTTGTAGATTACTCCAGGTTCTGTCGTAGCCGGCCTCGACCAGGAGACCCATGGGGCGGCGTACAATTGGCCCAGCGTCGTCCAGGGTAGGGGAGGGAATGGCCGGCAGGGATGTAGCTCAGTTGGTAGAGCATGGCATTTGCAACGCCAGGGTTGTGGGTTCGATTCCCACGGGGGCCAGTATGAAAAAAATAAATAATAATGTATGCACTCACTAACTGTAAGTCGCTCTGGATAAGAGCGTCTGCTAAATGACTAAAATGTAAAAAATGTAAATTACATTTGAAATCAACCAAAGCTTGAAACCCTAGGCCTACAGTGGCTTGCAAAAGTATTCACCCCCCTTGGCATTTTCCCTATTTTGTTGCCTTGGGGGGGGGGGGTTGTATCGTTTGATTTACACAACATGCCTACCACTTTGAAGATGCAAAATATTTTATGTTGTGAAACAAACAAGAAATAAGAAAAAAAAACAGAACTTGAGCGTGCATAACTATTCACCCCCCCCCCCCCCCCCCCCCCCAAGTCAAAACTTTATAGGGCCACCTTTTGCCCATTCTTGAAGGCAAAACTGCTCCAGCTCCTTCAAGTTGGATGGGTTCTGCTGGTGTACAGCAATCTTTAAGTCACACCACATATTCTCAATTGGATTGAGGTCTGAGCTTTGACTAGGCCATTCCAAGACATTTAAATGTTTCCCCTTAAACCACTCGAGTGTTGCTTTAGCAGTATGCTTAGAGTCATTGTCCTGCTGGAAGGTGAACCTCCATCCCAGTCTCAAATCTCTGGAAGACTGAAACAGGTTTCCCTCAAGAATTTCACTGTATTTAGCGCCATCCATCATTCCTTCAATTCTGACCAGTTTCCCAGTCCCTGTGTTCTCGGGGTGATGAGAGGTGTTGGGTTTGCGCAATACATAGAGTTTTCCTTGATGGCCAAAAAGCTCAATTTTAGTCTCATCTGACCAGAGTACCTTCTTCCATATGTTTGGGGAGTCTCCCACATGCCTTTTAGCAAACACCAAACATGTTTGTTTATTTTTTTCTTTAAGCAATGGCTTTTTTCTGGCCATTCTTCCGTAAAGCCCAGCTCTGTGGAGTGTAAGGCATAAAGTGGTCCTATGGACAGATATTCCAATCTCCGCTGTGGAACATTGCAACGCCTTCAGGGTTATCTTTGGTCTCTTTGTTGCCTCTCTGATTAATGCCCTCCTTGCCTGGTCCATGAGTTTTGGTGGGCGGCCCTCTCTTGGCAGGTTTGTTGTGGTGCCATATTCTTTCCATTTTTTAATAATGGATTTAATGGTGCTCCGTGGGATGTTCAAAGTTTCTGATATTTTTTTATAACCCAACCCTGATCTGTACTTCTCCACAACTTTGTCCCTGACCTGTTTGGAGAGCTCCTTGGTCTTCATGGTGCCGCTTGCTTGGTGGTGTTGCAGACTCTGGGGCCTTTCAGGACAGTTGTATGTATACTGAGATCATGTGACACAGATTGCACACAGGTGGCCTTTATTTAACTAATTATGTGACTTCTGAAGGTAATTGGTCGCACCAGATCTTATTTAGGGTCTTCATAGCAAAGGGGGGTGAATACATATATACACACCACTTTACCGTTATTTCTTTTTGAGAATTTCTTGAAACAAGTTATTTTTTTCATTTCACTTCACCAATTTGGACTATTTTGTGTATGTCCATTACATGAAATCCAAATAAAAATCCATTTAAATTACAGGTTGTAATGCAACAAAATAGGAAAAACGCCAAGGGGGATGAATACTTTTGCAAGGCACTGTATATGTATTGTCTATTTTTAGTTTAACCCTGGGTTGAATTGAAACAATAGCTGTTGATGACTTTGGTTACATTTCATTTGCTCTCTTAAACCTTTGGATTGACTTTGACCTTTCATTAATCATTGGCACATTGGTAGAAGTCAGTGACAAATATCAAAGCTAAGCAGGGCTTGGTTAAACACCTTGATGGGAGACCAAAGGGTAGCTGTAGATAAATCAACTCTCCAGTAGGAAGTTGTTGTTTTTTTGTGGATATGTTGAAAATTGGTTACCATGATGACATATTCCGGTGGTTGAAATGCTACCCTCAAAATAACAGTTTACGTTGATAACTTTTTGAAAATCCTATGTATTTTCCACGTAGATTCCACGTCACAATAAATTGACGAATTATATTGAAACAACGTTGATTCAACCGGTTTGTGCCCAGTGGGGTAACTGGACCACCTGGATCATCTGAAGCTACCCAGCTATAATCCTGAGATGAGGGGTGAATAGATCATATCCCCATCTCCAGAATGTTTGACTGTGTAGGCTACTATTACCATATGTCCAATTAGTGATGTCAGAAACGCCACTTGGGTTTTATTTTAAATGGCAACGATGAGTTCTGATTTGGAGGAGGGTTCTCCCACGAGACGGTAAGTCCCAAAAGAGTGTGTGAAATGAATGTATTAAATATTAATGTCATGTCTAATATGTATATATTTATACTGGGGCACAGAGAGGGATCTATTATTCACACACACATACATTCTCTCTCTCTCTCTCTCTCTCTCTCTCTCTCTCTCTCTCTCTCTCTCTCTCTCACTCTTGCTCTCTAACTCGCTCTCTCTCTCGCTCTTGCTCTCTCTCTCTCTCTCTTGCTCTCTAACTCGCTCTCTCTCTCTCTCTCGCTCTTGCTCTCTCTCTCTCTCTCTCTCTCTCTCTCTCTCTCTCTCTCTCTCTCTCTCTCTCTCTCTCTCTCTCTCTCTCTCTCTCGCTCTCTCGCTCTCTCAGGTTATGTTAGGAGGAAACATTCACCTATTGACACAGGGTTATGTTGGGAGAAAACATTCACCTATTGAGAAAACATTCACCCCATGACACAGGGTTATGTTGGGAGAAAACATTCACCCCATGACACAGGGTTATGTTGGGAGAAAACATTAACCTATTGACACAGGGTTATGTTAGGAGAAAACATTCACCTATTGACACAGGGTTATGTTGGGAGAAAACATTCACCTATTGACACAGGGTTATGTTGGGAGAAAACATTCACCTATTGACACAGGGTTATGTTGGGAGAAAACATTCACCTATTGACACAGGGTTATGTTGGGAGAAAACACTCACCTTTTGACACAGGGTTATGTTGGGAGAAAACATTCACCTATTGACACAGGGTTATGTTGGGAGAAAACATTCACCTATTGACACAGGGTTATGTTAGGAGAAAACATTCATCTTGGGTATTGAACCCACACCACCTTCACTGGTGGACTAATCCCTCTGGGGATCTCAGCTACAAATCAATTAGTCTGCAGATCAATGGGCCAATCAATCAGTCAATTGATCAGCTGGGCTAATCAGTTAATCAATATATTACTCTACACCAACCAATTACCTTTTTAAATAGTCATCTGTACAATGACAGTGTGCTCTGTATTTTAGGTTTGCAGACTCACTGAATTAAAATAGGCTACACGTTAAATCAGTTGCTGTCTTCAGAACAACTATTCCCTAGATATTAAGGAATATTTAGAAGAATATTTCGAAGACGTTTTTATCGTTGGTAATGTATTCGTATAGGCTTGGAAGGCTAAAGAGAGAGAATGGTTGCAGACTGGAACACAGCCATGCTGAGAGTTGAGTTTATAGAAAAAGTCCACCCAAAAACTATCTTCTGGTATTTCTTTCATTAGTCCATTGTTGATATAGTCCCAAAAATGTTTTGCTTGTCAGCAATAAAGTTTTCAAGATATATAACTTTCAAAATACAGAAATACAGCCAGTATGATGCATTTTGCATAATATGATGCTTCGTTTTGCATCATACCGGCTTTATTTCTGTATTTTGAAAGTTATATGGGTTTGTCCATATTGACTTAATTTAACTCCAGTCCCTAAACCCTATTCTCAAAGGGTCATGGAAAGGATCATTCCTCACTTAGTCTGACCCCCTTTTCCCACACAGAAAAGTATTATATTTCTAGGTTTTCCCAGTCATCCCCAATCCCCAATCCAAACTCCAAGTCCTCCTAATGGTCTTCCAATCTGGGGTGGCCAAGACATCAGCTCCTGTATCCTGATGAGGCAGATTAGGACTAGGGATAAACAGGGAATGAGGTGGGTTGAGGTGGAATAAACAGTAGAGAGGACTATAAATGTTGATGTCACTCAATCCTCAATAAGCAGTTCAATGTGATCGTCTGAGTTATGGGTTGTCCCCCCACTATCTGGGTTTTATGAAGTATCACAGCACTAATTTAGGCTGGCTGTAATTCTCTGTTCTAGAAGAAGGAGCAGAAACAGAAGAATGAAAGGATGTTCAGTGAATATGCTGCATTGGGATGAATTTGACTCCACAGTACTGCTGTGCTGCATTTTACAAATCCAGTTCTGTTCCATGCCATATGGGGCAATGTTATACTATAACATAATGCAACATTAAGTAACATTGTATACCCTTCAGAGCAGTTATTTTATTAGACTGCACTACAGACACAGTTATAAATCCTACCTTCACCCTGTATCCCCTGTAGAGAGTGTGTGTATAGCCTATGTAAAGATCAACTAGTCACCCAGTCAAAGTCTGTTCACCCTTCAGTCCACCATGGATTTACATTTTAGTCATTTAGGTGAGACAACCACATTTCACAGTCCTAGTAAGTACATTTTTCCTCAATAAAATAGTTATCAGCAAAGTCGGTGCTAGTAAGAAAAAACAAATGTGAGTGTTAGGGCTCGATTAAATCCATACCACGGAGACCTTGGGGTGTAGGGTGGTTTGAGCATAGGTAGGGAGGGGAAGTTCCCCTTGCTGCTCCATAGGCAAGCACCATGGTCTTGAAGTGGATGCGCGCTTCCACTGGGAGCCAGTGGAGAATGAGGAAGAGCGGGGTGACAAGGGAGAAGTTGGGAAGGTTGAACACTAGAGGGGCTGTCGCGTTCTGGATGGGTTGCAGTGGTTTTATGGCACAAGCGGGGAGCCCGGCCAGCAGAGAATCGCAGTAGTCCGGACGGGAGATGACAAGTGCATGGATTAGGACCTGCACCGCTTCCTGTGTGAGGAAAGGTCGTACTCTGGTGTAGGAGAATGGATCAGATCACGTCATATCAGCACCAATCCAGCCTTCTTTAAGGGTCATAACACAATGTCTCTGTTCAATCCTATCTGTCATCATGGGATCAGTTACCAACACAGAGGTCAATTACTGCACGGCAAATAGTTTAGTTATTTATTTAATTTCCGTGATGTGTGTGACTATCACGTCTTTATTGTTTCATTACATCTGACATCCTCTTTCTCTCTCTCTCTCTCTCTCTCTCTCTCTCTCTCTCTCTCTCTCTCCCTCCCTCCATCGCTCCCTCTTTCTTTCAATTATCTTCGCAGCTATTGTATGTTTTATTTTAATTAAGCATTGGTTTAATTGCTGGTGTGATGCACCATAGAGGTGTAATTGAAGAGTTTCAGAGAGAGAGAGAAAGCGCAAGGGAAAGTGAGAGAGGGGGAAGCGTTTTTGTGGTTTCTCCCCTGTGGTATGTGAGAGAGAGCAACCCAGCTAACATTCTATGGAGAGAGAATGTTTTTGTAATGTTACCCATAATGTTACCATCATGTTTGAGTGTCCAGTTGTCCGTTAGTTAAGGGAACATTCTATCAATGTTAGCTAAAACCTTCTGAGAACCTTTTTAACATGTTTTGGTGTTAAAGTTAGGAGAACATTCCCTTATTGTCAAGCAGAACTTATCTAGAACGTGGTTACAATGTTCTCAGAATATACAACATTGATGTTCTAGACGTGTTTTATGGGACGTTGCAAGAACATTCATGTGTCCAGTTTTCTGAGGGTTAGGAGAATATTCCATCAACGTCCCACCAAACATACACAGAACATGGTTGCCATGTTATCAGAATGTAAGATATTAATGTTCTAGTCTCGTTTCAATATTATTTATGTGTATCATTTGTCAGGATGTCGCCTGATGGTCCCAAAGAAACATACTCCCAAGAAATGTTGATTCATTACACATCACGCCTGTTTACTGTTGCCATGTCCGTCAAGGCCCTGATGGGTGAACCACTGATCCATTCACAGCTCTTTTTGTCTGTTAGCAAGGTTAGAGATCCTCACACACAGTGCTTTTAACATACAGCGTTTTCAACTTACATATTGGCATAGGTGATTACATTGTGCATGTTCATTTATACAGTAATTATTATTCAACATGTCCTAACCTGCTATTTAAACTCACTACCTCTTGGTTTATGGAACTCCGATCTTCCTGCTACGCCACCATGTCCAGCTCAATGTAACATCGATAGGTTTAGGCTACTATATGATACTCAAAATCTTCCTGTACCCATCATGGTTGCTACAACCTAGCCTATGAATGAAAGTTTACAACGTAGGTGCACAGGTCGAGAGAATTTTGAGTAATCAAGGTGACAGACAGTGACACATTCAATACCGCCTTGCACACTCTTGTCTTGCCTGCATCTAGCTGATCTAAGGTGTAATCATTAGTCCAACAGTTGCAACTGAGAGTTTCTTTTGGACAAATTCAGGTATGTTTATCCCCGTTTCATTCCGTTTGCTTCCGTTTAAGAAACATTTTTCAAAAGAATCGGCGGAACGAATACACCCATGATAACACGCAAACAGTTCACTTTCATAGCAGCCACATAAAAACAGCATGATCCCTTTGCTCGTTGTGTATATATATATATAACTCCTCGGAACTATTTTACATTTTACATTTTAGTCATTTAGCAGACACTCTTATCCAGAGCAACTTACAGTTAGTGAGTGCATACATTTTTCATACTATCTACGCACTCTCCTCCTCTCACCTTTTCCCTTCGCATGTGGACTTCAGTGCACAACACATCAGCTGTCTGTGACCAGGCTAAAAAAAACGTTTCAAGCCAAACCTTCATATCATAACTGCTAACCGCTACACACAACCTACATTGTTGTCACGTCATAGTCAACATAGCTACTAGAACTAACACGTTAGTAAACCCGCTACAATCATGCAGTCCAGTGCACAGCCAGAAAGCAGTTTAGCAGTTACACCGGCGGGCCCCGGTGGCAATACATTTATAAAACCAAAAGCTTACCTTGACTTGGAAGAGTTTCAGTGTTGGATAGCCATAGCCAGTGTCGTATCGAGTAAATGCTGGCAATTATTGCTGTCAAACAAAGGAGTCCGCTCATACTGAACCTTGATCATAAGTTTATTCATATCACAAGCTTTCAGCATAAGTTTTACAGATGTCATGACATCCGGAGAGCGACGCCCCCGATTGCAATGGTCGCTCTGCTTTCTTCTTCGTCTAGCCCATACTTATAAACAATGCCAAAATATGGGTTGCTCCCTCTGCTGTCCAATCACCCGTCTCCCCTGGGGCGTCACCCTACAACTGGCTACTTTTGAACTAAGATAAACATTCTTTCAGTTCCACTTAAAAACCCATTAACAAAGACATAATCCTAATACACTACACCAGCTAGCTAACATAGCATCCCTCTCTCTTTGAGTAGTCTAAACTAGCTAGCTGCATTTGCTAGCAAAGTGAAAGTAAAAAAATACAACCAAATATAGCTAGCTCTCTCTCTTGCTTCTCCGTAATATTGGAAGAAATTAATTTGTTCAAAACTGTTCAACTATTGTCTTTCTCTCTCTTTGAGTCAACGACTCACAACATTTTATGCACTGCAGTGCTAGCTAGCTGTAGCTTATGCTTTCAGTACTAGATGTCAGTTCATGCTGCAAGAGCTCTGATAGGTTGGAGGACGTCCTACGGAAGTTGTCATAATTACTGTGAGAACCATGAGCCTCCTAGGTTTTGTATTGAAGTCAATGTACCCAGGGGTGGACAGAAGCTAACTGTCCTCCGGCTACACCATGGTGCTACCCTACAGAGTGCTGCTGAGGCTTCTGCAGACCTTCATTGCAAAACAGTGTGTTTTAATAAATTATTTGGTGACGTGAATATAGTTAGTATAGTTTTATCTAAAAAGGATAACTTCTTTAATGTTTCAGTATTTAGATTTTAATGAAATTCACTGAGGAGGATGGTCCTCCCCGTCCTCCTCTGATGAGCCTCCACTGCTCCTGAATCACTATGATCAATAAAACAAATGATGGAGTGTACTTTTAGATTTACTTAAAAGAGCCTATCAAGTTGTTTCAGATCTACACAGGTGCCTAGGGAGGAGGGGTTAGGGTTTCTTCTGGACAGGGCCTAACTATATTGGCCCAATAAGCACATGACCTAGAGATGTCCTTATTGGGACAGTGGTTAGGGTGTTTGTCACTTTGCTGGTGGCCTGTGTTCGAGACCGGCTAGGGGACTCACTCCGCTCTCACATTCTAAGCAATACATGTTAATGTAATTATTTGGCAACAATTATAACACACCTATCTGATCTAATTAAAATGAGTTTCTCATTGGGAATCGATACAATTCTAGATAGCTGAGCATCTCAAAGAGACCTCTTTACCATCTTTTTGAAATCAACTCCACATATTTTTATTTAACCTGGCAAGTCAGTTAAGAACAAATTCTTATTTACAATGACGGCCTACCCCGGCCAAACCCTCACGACGCTGGGCTAATTGTGCACTGCCCTATGGGACTCCTGATTTTTTAGTTAATGGAGGAGAAAGAGAACAACATTTTAGTCAAATGCGATCTCTGCAGAGGCAGCTTTGATCTCTTCGTCCAGAAACACCACATCAAACCTGAAAAAGCATCTGGAGGTCAAAGGCACAAAGCAGATAGCCAAAGTTCCAGAAATGCGTGAAAGAGGAGAAATCTATACAAATTATGATAATGAGCAAAGATGCATAAATAATAACAAAATGTCCATATAAATGTTTGAAATGTCTGATAAATGCAATTCAAAACATCAATAACATATATTGCTAAGAATGTGAGAACGGAGTGAGTCCCCTGGCGGGTCTCAAACACAAGCCACCAGCATCAATTCCAAACACCCTAACCACTGTCCCAATAAGGGATATCTCTAGGTCATGTGCCTTTTGGGCCAGTATACTGTAGTTAGGCCCTGTCCAGAAGAAACCCTATCCACTCCTCCTTCGGCACTTGTGTAGATCTGAAACAACTTGATAGGTGTACGCAATAGGGTGAATGCACTTTAAAGTAAATCTCAGCTCTGTTAAAAGTATACACAATAAAATATTTTATTGACCATAGTAATTCAGGATTATCATTAAAACGGGTTAATATGCCCCACCAACATTAGCCAACTATACAGAAAGCCCTTCAATTGCTGAAATAAGTAAATAAAATCAATGATGCTCGGAATACCGTGAACCAAGAGGTTGTTGAATAATAATTACTGTATAAATGAACATGCACAATGTAATCATGTAAATTATGTCAAATATGTCAGTCAAAAACACTGTATGTTAAGTATCCCTAACCTTGCCAAAGATGCTATCAGTGGTTCACCAATCAGGGCCTTGATTGGCTTGGCAACAAGACGTGATGTGTAATGAATTTTTCTTTGGCAACGTTCTCATTTAACGTGTCTAGAAAATTAATATCTTATGTTCTGAGAACATGGCAACCATGTTCTGTATATGTTTGGTGGGATGTTGATGGAATATTCTCCTACTATGCATGCCAGTCTCTCTTTGCTAAGAGTTGAGGAGAGACTGACTACATCACTTCTTATTTTTGTAAGAAACGTGTTGAAAATCCCAAATTGTTTGCATAGTCAACACACACACTTACCCCACCAGACATGCCACCAGGGGTCTTTTCACAGTCCCCAAATCCAGAACAATTTCAAGAAAGTGTACAGTATTATATAGAGCCATTATTGCATGGAACTCTGTTCCATCTCATATTGCTCATATAAACAGCAAACCTGGTTTCAAAAAACAGATAAAGCAACACCTCACAGCACAACGCCTCTCCCCTATTTGACCTAGATAGTTTGTGTGTATGTATTGATATGTAGGCTACGTGTGCCTTTAAAAAATATGTATGTAGTTCTGTCCTTGAGCTGTCCTTGTCTAATAATGTTCTGTTTTGTGTGGACCCCAGGAAGAGTAGCTGCTGCTTTTGCACCAGCTAATGGGGATCCTAATAAAATACCAAAATACCAAATAACCCACAGAAAACTGGACGAAAACGTTCTTGCAACGTTCCCATGAAACATGTCTAGAACATGAATAGAACATGGTAACCACGTTCTGGGTAAGTTCTATTTGACAATAAGGGAATGGTCTCTTGGAAACATCCCTTACACATCATGGGAACATTCCTATGAAAACATTAGGTAATGACCTAATGAGACTCTTAAGGGAAT
>NC_139993.1:58840838-58850006 GCF_964263955.1 Coregonus lavaretus | reverse complement strand
CACACACACACACACACACACACACACACACACACACACACACACAAACACACACACACACACACACAATGCAAGCCGAGATCTACCGCTCAGATTTATTTTTAAACAGGACTTACAAAACGTAAACCTATGCAACATTAACCTATTAAAAACAGTACTGTAGCAATGAGGTTTGTGCTGTAGGCTATAGGCCCAATACATTATCGCTGCATATTGGCTACGCTTGAATTTCCCTGCCAATGTAGTTCTTCTCAGATCATTTTGAAATGATAGTTAAAAAATGTAGGCATATGATCACACTAGTAATAGATCATTTGTTGTATTACAGCTGAGTGAGCATAATCATTTGCTTCTTTTTTTTTTTCCTGGACTGATGGCCTGCATCTGATGGTCAGTCTGAGGAGAGGGAGGGAGGGGTGCCTCTCACCCGTCTCACCATCCATCTGCTCTCCCTCTCCCCGCTGAGAAAAGGGGACACAGTTTTACAGCTGATGGCGAAACTCAAGTCGTACTGCATTATTTCTGCCTTCTGCACCAATTCATGTTGTTACTCCTATGACTAGAGAAAGTGAAATATTCCTTGATATTAAAAAAGACACAAGCCACTAAAAATAACAACGCGAGATTATCGGAACACTTTGCTATACTCATTCATTGCAGCTGCTGTGCTGGTTGTGGCGTGAGTGGAAGTAGGGAGAACATGCATTTTATGGCTTATAAAGGTGTTGAACAAAGTGTTGACAGTGTTGAATAACAACTTAAACATGAACTTACTCATAAAAACAGCAGCTCTTTGTTGTATTCGTTAAGTCTCTCTCTAGTCATGGTTTTAAAAGTTTTAAAATATCACAGTATCAACTTTGCTGTGTGTTCAAGGTTTCTTTTTACAGTCTATGGCTCGAGGAAACTGTGCAGACATGGGGATCTCATCGGTATGACTATAGGTGCACTTGATTTGCTCTCTGGGCCTGCCGGGTAGGCAGAGTTCTACCTTCAGACTGAATGGAACCTTACTGACTGAATGCCATTGTCTTGTGATCATGCCCGAATCAAATGTTTAAGATACAACTGTCTGCAACGACTGTCTGCATCGGTCCGCGGACCCAAACTGATCCAAATGTAGCATGCATCAGTCAGAAAATCGCTTCAAACATTAAGAATCGCCAATTCACTAACATTCTTTGTACCTTCCGAAAATACCTCATATTTTGTGACAACTGATGCGTCCTCTCCTTCCGTGTCGGACTAAGCATGTAAATGTGTTGACAGACATTGATTTACAAGTCATTTTGAATGCCAAACAACCCCAGGCAATATCAGTAGCCTAGTCAAACTGCGCACTGTGCCCAGTTTCGTGCACTGATCAACAAGAGGTTGGCGGCCTGTTCCTTTCAAATGATGAAATGGCTTGTGTGATATCAGGCTTTATTAGTTGATTGACAACCTATGTAATTTGCTAGGTTATTGTTTTCTATACGCTGTTGAAAATTGTGTTTTACTGGAATAAAAGTAAGCTACCGGAGACACAACTCTCATCTAGCTATACCTGCTGAACGAGGCTTACACTAGATTGTATTTTCATTTGCAAAAATGACAAGTTAATTAGTGGATGATGGTGATTCAGAACCAAAGTGGGGGGACAAAAACTTCAAATCCGATCCTGGAAGTGGGGTGGTAGATACCCAGTCTCCCTTACGGCTCAGATCAGGTCACTATATAGTGTAGACTATAGACATACATCATTTACACACGCACACACACACAGAAGTCATCGATTTGTTCTCTAATCAAACCGAATCGCACCGAATTGTTTCAAACTAAAACATATCGTTGCTGTATCGTATCGGAGTCCATATATCTAGATACGTATCAAATCGCCTTGAAAGGGAAAGATGCACTAATGTCTATGGCGGGATGAGGGATGTACATTACATACTATCTCCACTCTCTCAGCACTGAACATAAAGAAACACATCATCTCCCAGGCCATGCTAAATAAACCAAGCCAGCCAGGGACGAATGGGTTGCATTGGCAGTTAAATGGGGTTTAGGGGAGTAATGATCTACAGTGGGGAAAAAAAGTATTTAGTCAGCCACCAATTGTGCAAGTTCTCCCACTTAAAAAGATGAGAGAGGCAAGATGAGAGAGGCCTGTAATTTTCATCATAGGTACACGTCAACTATGACAGACAAAATGAGAAAAACAAATCCAGAAAGTCACATTGTAGGATTTTTTATGAATTTATTTGCAAATTATGGTGGAAAATAAGTATTTGGTCAATAACAAAAGTTTCTCAATACTTTGTTATATACCCTTTGTTGGCAATGACACAGGTCAAACGTTTTATGTAAGTCTTCACAAGGTTTTCACACACTGTTTCTGGTATTTTGGCCCATTCCTCCATGCAGATCTCCTCTAGAGCAGTGATGTTTTGGGGCTGTCGCTGGGCAACACAGACTTTCAACTCCCTCCAAAGATTTTCTATGGGGTTGAGATCTGGAGACTGGCTAGGCCACTCCAGGACCTTGAAATGCTTCTTACGAAGCCACTCCTTCGTTGCCCGGGCAGTGTGTTTGGGATCATTGTCATGCTGAAAGACCCAGCCATGTTTCATCTTCAATGCCCTTGCTGATGGAAGGAGGTTTTCACTCAAAATCTCATGATACATGGCCCCATTCATTCTTTCCTTTACACGGATCAGCCGTCCTGGTCCCTTTGCAGAAAAACAGCCCCAAAGCATGATGTTTCCACCCTCATGCTTCACAGTAGGTATGGTGTTCTTTGGATGCAACTCAGCAGTCTTTGTCCTCCAAACACGACGAGTTGAGTTTTTACCAAAAAGTTATATTTTGGTTTCATCTGACCATATGACATTCTCCCAATCCTCTTCTGGATCATCCAAATGCACTCTAGCAAACTTCAGACGGGCCTGGACATGTACTGGCTTAAGCAGGGAGACACGTCTGGCACTGCAGGATTTGAGTCCCTGGCGGCGTAGTGTGTTACTGATGGTAGGCTTTGTTACTTTGGTCCCAGCTCTCTGCAGGTAATTCACTAGGTCCCCCCGTGTGGTTCTGGGATTTTTGCTCACCGTTCTTGTGATCATTTTGACCCCACGGGTGAGATCTTGCATGGAGCCCCAGATCGAGGGAGATTATCAGTGGTCTTGTATGTCTTCCATTTCCTAATAATTGCTCCCACAGTTGATTTCTTAAAACCAAGCTGCTTACCTATTGCAGATTCAGTCTTCCCAGCCTGGTGCAGGTCTACAATTTTGTTTCTGGTGTCCTTTGACAGCTCTTTGGTCTTGGCCATAGTGGAGTTTGGAGCGTGACTGTTTGAGGATGTGGACAGGTGTCTTTTATACTGATAACAAGTTCAAACAGGTGCCATTAATACAGGTAACGAGTGGAGGACAGAGGAGCCTCTTAAAGAAGAAGTTACAGGTCTGTGAGAGCCAGAAATCTTGCTTGTTTGTAGGTGACCAAATACTTATTTTCCACCATAATTTGCAAATAAATTCATAAGAAATCCTACAATGTGATTTTCTGGATTTTTTTCTCTCAATTTGTCTGTCATAGTTGACGTGTACCTATGATGAAAATTACAGGCCTCTCTCATCTTTTTAAGTGGGAGAACTTGCACAATTGGTGGCTGACTAAATACTTTTTTTCCCCACTGTATATGCAGTAGTAGTGGGGATAAAAGCGAGAGAGAGAGAGAGAGAGAGAGAGAGAGAGAGAGAGAGAGAGAGAGAGGAGAGAGAGAGAGAGAGAGAGAGAGAGATGTGTATGTGTGTGTGTGTGTGTGTGCGTGTGGTAGCTAGTTAGTTAACTTACGTGTGAGGTGAACTAGTAGCCGAAGCAGTACATTACCTTTCCTCCATGTCACCGCTCTATTCTAGATTACCTTTGACCCTGGAGCTGTCCTCTATGTCTCATGTATCTCTCAGCCTCCAGCTATTGCCTAATTTCAGACCCCATTACTGCCTCTCTCTCCCCCTGACCCCCCAGCACCCCCCTGTCAGCCTGCAGTCCGGACCCAGGGACGGCACACCCCTTCAGGGCTTGTTTTTGACAATTAGCCCTTAGCTGGAAATGTACAGGATGACCAGAGGGAAACAAAGCACAAGTCAGTTTAGGAGAAAAGATAATGTGTGTGTGACATTACATGGTACAGTGAGCCAGGTGATTGAGAGCAGCTGGGGGCAAGGACACACACACACACACACACATTAACCGACCGGGAATTCCGGGAGCCAACCACCCCATCCTGATTGTGTGTGAGGGGTGAGTGAAATTGAAGACCTAATAGATAGCTCTACTATACTATAGCTCTGGATATCACACACATACACACACACACACACACACACACACACACACACACACACACACACACACACACACACACACACACACACACACACACACACACACACACACACACACACACACACACACACACACACGCTATACAAAAAACACTCTCCGCATGTTTGAGGCTTAATCTCATCACTTGAGTTTGAGGCTCAGCACAGCTCTTAATAACCTTGTACGCCTCCGCCAAACACACACACAGACACACACAGACACACACAGACACACACAGACACACACACAGAGGCAGGCATGGTGGCTTTGTGGAGTACTGCCCTGTTGCTGACCCCACAGAAGGATTACAGGATAAGTCGACACTTTCCGCCCCACACCACACTCTTAGGGCCATGACACTACCATGAACTCTAAAGTCATACGGTGACACACACAATCTCACACTCCCACACACACACACCCTCACGCTCTCCCCACGGTCATTCACGCTCTCTCTCGACTCTGAGCGTTGTGCTCAGTCACTCTGGTGACTTGGTTGTGGATGAGAGCGAGAGAGAGCGAGAGAGAGCGAGAGAGAGAGCGAGAGAGAGAGAGAGAGAGAGAGAGAGAGAGAGAGAGAGAGGATATAAGGAGAAAGAGGGGGATAGAAGGAGAGAGAGGAAGAGAGATGGGGGAACAGAGAGAAACCTATCAGAAAAAGTAGAGACAGAAAGCCAAGCTGCCACTAACAGAGACACCTATCAATGACCTGCAATCCTGTCAGTATTAGTGTTATCTATCCACATAGTCCTGATCCTCACACACACACACACACACACACACACACACACACACACACACACACACACACACACACACACACACACACACACAGACAGAGCAGCTGTTGAATTACATCATGACACATGCTCTGATAAATAACACTAACTAATAGCTTGGTTGGGTGGGTTCATGACAGTCTCTGCTCTAACGCAGAACACCAGAGACCTGGTCTGAATGGACGGTCGGTGGACTTAAGTTCAGTATAAAGGTCTAAATGTACAGAGTAATAGTCATCACCAAATAAACTGGCTAAATGAAAGTTTCATAGTCACAGCCAAAAGTTTCAAAGTTGCACTATTCTCATGTAAACACATCCCACATTCATTTATGTGATGTTTTGTTTTTATTTCTTGTAAATCTTTTTTTTTATTGCAAATGGGCCCCAGATTTTTATCATAGCCCATTTTCTAAGGGACATGGAAAGCATCACACTAGAATGGATAACATCATAAAGATTGGACTTGGTACTGACTGTAAACCCTGCTATAAACACAGAGGGAGTGGGAGAGGGAGGAGGAGGGAGGGAAGGAGAGAGAAGAGAGGGAGGGGGAGATATGAAAACAGAGAGAGGATAATTTGAATAGGAGGTGTCTCTCTTACCCTCTCTCCCTCTCTCTTACCCTCTCTTTGCCCTCTCTCTTAACCTCTCTCTTACCCTCCCTCTCTCCCTCTCTCTTACCCTCTCTCCCTCCCCTCTCCCCCTCTCTCTCCCTCTCTCCCTCTCTTTTCCTATCTCTCTCCCTCTCTCTTACCCTCTCTCTTGCCCTCTCTCTTACCCTCTCTCTTACCCTCTCTCCCCCCTCTCTCTCCCTCTCTCTCCTTCTCCCTCCCCCTCTCTCTCCCTCTCGCTTACCCTCTCTCTTTCCCTCTCTCTTACCCTCTCTCCCTTCCCCTCTCTCTCCCTCTCTCTCCTCTCTCTCCTCTCTCTCCCTCTCTCTTACCCTCTCTCTTTCCCTCTCTCTCTCTTACCCTCTCTCCCTTCCCCTCTCTCTCCCTCTCTCTTCCTCTCTCTCCCTCTCTCTTCCTCTCTCTCCCTCTCTCTCCCTCTCTCTCTCTCCCTCTCTCTCCCTCTCTCTTACCCTCTCTCTTTCCCTCTCTCTCTCTTACCCTCTCTCCCTTCCCCTCTCTCTCCCTCTCTCTTCCTCTCTCTCCCTCCCCCTCTCCCTCTCTCTTACTATTTTTATTTTCAGAGAAACACGCTCACAGCCACAATGAATCCATCAGTATCTGACAGGCCCAGTCATCCAAGAAGAAGTCAAACACAAGCCCACAATATCTATCTTTAAACGCAATGTTTTACCAACAAACTTTCCCTGCCTGGAACACATTAAGACCCAAATAAATGGCCTGGGGCCGCGAGGGGGGGGGGGGGTGGTTAGGATGGTAGGGTGTGTGTGTGTTTGTGTGTGTGTGTGTGTGTGTGTGTGTGTGTGTGTGTGTGTGTGGGGGGGGGTCTGTTCCATTCGCTAGGCTGTGGGTAGGGGTTGCGTGCCTTCGGCAGGGGAAAATAAGTCATAACACAGCAGAAAAAAGGATGTGTGTGAATGGGTGTGTTTTCTTAGTTTGTATTTTTTCTTGGTTGGTAACGCTATTATTGCCTGACAGATTGACTGGCTGAGCTGGGTTCCACCGAAAGCCTAAAACTCAAGTCCTGCTCCACCAAATACACAAATGTACACGCACACACACACGCGCGCACACACACACACACAAAAGCTTGAACACTCAGGTTAGGACCGTATCAGGTCGTATTTTAAGATTTTAACACTCCATTTGCAGTAGGCTTGGTTGGGCCTATTCAGGGGTTAACGGTGCACCCATGGGAGCTAGTCTAACCTTTGACCTGAGCTAATGTAGACTCTGGAGCTTGGAGGGGTGTTCGTTATGGGGCCAGTGGGGGAGAAAATTGTTCACACATGAACCTGACCTCTCTCTTTCTCCCCACAGCCGTGAAGCACTCTCCACAAACAAATACACACAGCTGACCTTGACACTGTGTAGATATAGTTTCTTAATTTGACCAGTTTCTCACAGCAGGAAAATAATCCTGCAGCAACAGGAAATATTTTGCTAAATTCTTTGTTAGAATAAATCAAGCCTTTTTAAACATTGAATAAACTACAATTTGCATTTCCTGCTTTACAGGACAAGATAAGACACCTGTACCTGCATAAAGACATACATTCAATCTGACACATGAGGGGTCTGTGGACTTGACTTCTGCGACTGGACCAACAGGTGAACATAAAATATTAAAATGATCTGTCTTGAGTTGACAGATGTGACAGAACAGAGACAAAGATGATCACAGCTAATGATACTAGAGGTAGAATATACAGTGGGGAAAAAAAGTATTTAGTCAGCCACCAATTGTGCATGTTCTCCCACTTAAAAAGATGAGAGAGGCCTGTAATTTTCATCATAGGTACACGTCAACTATGACAGACAAAATGAGAAAAAAAATTTTTTTAGGATTTTTTATGAATTTATTTG
Source organism: Coregonus lavaretus (assembly GCF_964263955.1). Classification (NCBI taxonomy): domain Eukaryota; kingdom Metazoa; phylum Chordata; class Actinopteri; order Salmoniformes; family Salmonidae; genus Coregonus; species Coregonus lavaretus. Next base: position 58,842,356 of record NC_139993.1, on the reverse strand, counting down.
CAAATTATGGTGGAAAATAAGTATTTGGTCAATAACAAAAGTTTCTCAATACTTTGTTATATACCCTTTGTTGGCAATGACACAGGTCAAACGTTTTCTGTAAGTCTTCACAAGGTTTTCACACACTGTTGCTGGTATTTTGGCCCATTCCTCCATGCAGATCTCCTCTAGAGCAGTGATGTTTTGGGGCTGTCGCTGGGCAACACGGACTTTCAACTCCCTCCAAAGATTTTCTATGGGGTTGAGATCTGGAGACTGGCTAGGCCACTCCAGGACCTTGAAATGCTTCTTACGAAGCCACTCCTTCGTTGCCCGGGCGGTGTGTTAGGGATCATTGTCATGCTGAAAGACCCAGCCACGTTTCATCTTCAATGCCCTTGCTGATGGAAGGAGGTTTTCACTCAAAATCTCACGATACATGGCCCCATTCATTCTTTCCTTTACACGGATCAGTCGTCCTGGTCCCTTTGCAGAAAAACAGCCCCAAAGCATGATGTTTCCACCCCCATGCTTCACAGTAGGTATGGTGTTCTTTGGATGCAACTCAGCATTCTTTGTCCTCCAAACACGACGAGTTGAGTTTTTACCAAAAAGTTATATTTTGGTTTCATCTGACCATATGACATTCTCCCAATCCTCTCCTGGATCATCCAAATGCACTCTAGCAAACTACAGACGGGCCTGGACATGTACTGGCTTAAGCAGGGGGACACGTCTGGCACTGCAGGATTTGAGTCCCTGGCGGCGTAGTGTGTTACTGATGGTAGGCTTTGTTACTTTGGTCCCAGCTCTCTGCAGGTCATTCACTAGGTCCCCCCGTGTGGTTCTGGGATTTTTGCTCACCGTTCTTGTGATCATTTTGACCCCACGGGGTGAGATCTTGCGTGGAGCCCCAGATCAAGGGAGATTATCAGTGGTCTTGTATGTCTTCCATTTCCTAATAATTGCTCCCACAGTTGATTTCTTCAAACCAAGCTGCTTACCTATTGCAGATTCAGTCTTCCCAGCCTGGTGCAGGTCTACAATTTTGTTTCTGGTGTCCTTTGACAGCTCTTTGGTCTTGGCCATAGTGGAGTTTGGAGTGTGACTGTTTGAGGTTGGGGACAGGTGTCTTTTATACTGATAACAAGTTCAAACAGGTGCCATTAATACAGGTAACGAGTGGAGGACAGAGGAGCCTCTTAAAGAAGAAGTTACAGGTCTGTGAGAGCCTGAAATCTTGCTTGTTTGTAGGTGACCAAATACTTATTTTCCACCATAATTTGCAAATAAATTCATTAAAAATCCTACAATGTGATTTTCTGGATTTTTTTTCTCAATTTGTCTGTCATAGTTGACGTGTACCTATGATGAAAATTACAGGCCTCTCTCATCTTTTTAAGTGTGATGAAAATTACAGGCCTCTCTCATCTTTTTAAGTGGGAGAACTTGCACAATTGGTGGCTGACTAAATACTTTTTTTCCCCAGTGTAGAGATACGGTATGCTATACTGGACAGTCATTCAAGCAGTCGCAAAA
>NC_139993.1:58825838-58835838 GCF_964263955.1 Coregonus lavaretus | reverse complement strand
TGATCTCTTACTATATGATCTACTACTATATGATCTAATATATGATCTACTATATGATCTCTTACTATATGATCTACTACTATATTCTCTATGAGCTGTGCTGTTTGGTTTTGGAAGTAATTGGCAGAGTTCTTTGCCTGGCATGGCGCTAAATGGTTAAGAAGGTTACCCTTCTCCCAGCCCTACCGTTTCTCTCTACGGTCTATACACTGAGCTTATGTCTGAGTCCCAAATGGGAGTACATAGTGCATTACTTTTGATCAGAGTCCTTTGGGCCCTGATAAAAAGTAGTGCACTACATAGGGATTAGGGTGCCATTTGGGTTACATCCTATGTTAGAAAGGTCAACAAACAGACTCAGGTTGGCCTCCCTCCATCTGTTTCTCTGATGGTTATGGCCGGAGGACTGGAACACCATGGGTCAAGTTTTCATTAAAAAACTAATGGACCGACGGGCCAGAGAGAGCAAAGCATTCTGGGACAGCCCAGCACGCTAATTCCTTCTGGTGACGTCAGAGGCAAGCGACAGAGCGAGTGCAAGAGGCTACGCAAATATCACGAGTTCTGACTCATTGACTTTAATCTCTTATTCCAGATTTCTTTGTAAACAGAAGCCAGAAACTGACATTCCTGCATGATTCAGAGCAATTCGGAGCGCAATTCTCCCTGTGAGCTTTTGCAGTGTATGCAAAGCACAAACAGCATACTCAACTCATGTTAATGCTTTCCCACTGGGCAAAAACAGTTTGAATCAACGTTGTTTCCACGTCATTACAACCAAAAAAATATATGTGATGACGTTGAATCAACGTGGAAAACTGATTGGATTTGCAAAAAGTCATTTAGTCTTTTTTTTTTACCTAACTTTTCACCAAAATCCAATGACATGGTGAAATGTTTTGTTGATTTCACGTTAAATTCACGTTAGTTGACAACTCAACCAAATGTAAATCAAAACTAGACGTTGAACTGACGTCTGTGCCCAGTTGGTTGCTTGTCCATTTGAGCGTACAGTTTACAATGACAGGATGTTAACATTAGCACCAAGCTAAATATTACTGCAGGATTTTCCCTATAGTGAATGCAGCTCTATCAGTTAATGCCCAGAGTCCTAGTACTGCACAGGGAATCATAATCTTCTTCTGCTTCTAAAATAGACTTGAGAGTGTACATGAACAGGATAGGATAGGAACAGCGTGGACACTATCAATAACAACAGCAACATAATAACTTCAATGAAGCTGCTGGCTAGCAGGGTTTTATCTCTAAGATACAGGGTAACATGCCTTGTTTACATGTTCATTAGTTGACAGTCAGTATATATATCTGAGAATGTCAGTGTACACTACCGGTCAAAAGTTTTAGAACACCTACTCATTCAAGGGTTTTTCTTTATTTTATTTACAATTTTCTGCATTGTAGAATAATAGTGAAGACATCAAAACTATGAAATAACACATATGGAATCACGTAGTAACCAAAAATGTGTTAAACAAATAAAAATATATTTTATATTTGAGATTCTTCAAATAGCCACCCTTTGCCTTGATGACAGCTTTGCACACTCTTGGCATTCTCTCAACCAGCTTCATGAGGTAGTCATCTGGAATGCGTTTCAATTAACAGGTGTGCCTTGTTAAAAGTTAATTTGTGGAATTTCTTTCCTTCTTAATGCGTTCGAGCCAATCAATTGTGTTGTGACAAGGTAGGGGTGGTATATTATATTTGAGATCATTTGTTTTTCAACAGGACAATGACCCAAAACACACCTCCAGGCTGTGTAAGTGCTATTTGACCAAGAAGGAGAGTGATGATGGAGTGCTGCATCAGATGACCTGGCCTCCACAATCACCCGACAACCCAATTGAGATGGTTTGGGATGAGTTGGACCGCAGAGTGAAGGAAAAGCAGCCAACAAGTGCTCAGCATATGTGGGAACTCCTTCAAGACGGTTGGAAAAGCATTCCTCATGAAGTTGGTTGAGAGAATGCCAAGAGTGTGCAAAGCTGTCATCAAGGTAAAGGGTGGCTACTTTGAAGAATCTCAAATATAAAATATATTTTGATTTGTTTAACACTTTTTGGGTTAATACATGATTCCATATGTGTTATTTCATAGTTCTGATGTCTTCACTATTATTCTACAATGTAGAAAATAGTAAAAATTAAGAAAAACCCTTGAGTGAGTAGGTGTGTCCAAACTTTTGACTGGTACTGTATATCTGAGAATCTAGCATGCATAAGACCCATGCTCGCTATGTTTCCTATAACAGTAGACTCTTAGAAAACAGTGTTCCAAAAGGGTTCTTTGGCTGTCCCCATTGAAGAACCCTTTTTGGTTCCAGGTAGAACCGTTTTGGGTTCCATGTAGAACCCCCTTTAATGTAGAACCCTTTGTGGAAAGGGTTCTACATGGAACCCAAAATCGATCTACCTGGAACCAAAAATGATTTTTCAAAGGGTTCTCCTATGGGGACAGCCATTTTAGGTTCTAGATAGCACCTTTTTTCTAAGAGTGTAGCCAGCACCACACCACTTCATCAATGCACCAATCAGTCTTACCAGAAGTGGGAATGTTTGAAGATGGCCTCACTGAAGGTCTGGCCTAGAATCCTGGGGCTGGCCTGGTTCTGAGCCCCACTCTGGGCCACCCTGACCAGGTGTCTGGTGAGGTGCACCAGGAGCTGGTGGTTGGCCTGGGGGACGCTGGGGGACTCTAGGATCCTCTTCAGCTTCTCGCCACACTCCTCCACGCTCTGAGTCTCTGGAGTAGGAAGACAGAGAGAGGGGATATGAGTACAAGTCTGTATTGTATTTGTGTGTGTGTGCGTGTGCGTGTGTTCTGGGACAGAGAGCCAGGCACTAGTAACAGAACACACATACAGTGCCTTCAGAAAGTATTCATACCTCTTGACTTACTCCACATTGTGTTGTGTTTCAGCCTGAATTCAAAATGGATTAAATATATTTTTTCTCTCACCCATCTACACACAATACCCCATAATGACAAAGTGAAAACATGTTTTTAGACATTTGCATGTATTGAAAATGAAATACAGAAATCTTTAAATAAGTATCACCTCAGTGATTCTAGAATAACACATTTTACATTTACATTTTAGTCATTTAGCAGACGCTCTTTTCCAGAGCGACTTACAGTTTTAGTGAGTGCATACATTTTTCATACTGGCCCCCTGTGGGAATCGAACCCACAACCCTGGCGTTGCAAGCGCCATGCTCTACCAACTGAGCTACAGGAAATAAAGTTAATTTCTTAGCCACATTTTTTGCAGTTTTACTTTAGTGCCTTATTGCAAACAGGATGCATGTTTTGGAATATTTGTATTATTTTCACTCTGTCATTTAGGTTAGTATTGTGGAGTAACTACAATGTTGTTGATCCATCCTCAGTTTTCTCTTATCATGGCCATTAAATTCTGTAACTGTTTTAAAGTCACCATTGGCCTCATAGTGAAAATTCCTTCCTTTCTGGCAACTGAGTTAGGATGGACTCCTGTATCTTTGTAGTGACTGGGTGTATTGATACACCATCCAAAGTGAAATTAATAACTTCACCACGCTCAAAGGGATATTCAATGTCTGCTTTATTTTTTTTACCCATCTACCAATAGGTGCCCTTCTTTGTGAGGCATTAGAAAACCTCCCTGGTCTTTGTTATTGAATCTATGTTTGAAATTCACTGCTCGACTGAGGGATCTTACATACGGTGCATTCGGAAAGTATTCAGACTCCTTCCCTTTTTCCACATTTGGTTACAATACAGCCTTACTCTAAAATTGATTACATTTTTTTAAAATCCTCATCAAGCTACACACAATACCCCATAATGACAAAGCGAAAACAGGTTCTTAGACATTTTTGCAACAAAAAAAAACAGAAATACCTTATTTACATAAGTATTCAGACACTTTGCTATGAGACTCGAAATTGAGCTCAGGTGCATCCTGTTTCCATTGACCATCCTTGAGATTTTTCTACAACGTGAATGGAGTCCACCTGTGGTAAATTCAATTGATTGGACATGATTTGGAAAGGCACACACCTGTCTATTTAAGGTCCCACAGTTGACAGTGCATGTCAGAGCAAAAACCAAGCCATGTCGAAGGAATTGTCCGTAGAGCTCCGAGACAGGATTGTGTCGAGGCACAGATCTGGGGAAGGGTACCAAAAAATGTCTGCAGCATTGAAGGTTCCTAAGAACACAGTGGCCTCCATCATTCTTAAATGGAAGAAGTTTGGAACCACCAAGACACTTCCTAGAGCTGGCCGCCCGGCCAAACTGAACAATCGGGGGAGAAGGGCCTTGGTCAGGGAGGTGACCAAGAACCCGATGGTCACTCTGACAAAGCTCCAGAGTTCCTCTGTGTAGATGGGAGAACCTTCCAGAAGGACAACCATCGCTACAGCACTCCACCAATCAGGCATTTATGGTAGAGTGGCCAGACGGAAGCCACTCCTCAGTAAAAGGCACGCCAGCCCGCTTGGAGTTTGCCAAAGGGCACCTAAAGGACTCTCAGACCATGAGAAACAAGATTCTCTGGTCTAATGAAACCAAGATTGAACTATTTGGCCTGAATGCCAAGCGTCACGTCTGGAGGAAACCTGGCACCATCCCTACGGTGAAGCATTGTGGTGGCAGCATCATTCTGTGGGGATGTTTTTCAGCGGCAGGGACTGGGAGACTAGTCAGAATCAAGGGAAAGATGAAAGAGATCCTTGATGAAAACCTGCTCCAGAGCGCTCAGGACCTCAGACTGGGGCAAAGGTTCACCTTCCAACAGGACAACGACCCTAAGCACACAGCCAAGACAACGCAGGAGTGGCTTCGGGACAAGTCTCTGAATGTCCTTGAGTGGCCCAGCCAGAGCCCGGACTTGATCTCGATCTAACATCTCTGGAGAGACCTAAAAATAGCTGTGCAGCGACGCTCCCCATCCAACCTGACAGAGCTTGAGAGGATCTGCAGAGAAGAATGGGAGAAACTCTACAAATACAGGTGTGCCAAGCTTGTAACGTCATACCCAAGAAGACTCAAGGCTGTAATTGCTGCCAAAGGTGCTTCAACAAAGTACTGAGTAAAGGGTCTTAATACTTATGTAAATGTCTATATTTCTGTTTTTTTTTAAATCAAATTTGCTAAAAATTCTACAAACCTGTTTTTGCTTTGTCATTATGGGGTATTGTGTGTACATTGATGAGGAAAAAAAACTATTTTATCAATTTTAGAATAAGGCTGTAACGTAACAAAATGTGGAAAAAGTCAAGGGGTCTGAATACTTTCCGAAACGACTGTAATTGTATGTGTGGGGTACAGAGATGAGGTAGTCATTCAAAAAAATGATTTAGTCATTCATGTTAAACACAATTATCGCACACAGAGTGAGTCCATGCAACTTATTATGTGACTTGTTAAGAACATGTTTACTCCTGAACTTACTTAGGCTTGCCATAACAAAGGTATTGAATAATAATTGACCCAAGACATTTCAGCTTTACATTTTTTATTAATTTGTAAAACATTCTAAAAACATAATTCCACTTTGACATTATCGGGTATTGTGTGTAGGCCAGTGACACAAAATCTCAATTTAATCAAATGTGGAAAAACTCAAGGGGTGTGAATCCTTTCTGGGAGATTTGAATTCAGAATTATTGCCTCCGCAACAGCTGCACTGCTGTCTAGCATAGCAATCTGTTGTAGTCACCCATCCATGCCGTTAGCTCTGACGGGACAGCATATATATGGGATACCAGTTATAAAGCCTGTGTTTCTGTGTCTCTGGATGGCCTGGGATCAGATCAGCCTCCGCTCCTTTGTGTGTTCTCACAGCTCAGACAATGTTGTTGTTTAGAGAGGAGAAGGCATAATGATGCTCTCACCAAAAGGCCTTCCCTTCACTCTGCAAACAAGACAACATCTGTGTCTCTGCAATACTCTGCTGTCTAGGCAGCTAAGGGTTCTTTCAAAAGCGCCGCTCTGTGGAAGATCACATAGCCACTAAGTATTGCACATGCACTTCTGCACTCTGCTTAACGATGAGTGTACTGTGTTTTGTGTCCAGCCTTGATTTGACGCTGCTCCCAAGGAGAAACACCCTGTCCATATGAACTCATACAATATTGAAAATAGCCTTTTTTATATTTAGTATAGGTACCTGATGAGGAGGACTACTGTTAGCTGTTAGCTGCTATAGTCGCCTGACTGAGGCTGGCTTCTCTCTTAATTACTTCAACCACGCCTGGAGCCATTAGGGATGGCCTGGTTAAGGCTGGCCCGGGGTGCTTATATGAGATAAGTGTCTTAGGGGCAGGGGTTTAGAGGTCAGGGACACACTAGGAGGGGGTCAGGAGGGCTTAGGGAGGGAGGAGGTGGCAGGGCAACGGTTGTGTGTGTTGAGGGGGAGTGTGTGTGTATGTGTGGTGTGTGTGTGTGTGTGTGTGGTGTGGGTGTGTGTCGGTCAGAGCTGTTCGATGATATATAGTTGACAATCTGTCTGGTCTGATAGAGGGCAGCTGTGTTGACCTCCTCTTGTCTCGCCTCCTCGGACCACAGACACAATCGATGACCGCTACCCACCATAGACCCCCCCAGACCCCCCCACCAGACCCCCCCAGACCCCCCCGCCAGACCCCCCCCACCCACCAGACCCCCCTAGACCCCCTGCCCTCCCACATCTCGTCTGGAGGTGTTATCGCCCCACCCTGTCCCCTCTGTCCTCATGGCCGCCCTCGGTCCTTATCAATACGGTCTGATCCTGGCTCAATAGAGGCCAAGGCTGGGAACTTGGCCTGTCCATCTGTTCCCGAGGACCTACTGGACACTGAGACTGAGACTGGGCAGGGAGGAAGGGGGTGATGGGAGGAAGGGGGGTAGACTTTTCGGTGCCACTAACCGGTTGACTGGCTTTCCATCTCTCCCTAAGGACACTGGACAGCCCAGGGAGGAGGGAGTAAGGGAAGGTTAGAGCTGGACTGACCAGGGAGGAGGGAGTAAGGGAAGGTTAGAGCTGGGCTGACCAGGGAGGAGGGAGTAAGGGAAGGTTAGAGCTGGACTGACCAGGGAGGAGGGAGTAAGGGAAGGTTAAAGCTGGACTGACCATGGAGGAGGGAGTAAGGGAAGGTTAGAGCTGGGCTGACCAGGGAGGAGGGAGTAAGGGAAGGTTGGAGCTGGACTGACCAGGGAGGAGGGAGTAAGGGAAGGTTAGAGCTGGACTGACCAGGGAGGAGGGAGTAAGGGAAGGTTAGAGCTGGGCTGACCAGGGAGGAGGGAGTAAGGGAAGGTTAGAGCTGGGCTGACCAGGGAGGAGGGAGTAAGGGAAGGTTGGAGCTGGACTGACCAGGGAGGAGGGAGTAAGGGAAGATTAGAGCTGGACTGACCAGGGAGGAGGGAGTAAGGGAAGATTAGAGCTGGACTGACCAGGGAGGAGGGAGTAAGGGAAGGTTAGAGCTGGGCTGACCAGGGAGGAGGGAGTAAGGGAAGGTTAGAGCTGGACTGACCAGGGAGGAGGGAGTAAGGGAAGGTTAAAGCTGGGCTGACCAGGGAGGAGGGAGTAAGGGAAGGTTAGAGCTGGACTGACCAGGGAGGAGGGAGTAAGGGAAGGTTAGAGCTGGACTGACCAGGGAGGAGGGAGTAAGGGAAGGTTAGAGCTGGGCTGACCAGGGAGGAGGGAGTAAGGGAAGGTTAGAGCTGGACTGACCAGGGAGGAGGGAGTAAGGGAAGGTTAAAGCTGGGCTGACCAGGGAGGAGGGAGTAAGGGAAGGTTAGAGCTGGACTGACCAGGGAGGAGGGAGTAAGGAAGGTTAAAGCTGGGCTGACCAGGGAGGAGGGAGTAAGGAAGGTTAGAGCTGGACTGACCAGGGAGGAGGGAGTAAGGGAAGGTTAGAGCTGGGCTGACCAGGGAGGAGGGAGTAAGGGAAGGTTAAAGCTGGGCTGACCAGGGAGGAGGGAGTAAGGGAAGGTTGGAGCTGGACTGACCAGGGAGGAGGGAGTAAGGGAAGGTTAGAGCTGGACTGACCAGGGAGGAGGGAGTAAGGGAAGGTTAGAGCTGGGCTGACCAGGGAGGAGGGAGTAAGGGAAGGTTAGAGCTGGACTGACCAGGGAGGAGGGAGTAAGGGAAGGTTAGAGCTGGACTGACCAGGGAGGAGGGAGTAAGGGAAGGTTAAAGCTGGGCTGACCAGGGAGGAGGGAGTAAGGGAAGGTTAGAGCTGGACTGACCAGGGAGGAGGGAGTAAGGGAAGGTTAGAGCTGGGCTGACCAGGGAGGAGGGAGTAAGGGAAGGTTAGAGCTGGACTGACCAGGGAGGAGGGAGAAGGGAAGGTTAGAGCTGGGCTGACCAGGGAGAGGGAGTAAGGGAAGGTTAGAGCTCGGCTAACCAAGGAGGAGGGAGTAAGGGAAGGTTAGAGCTGGACTGACCAGGGAGGAGGGAGTAAGGGAAGGTTAGAGCTGGACTGACCAGGGAGGAGGGAGTAAGGGAAGGTTAGAGCTGGACTGACCAGGGAGGAGGGACTAAGGGAAGGTTAGAGCTGGACTGACCAGGGAGGAGGGAGTAAGGGAAGGTTAAAGCTGGGCTGACCAGGGAGGAGGGAGTAAGGGAAGGTTAGAGCTGGACTGACCAGGGAGGAGGGAGTAAGGGAAGGTTAGAGCTGGGCTGACCAGGGAGGAGGGAGTAAGGGAAGATTAGAGCTGGGCTGACCAGGGAGGAGGGAGTAAGGGAAGGTTAGAGCTGGGTTCCCCCTTTGTCCAGTCCAGATGGGCTTGGTCTGGCTGTAATGCTGGCCCTGTGCCCTGGGTTCTTAGAGATGTCACTCTGATTCTGGATTAGGTCAATAGGATGACTGACCACTTCTCTTGTCTGAGACACAAAAGGATGGGACTGAGACACCTGGCCGAAGTCTGCTGCGATTGCAGTTACTCTGCCAGTCGCATGGCGAGTGTCACAGAGAGAGAGAGAGAGAGAGAGAGAGACCAGGAGAGACGGGCTGAGTTCTCTACAGCACGACAGACAGGCAGAGAGACACACATGGAGAATAGCTAATAACTACAGTAGAATACACAACATAGGTTAAGCAGAAAGCCGACAGTACAGAATACTCAATGAACCCAGTGTTCTTGATATGTGCTCATCTTAAGCCTGCATCACAGACATTAGACAGTGGACTCATAACCCCATAGGTTAAGCAGAAAGCCGACAGTGTATACACAACTCTTATCTAGACCACAACGACTGGGCTTGCTCAAGCAAATGACAAATGACTACTGGATGCTTACACTATCTTAACATACCATTTAACATGCCACCTATCATATCATATTGTACCATTACATGTTTCAGCACTCAATCCTGATCTATTTAACTATTTAAATCCACTTGATGGTTTATCACCCCTAGTAGTGCTTTATTAGTGTTTTACAGCAGACCACCCTCCAAAGTCAAAAATAAGTTCAATTTTAGTCAGCTTAACCTCACAGAGCCCTCATATTTTCACCATGCGTCTTTTCAAGTGGTTTATCCTGACTTTAAAATGTTCCCATAAATAAAAGAGAGAAGCTGTTGCTGGGAGTGTGATGAAACAGGGTCGGAGCTGGGAGAGACAAGCACTTACATCACTGACTGGATGCTGCTGTTGCTGGCGGAGGAGAGGAGAGGAGAGGCTGAATAATTTGGGGGAGGTCAGGGGGGAGAGAGTGTGAACTCGGCACCAGGGTTGACATCGTCCCAGTCTGCCCTATGGTGTTCCCAAACACACACACACACACACACACACACACACACACATGCAAACACAAAAGCTTTCACACAAACACACACCAATGCAAACACCTACACGCACAAAGAAGTTCATACACAAATACACACATGCGCGCACACACAACCACCCACGGAAAGCACGACTCTCCTTATGTTCAATGGAAAGGGTCATGAAAAATAGATCAGGCGCTACAGCATGTCTGTAAAAGAGAGAGAGATGTGAGGCAGGAC